>NC_133769.1:185699415-185888782 GCF_003597395.2 Chelonoidis abingdonii
GCAGGGGTATATATCCGGCGCCATAGCGGCACCACTCCAGGGGGCGCCCTGCCAGCCCACCGAGTGTTGCTAGGGTAAAAGTCTCCGACGAACGTGCACGCGGCGTGCGCACATCTACTGGAATGGATATGAGCAACACATCTAGAAGAACAACAGTTACAAAGGTGAGTAACCGTCTTTTTCCTGGTGCATTTGTTGAGATGGGCAGAATTAGTGTTTAAAGACGTACCACTTTCTATGTCTGTATTGTTCATGTTACAGTTACCAATATGATAATGGGCACCTTGCTTTTTACCGGAGCCACTATCTTTACCATCATTGTGAGAAGAGAAAAAATAAAATTTCTGTTTGTTCATCCAGGACTCTGAGAGTGCATCTGTCACTGGCATCTCTGAATCTAGCCCCAAACTGAAGAACTGCTCCAACTGGTAGTATTTTGAAAAGACTAACAGACATAATCTTAGAGGGTCCAGTTCTTGCCTGAGGTTTCAGAAGACTGCACTGTTTAAAGCCCAGTCACTGAATTTCTTCATATACCTGAAGTTCAAATGAATATCTGCTTGTGTTAGAGGTGCTCTGCTAGTATGAGATTTGGCAATGGACTGAGAATTTATTTTGCCAATATTCCCAGTATCTCTGATCTGGGCCAACCCAGCTTGTATACACTTTGACCTGCATTTAATACTGAATTTGACATTTCTGCTGTGATGACTGAATAGACAATATAATAATGAGCCTCTGAATATTTGATATAAAATCGGAATGCTTTAGACTTCAAAGGAGAACCAGACAAGCATGTCCCATACTGCTCCTCATAATAACCATTTAACAGTTTGCTGGAATGATAACTATATGGGACTATTAAGAATACAGCAGTCTTAATTTTTAATGGTACTTTAATATTTGCTGGTCAGCTTATGGTCTTTATTTTGAATAATCTCCAACTCCACTTGGAATTTGACAGGTTGTCAGGTTTTCACAGATAAAACCAGCCTTCTCTTTGGTAATATTAAAAAGAGCCTTCATGGGACTTGTCGTAGTATCTTTCCCCAATCTGAACCTTAGAGTCCAAAAAATGAGGTACTAGCATGAATTCCTCTAAGCTTAATTACCAGCTTAGATCTGATACGCTGCCACCAATCAGGACTTTGAGTGCCTGATAAACTCTGGTCTCCCCAAAACCTTCCCTGGGGACCCCAAGACCCAGACACCTGGATCTTAATACAAGGAAAGTAAGCTCTTTCCCTCACTAGTGCCTCTCCTAGACTTTCCTCCCTGGGTTACCCTGGAAGATCACTGGGATTCAACTCCTTGAATCTTAACAAACAGAGGAATTCCACCTCCCCATCCCTTTTCCCCTCACCCAGAGGCAATACAGATTCAAGCTCCGTGAATCTAAAGCAAGAGGACATTACCTTTTCCCCCACCACTCTTTTCCCCCCTCTCCCGGAGAGAGAGAGAGATAAACACAGAGAGCAGGTTTTCCTCCCCCTCTTTCTCCTTTTTCCCACACCCTTCCCTGGTGAGTGCAGACTCCCTTCCTTTGCCTTAACAGGGGAAAAAATTAATCAGGTCTTTTAAAATAAAAGTTTTTAATAAAAGAAAGAAAGAGAGTAAGAAATCTCTGTAATTTCAAGATGTAATATTACAGGGTCTTTCAGCTTATAGAAACTGGAGAAAAAGCTTCCTCCAACAGAAATACAATTTAAAATACTTCCAGCAACTACACATTTGCAAATAAAGAAAAACAATTAAAAAGACTATACGCCTTTCTACCTTTGTACTTACAAAATTGGAATAGAAGATTAGAGAGCCTGTAGGTATGGTGTGGTCACTCTCAGAAACCAGAGAGAACAGCAGACAGAACAAAAGACACACCACCAAGCTTCCCTCCACCCAGATTTGAAAGTATCTTGTCCTCTGATTGGTCCTTTGGTCAGGTGTTGCAGGTCACTGTTTGTTAACCCTTTACAGGTGAAAGAGACATTAACCCTTAGCTATCTGTTTATGACAGGACTAAAGAAAACCTCTCCTAGTTTTCAGTCAGTGGAGTAGTCTTTCAAATCTTTGAAAGTTCAGACCACAAGCAATGTGATGAACCTTCTGAAAAAGTGTCATTAATGTAATTGATTTTTAAGAAAAGTAGAGCATATGTTGATATGGAACCATGTGATCTAGTTTGTTAGATCTGATTATAATGGGAAGAATTTTTTTCCACTAGGCACAGGTTTTATCTATTAAAATTCCCCACTATATTATTTGCTTTGAAACAGAATATTTTAAGTTTAGATGAGCAGGAGGAAATGCTAAATTTAAGAAAGATATTCTGATCCAACTCAAAGAAAAAGACCTTTTTCATACCTATTTATATGATTCAGCTACTGACACTAAACGGCTGAGTGACTGATCTGCAATTGCCAGGTTAAAAACTGGATTGAAATTGAAAACCAGGATCATAGCAAGATATTTTAATAAAACTTACTTACCAGTTAAATTTCCCATATCCCAATCTGCATCTAACTCATATATTCACTACAGACATCATGGCTACAATAATCCGTGTTTTGTGACAGATTCTCAGATGTAGTAAATTGATACAGTTCCACTGAGTTCAACTAAACTACATCACTATACACCAACTGAGAATCTGGCCCTTTAAGTTTATATATGATGACAAATTTTCTGGTCTTTAAAAATCAAAGACAACCTCAACTGAGTGGTTTAGTCAATAGAACAAATTAGTAACAAATGGCAATCTTATAATTACTAAAGAGCTTCAAAAATATCCAACCTGTAATATTTTCTGGTAAGAGTATTTTCAAGTTAGGCAAAAAGAGAACTGAAACAATTTTTTTGTACATTAAGGAAGGACCTCAGTGCTATGCATTACAATGGATAAAGGACTTCTGGTTATGTGGCCAACAAAAAAAGGCAAGTTGTTTTCCAGTCCCCAAATCATCACCTGCTGTTAGTACAGAATACACAGTCATTATGGAACTAATTTATGGCGTGATATCTGCAAGGTGCTAAGTGCCTCCTGAGAGGGCAGGACCTTCAATCTGATTTAAGTTATCTGGGTATCATTGTCTTTACTCATTTGTTATGAGTTCCCTCCCCTCTCCACCCCCAGTCCAGCTACCACATGGTTAGTAATTATTTCATTGTACTGTATATTGGTACCTAGAAGCCCTAGCTGAGATCAGGACCCCATTGTACTGGGTACTGTACAAACATAAAGCAAAAGAGACTCTGTGAGCTGATGAGCTTACAGTTCAGACAAAAACAAATACTAGGAGAAAGCATTATTTGTTATGCCCACTTTTACAGTAGAGAAACTGAGGCACAGAGAGATTAAGTGGTATGCTCAGCGTGAAAGCCTGTGGCCGAGTCAGGAGATGAATCCAGACATTCTGAATCCCAGTTAATTGACCTAATCACAAAATCTTCGTATCTCTCTTAATTTACGCATCGCAGTGACAGAATCAAATCTAAACTACTGCAAGTAAATATTCCAGTACATGTAAGCGTTAGTATAAATAAGAAAACATTATTGAGCTGGCAGTAATATACATTGCTGGGTAAATGACATATACCCTACAATTGTGGTTTGCAAACTGCACAATTGACACCCTTCAGGGCTATACATATAGGGGGAAAGTGGAGTTCAAGATTTTCTGAGACCAGCCAAAATCTCAGTTCTCACATTCCCTACAAGGTAATATATTACGATTGGGATGGGAAGGCAGGCTTGGGCTGGGAAGAAATGAGCTGAGCCACTGAAGGGAGAGAACATAAATACACTTTGGCTTTGGAGCTGCTACTCTAATATGCATACCACCATAAGTCCCTCAAGGAGTTCTGGGTCTCTCATTGCATCATGAACCATCCTTAAGACACACAAATTAGACCTGGTTTAAAGCTACAATCTAGATCAAAGAGTGTAAACTGGATAATTACATCCTATTATTACTGGCCTGGTGCATGTAGCAGATAAACATCCCATATGATAGTGTCAAAATGAATCATTTGAACATTTCTATTGATAATACATATTTTGCGATATAAAAATAGTAGTCTATCAAAATATGGCCAGTAGTCACACATGGTCTTTTCAAAACAAGAATAGAATTTACCAAAAGGCTAATGATATATTAGTAGCTAATCCAGGCTTTTTTTAATTAAAAATAGGTAATAAGTGTAATATCTGTGGATAATAGCTACATTTTGATATGCAGGATTATCTCAATATATAGTATTTGTACATCAGAATGAATTGAGGGTATAGCAGCTTACTACTCAGTTACCATGAATCACTTTCTGTTGTTCATGCTGTGAAATTAATTGGTGCAACACTACATCCTTCAGTCTACCTAGTGTGGCCACTCTCACATACTGTGTTGGTGGGCGGGGGATGGAGGGTTCTTTTCATCCTTTCCTCTTTCTTTTCATGCTTTCAGGAATATCTTGAGTGAGAGATGTGTATGTTGGTCGCTCACAAGCCCCAGTCTGTGGCTGTTGACAGTAAAGGAAGTTTATCTTGCTGCTTTTTCAATCACAATATATTTTGTTGTAGATCCGAATGTGATTATTTTTGATATTATTCTCCTTCAACATACGTCTATTTTTATCACTAATTAATTAGAATTCCATGTAGCTGTGTTCAGCCTTATTTTTGTTGCTTTTTGCTCTCTTTCCTATGACTATTCATGCAAACAGATTTTGTTTTCATGCAAATTTAGGGAAAGGTTCCTCTTCATTGAATACCTATGTTCACACATCAATCCACTATTTGTACTAAAAGTGCATGTATGAAGTTTTAATGATCCAATCAATGGGCATAAACAATACTGTTTAATTTAGGTGATGTCAGGAATAATAGCTGAAAAGAACAGTGAGCAAACAACCTGTAAGCTAAAAAGTTTGCTTGCTTATTTATTTATTTACTTACTTAAGAGTCAGATTTTCAAAGGTATTTAGGCACCTACAAATTCAGGCTGAGATTTAAAAAAAAAAAAATGGTTAGGCCTAAATGCTTAAAATTGATTGGCATTTGGCACCTAACCTGCTTGGGCATTTTGAAAGCCTCACTAGGTGCCTATCTGCTGTAATAGGTGCCTAAATACCTTTGAAAATCTGGCCCTTACTGCTTAAAGGTTCTGGTCAGGATAGGGGCCACTGTAGTCATGGAACGTTCTAAAGGGACTGTGAAAATGAACCTTATCTGTGTATACGGTGTTTAGTTCTGCATGAATCCTATGGTACATCATCAAGATATAATTGACAGCTCTACATAATTAGTGTTTATTCCTTGATCTGAATAACTTTCTACCTTTGACGTGACAGAAAATCAGCATGACTGTTTACTCTTACTCTGGGAGAATCTGCTGGCAGGTGCCATCCAATTAATAAGTGAAAAAATTGTATTCTCAAATATTATCTGGAGTTTGGTGTGCAGGAGTGGTTAAGGCTGGCTATATATGAAACATTGGGATGTAGTGTTTACATCAACAATGTGCCTTGGGGAGTAGAGAATATGTACATCACAGGACCCGTTATAACATGAATAATGAATATTTATGGTGTTGGTTGTTTTTTGTAAAAAGTGTGAGGTAGGGAACTGCAACTGAAATAATTAATTTCAACACACAATTTTAGCCTCATCTGAGAGGTGGTGAAATCTCAAATGCTAACCGAGGTGTGAACTACCCAAACCTCGTGAGTTATTGCTACATTGTTTACAGTAATACTAAAACTACAAGATCCTCTTCTACGTTATAATGGATTGAAGTGACAAGCAGCATCAGACAGTATTTTAGACGGGGGGAAAGTTTCCTGCCTTGTTATAGGATCGAGTAAATCTTATGCCACAAACAGGGGAGGGAAAAACTGCTATTTTTTTCAATTTAAGAGAAATATCTGTTCTTCAAATGAAAACAAATTAGTTTTATGCTAATATCAAGAATCTTTTTTCTGGTGTTAAATTACAATATTTGAAATTAGCATCTGCCAAGTTCTTAGTCACAGCAGAAAGTTTATAACAATGGTTCTGAAACTGCTGGTCCATTAAGCACTTGCTGCTAGTCTTCAGAGAGCTAGCAAATCACCTGTTACTTGTTCTCTTACTTTTTTCCAGATGTTAAATTGAATTACCAGAGACTCTAAATTATCGCACATTCTTGAAAATCTTTGTTTTAAAGTTAGGACCTTTATATTGCTAGTAAGGCATCAAAATAAATTACCTGTTAGTTTTGTTTTTGTGTTGTGTTTTTTTGTTTGTTTGTTTGTTTGTTTTTAAGTACAGCTCCATTGGTGGGAGTTGTTGGGTGCTCAGTACATTTGAAAACTGGGAAATCATAATATTAATGTTAGGCTCCTAAATCATTATTTGAACTATTTCTTTTATTTCTTATAGTTTTATAAAAGTGGTACTGAGATGTTGTAGTTGGTAACTCCCAATAATTTAAAAGATCCTTAGTGAGAGGTGGTAATGTTAATACAAGGCATTTAAGAATAGAATTTGAAAGATGACACATCCATTATTCTGTCTGTCTGTAATTATCTGTCCCAATCTCTGCATATAACAAACTTAAAAAAATGGAAATCTCTTCACTTCTACCATTCTTCTTAGGGCTAGGAACTTTCAAGTTATTAAAAATAAACAGGAAATTCATGCATTCCTATGATTTTTTTCAGCTTCTATCATTCAACCTCAGAAAGCCAAACACTTTACAGCAGTTTACAGCATGTATGCTTGTGTGTGTGCATATATGCATGTTTATATAAAGAGAGAAAAACTATTGTAAACATAAAAATATTAGTTGAATATTTTTTACAGTGACTCAGTATGAAATCTTGACACTTTGTCACAGGAAGCTATATAACCATTTCACATTTTTATAGATCTATCTATCTCTCTGTCTATCTATATGAAGATAGAAACCTTCACATATCTGATTATAGAGAATTCTGTATTTACTCTAAGAAATAAAAGATAACAAGGCAGCAGGCTAAATGTTTTTTAAATTGTTATTTAAAACCAATAGGATGATATATAAATATTAGTTTATTTCCGTTACACCAAACCTGTTCAAAGAAGCTGGAAAATATAAATGTGATAAAGATGAAGTGGTGTCTTTATCTGTATGAGCCACATGTGTAGACCTTCTGATGCCAGAGAGATAAAAAGTAAGGGCACTTTTCACCTATAGGACATTAATCCTAATCATACAGACATAAGGTTTTTGCTCAGCTGCAAAACATAACCTAGCAACTCCAGGAGTCACCTTTCTCTCCTTCCCATCCCTACTTCCAATACTTTTTTGTTGTAGCTGAATAGCAGTTTTTAAGCATTTAGTGGTTACTGTGGTATTATATAGCATTGTGTCTATCCTACTGTAGCTGTTTCATTGCTTTACTGTGGATCTGAATTTACAATTGCCAATTTCTTCATTTTTCAACATTTTCCGCTATATTTCATGTGTACGAATATTCAAGATATTTATAAGCCAAATATTTATCCCACTGGCAAGACTCGTATTGACTTTTGTGACTCGAATGAGACCAAAATTTGGCCCCTGTAAACGGGTTGGGACTCACTACCCCAATGTCTAATCCCTCTTGTCAGGGATCGAGCGTAGTCTATAATGGCCGCTCCCTACGACCAATGGCTGGATGTACTGCAAGGAGGAACGGGGGGGACCCAGGTCCACCCTCTACTCTGGGTCCCGGCCCAGGGACCCTCTGGCGTCAGCCTCGCTGTCCTCTTTCTTTCCCCTCCTCTGTCTGTTCCCCTGGGCCCCTTCCCCTACGGCCGCTTGCACCCGCTAGGCCCTTCCCTTCAGGGCCTGCAGCCTGAGCTAGAGCCTTCTAGCCTCCCTGAGCCTGCCCAGCACTGTGTTGTGCTGTGCTGACTGCGGTGCTAGTCTCCCCCTTGGAGACTGACCTTCCCCTGTCAAAGGCCTGGGACAGACAGACTGCTCCTGCTCTGGGCAGCTTTTATATACACATCTGAACCTGGCCCTGATTGGCTGTCTCTAAACTGGGCTCTGGTTGGCTCCCCATAAGCCCTTTTCTGATTGGCTCCCGGGCTGCGCAGGCTCCCTGGCCTGCCACAGCCCATCCTCCCAGGGAGTGGGGCAGTCTGCCCCACTACAGCCCCAAAGTCACAGTGCTAAACTGAGGGCTAAACTGATCATCAGGTGGCAAGAGCATATGGAAGAAATGCCCAGTTTTGCCAAAAAAGTGGGGTGCGTTCGCCCGAGGGGCATGGAGGAACTTTGTGGGGTGAGTGGCGATGTGAGGTGCAGGGTGGCAGGCTCAGGTGGTCAGTTCTGGGCAATGCCACGTGGCTCGGGCGGCCAGCCTCATGCAGTGGGCTTAGGCAAGCGGCAACACCAGGCAGCTCAGGCCAGCCCCACACCGTGTCCCATTTTTTACTTTGGGAAATAGGGTGATCATATCTCCAGTTGAATGATCTAATGTGTACTTAATCTTGTAAAAACAGAATGTAGGAATTTGTAAATGTCTGATTTGTGTCCTTTTGTAGCATTGACATCATTCTAAACTGCTCATATTTGAAAACTGGATTTTGTATGGGACTTAGTATGTTATTTTGTTGTTCCAGGAGACAAAAATGGCGACCTTGCAATTTGAGATAGAAGGTTTCTGTAAATTCAAAGTTAAAGATGTTTAGAAGAGCCCCTCTTACCTCAAAAAATGAAAGCAGAACAGCAACAAAAAGCTCTTTCAAAACACAACTCCACTGTATGCTCTCTCCCTCTGGGAAGGGGATGAGAGAACAAACAACACATGGCTGATGTTAGTTGCGTTGCTCAATGAACTACTGGAAGGAGCTCATATATAGCAATGATTATCCCAATATAAGAACCTGGATAGAAGAGTTATGTCTTTTTTCAAAGAGCAACAGACAGGTATTAAGAGGAATAAGTCTGAAAAAGCCATTTCAGAAATTAAAGTGTATTATATATTGGAAGACAGTGTGATGGGTTACACAATAAAATTCTTACGATTTTTAAATTTTCTATTTTGCTGCACTTGTAGGGAATACACAGTTATTCATTCTTGAGGAATGAGGTCATTTTTACTTAAGATTTTTAAATATATAAGCTCTGATGAGTCTATGAAAACATGCTTTGACCATATTTAATTTTCACTTTCTGGATTAATTTATTCTTGTGAAGTAAAGGAGTTGGAATTTAACCTAACAGCCATCTAAAATAATCACAGAAAATTAAATAGTACCTATTTAGTCTTTTAAGTAAATTAAGCTTCTCATATAATTGCTCCAAAATAGAACTGAATAAAGAACTTGCTAAATATTTTACCATTTCTGAATAAATAATAATCAAAAGATAATGTCTATATAAGATCATTGACACTTTCTTCAAACAAATTTTAGCCTCCAGGATATAAACAATGAATTCTACATATTGAATTTGACAAATGAAAGGCAGTTAATATAATAATGTTGTGTCTTCCATGTTTCTGCAGACTGAAATCAGTCGGAGTTTTTCAATAAATTTCAGTGGACTTTGGATCAGGCCCTTATTTCTCATTTCTCATGTTTTCAGTGAAATTAATTGATAGTCAATGGCTATCACGCATGAACAAATAGATTTCCATTGAATTCTACTTTTTCCTGTCAACAAAGACATGCAATGTTTTTAAATGGTTATCGTAACTGCTGCCAGTTTGTTCAAGGAGTTAACCTTGTATGTGTTCATAATAAAAAAAAAAAATCTAATTAGAATTCTTTATTGTACACTTCCTGGTGTCCTCCTTCCCCCTACAAAAATAAAAAAGCACATCAAGTACTTATGAATGAAAAATGCATACTTACATAAATGTTTTGGAATTAATGTAAATTATGTAAAGAATTTTGCACAAACAGCCAGTAGCTGTATAACCAACCAGGGCTATGGTAGAAAAGATCATCCAGTGGCTAGGGCTTTTCCTTCAAGTCCTTGCTCCATTACAGAGTTCCTGTGTGACCCTGAGCAAGTCACTTAGTCTCTCCCAAATTCCTCATCTGTGAAAAGGGGATAATAGCACTGTTGTAAGGATAAACACATTAAAACATATGTGGTATGCTCAAATACTACAATAATGGGGGCCATATAAATACTTTGGACAGGCATCCACTTTCCTTGAGTGTACTATTGTACATGCACTCTTTATATTGGCTATTTCAGCCCTAATCTTACAGACAAGTCAGTATAAGAACACACACAGCCCTACAGAGCTCAATGGACATCAATGACATCAATGGAGCTCAAATAGGATGCAAGGGTCTGACTACACAGATCCAATTTCAAGATTGGGGCCATAGACTAGAAGCTCTTTATGACAAAACCTGTATTACTATCTCTCTGTTGCTCCTGTCACACTTTGAGGCATTGCATGGATAAATACTAAACACAGAGGAATTTTTAAGATCCAACAGTAGTTTCCGAATAGATATAAAGTGGTAAGTTCATGGAGGTGAATAGTTGCACTATACCTTTTTAAAGAAGCAAGCATTAACTGATATAGAATTCTGTAAATCAGCTCTTAAAGGTGCAATTTAACATCTGTGACAGATGGAATTTATTTTTCTATACTCTAAATGAGGACTTATTTAGAGTATAGAAAGCTTCCTGGAGTAAAACAGACATGCAAAAGCGTTTGTACCTTAGGCTTAGTAGCCCTATAAATCCCTATATTTTAAAGTTTTCCTAACATTTTGTCCTTGACAGATTTCTAAATATTGTACTTCAGCTTCCAAAGGTGAAGCTTGTAACTCTAGACTAAAATAAATAATAAAATAAAGAGACCTCATTGCAACAGGTAAGTAAGATGTCAACGTCCGACTTAAAATTTTACATTAAGAAGAAATTTATTCAAACAGCAAATCATTAAATGTCAATGTATTTGCATTTATTTGTCACCTACCTGAAAGATGGAGAGAGCACTCATAAAATCAGTGAGGAAGGAATACAAATCAGTTATAGTCTGAGAAAATGGGTTTTCAGGGCTTGGAAAAGCAGCAAAGAGTCCTGTGGCACCTTACAGACTAACAGACGTATTGGAGCATGAGCTTTCATGGGTGAATACTCACTTCGTCGGATGCATCCGTGGGTATTCACCCACGAAAGCTCATGTTCCAATACGTCTGTTAGTCTATACAGTGCCACAGGACTCTTTGCTGCTTTTACAGATCCAAACTAACACAGCTACCCCTCTGATACAGGACTTGGAAAGTTAATTTATAGCTCTGAACAACCTATTTCAAAAAGGACAGTAGCTAAAATCTACCAATGTATATATTTTTTTAATTCTCTTTCTTGAAACTCTTTTTTAATTCTTTTTTAGTCCAGGTCCAAAGCTGGTGTAAATCCATGTAGCTTCATTGATACCAATAGGTCTATGCAGATTTTACACCAGCTGAGGATGTGACTCATAGTTTTTAGCCTTATTTTTTATGACTCCTTCTTACAGGCAAACATTCATTCTCAACTGTAGTTACTTTCTACCATGCATGAACTCCTGATAGCAATGAAATTATCTCAATAGCATGTTGCTTGTTTATTGGAGGGATGTCTAGTGAGGCCCTAATAAAAAGTCCATTGAAGTCAGTGAGAGCTATAGATGCTCAGCACTTTTAAAGATTTGGCTTGATATAGGTGCCTAAATAAGGATTTAGGAGCCTTACTTTTATAAATTTCGCCTCCTAATATTGGGTAATTTTAAAGTGAAATATATTAAAAACAAAGTGTTTAAAATATAATCATAACATATTAGCTGAATAAAGATTTCAGCCAAGGTACTTTACAATTAACGAGTGATTTTGAACTCCTTGGTTTAAGCATGCTTAATGCAAGACCCATCACAGGCATAGATATTTTAGTGGGTGGGTGCTCAATGCTTTCTAAAAAGCAGGCCTCCTGTAAATGTGTCTCAAGTTGTGCACCCAATCACTAGTCACTTCTGAAAATCTTGGGCTTCACCTATTTAAATGGATATGTTATTAAATGTAATAATGATATGGAAGTATATTGCATGTAGAGGAGCCTTGAATGCTTGGAATAATTTATTAATGGTTTTATGATTGTTTGCTAAATTTTCAGAGGGGCAACTGATCTTTATCAAGAAACTAATTTACACCATTTAGAGATACATAATCATAAAAGAATTAAAGATATATAATTTATAAATAATACAACAATGATGCAAGTTTTTTATTTCAAGCTAATCCTGAAAAGATTAGCTCTGTGTTCATATTAATAAAAGTCCCATAAAATTCTGACAGCATTCCCTATTCAAATTCATTATTACACAATAGGTGAATGACAGCAAATCAACCATTGATTGGACACTTGAATGAAGCACTCACAAATCTATTAAACTTTATAGATGCAAAATGCTAAAGCCCAAGATTGCTTATCAAAGATGAAATTTAACAGACCTTTATGTCTGTGTCATTTGTCATGCTGTCATCATTTGTATAACCCTGGAAAAATAATGTTACCTAGGAAAAGCAATACAGTCCTTTGAAGTTAAATAGTTCCATAATACCTCCTAGAGAAAACAACACTGAAAATCAATGTTTGATCCTTTTAAAATATATTTTCATTTTCTTTATACTAGAGTTGGTCAAAATGGCAGAAGAGTTTCCGGTCAAAGTCTGTTTAATTGAAATATAGAAGTTTTGTGGAATCATGTACTTTTTTATTAAATTTGATGGGAAAGTTTTGAAACAATTCATTTTGATTTTTTCATTTTAATAATTTTTTTTACTTTTCTAATTTTATATATTATTTCAATAATCTTGAAATAAAACATTTTCAATGTTAACAAACCAAAATATTTCAGAATTCTGTGAAATATTTTGAGATTCACTTATTGTCATGATTCAGAATGAAAATGTTTAAAAATGTCAGTATTTCCTGCAGGATAGAAATTCTATTTTCTGGACAGCTCTACATGATAATGAAATCAATGAATAGTGTTTTTACTTGGTCATTGTATTTTATGCATCTTAAAAATGACTACTAAGTAATTCACCATCAATTGAAAATGACACTAAGGGAATGTCTGGATATACAGTAGTAAGTCTGCTACAAAAACTGCTGTATTGTGGTGCCTGTTAATAAATAATAATAGCGTGGTAGTACCTAGAGACTCAGAACAGAGCCCCATTGTGCTAGGCACTCAACACATATAATAAAAATACAGCTGAATAACTATCAATGACCTGGAGTGGATCATTCACCATAGAAGTAATGGGTATTCCAGTTTACAGAATAGTTGTTACACTTCTGTAAGCAGAAACTCCTAGGATTTGTCTACCTGAAAAAGTTACAGCAGTTTAACTTAAGTTGTGATTTAAAAAAAAAATCAAGTTAGTTAAACTAGTACCAACGTATGTGCGGATGCTCTTATTTTGGTTCAAACCAGGAGTATTCCAATTTAGCTTAAGTTAATTACGTTTTAAAAAACTTCAAGTTATACTGGTGCAACATCAGTGATAAGACAATGTCCTAGATGTATCAAATCATGGACACAAGAATAAGTAAACTACATTTTTCATGTCAGCCGGGGTTATCTTTGTGTGCATGCATGTGCACATACAGCTCAGGCATAAGAGAAATAGTGCAAGGAGCCTTCCTGTCTCTACTCCGCTTGCACGCCCATGGGTCAGAGGAATCTCAGGCCCTGTGTTCTGCTTGCAAATTGCCCCCCAAGTAGTTGGGGAGGGCAGAAAAAAGACAATACCATGTTTCTTCCTTCTATGCCACCCCACAGCACTGTCTCAGGGAGCTGCCTGACCACAAATTTTGGAGCACTCTGCCATCTCTAAAGGGGTTGTGTAGTGTCCCTGTACTCACTAGAGCTCAAAGTAAGAATTGTGCTGAGGTACAGTCCCTCCCAAAGCTGCCCTAGGTATGCGTGGTTACTTCCTATGACTCAAGGTGGTGCCTGAAAGTCAGAATCTAGCCCTAAATTAGGTAGAGCCAAATTTGTAAAGGTATTTAGGTGCCTAATCATGGGATTTTTCAAACACACCTAAGTGCCCATCCCGTGATGGGTTTCCCCCTGAGTGTCACTTGGAACTGGGGTACCACTGATCCCCCCGACCCACGAGCCTGGGCTCCATTTACATTGTACTGGTGTGACAGGCCTGCACTTTCACCAGCACACATACAGGTTGGAATGCACCCAGTTGCAATTACATGCAGACGCTGTGATCAACTCTGCATGGAAAGGCTCCAGTTAAGGAATTTTCAAGCTACTTAGCCCCTACCCCCAACCCCTCGGAGTGTAAACCCAAAATTATACAGTCTTGCGCTGCACAGGGAACTGTACAACATAAGATCATGGAATTCATTCCCTCCCTCAAGGCAGAGAGGAAATATACAACAACTTTCTGCCCCAAGTTATAATTTTAGATAAAGCAAAAACAGGTGTATTAACTACACGAGATAGATTTTAAGTGATTATAAGGGATAGCAAACAAATCAAAGCACATTATCTAGTAAATAAACAAAACATGCAATCTAAGCTTAATATACTAAAGAGATTGGATCTGATTAGCAGATCCTCACCCTAAGTGATAATATAAGTAGGCTGCAGATTCTTAAGGGGCAAGCTGTACTGGCTTGCAGCTTAGAAACCCCGGGTGTTCGATTCACAGGCTAAAAATCCCTTTAGCCTGGAGCACTTCCCCCAGTTCAGTCTTTTGTTCCTCAGGTGTTTCCAGGTGTCTCTTTAGGTGGTAAGTCAGTGAAGAACCACAACGATGTCACTCCCCTGCCATAGATAGATTGGCATAGGGCAGGAACCCTTTCTTTCAAAGGTTGGTTCCCATGCCAGTCAGTGGAAAAACACTGATATCCCAATATGGAGTCCAGCACCATATTCCTGTAGTGTCACAGCAGCCATGAGTCAGAGGCTGTTTGTAGCATCCTTAGGAAGCCTGCCCTTCCTCCCTCTCTCCCCCACCCCCACCTTGTGGGAGTCAAACTTCTTCTAAGTCCTATTGTTTGTTTTCCTAATGGCCCATTAACTTGAATGGGCCCTTCCCAACCAGCCATCTAGACTGAGAACCTTTTGCCTGGTGGGCATTTCCCAGGTGTAAACGTGTGTAATTCAGATATATAGTAAATATTCCTAACTTCACACAAAAAAATGATACGTGCATACAAATAGGATAGTCATATTCAGTAAATCATAACCTTTCCAATGACACCTCACATGACTTATCTTTCATAAAATACATTATGATTGTGTCATAATCATATCATATTACTGTGAAGAATGTGGGGTGCAGTGTCACACCCACATCTGTTTTTTTATACCTTTTAAAAATCTAGCCCATATTTCTCAAAGAGTAAGTGTTGCAGTTATATTTTTCATGGGTTTCAGTGACTTCTGACCTGGGCTGTGCTTGGACAAGTGGTTTCCACATGGAAGGCTTTATATCCTGAGCATTTTGGTTCCTCACTACAGAAGATTTATTTGTTTATTCTTATATTCATATTATATTCATTGTGGACCCCAAAATCTGAAACAAACATAGATAGTAGTCTCACTCACCCTTTGCGTACCACCCTGGTAAAGTAGTGATATTGACCAATATGCTTACCATGAGAATGCCATCATGGACCCATGAAGGGGAGGTGAAAAGAGGCTAAATAGGATGCTCTTCTGCACCCTGGAGCTGCTTCCCTCCTCTGCAATAACTGAATCCTAGGGCCATGCAGAAGAAGTGGTGTGATAATGGTCAGAATAATAGGCAAGCAAAGTGATCTTTGCAACTGTATTTAGAATGGACTCCAGGAGGGGCTGAGGTTTGTTTTGTTTAATTTCTTGTTTTGTCTTCATTTTTATGCAAAAGAATATTAAGTGAAAATGGTTCAGATTATTCATTTCTGATGCTAACAAAACCACATTTTTTTTAAAAAAAGAATCCATATGGTAAAGAGTAACCAAATTTCCTGTTACTAGTTTTTATTTTAAAAGACACATTCTCTTCTTGATGTATGGACCAGAATTCCCATAGGATGTAAGAGTAGTGGTTGTGGTTCAGGCAGTATACTGAAAAGATCTGTGTTCGTTTCCTGGTGTGACACTGGGCAAAGTCATATAATATCACTGTGCTGCAATTCCCATTCTGTAAAGTAGGTCATTTTGTTTGGACTAATTCAGTCTGTCTTCCTTTTGCACCTTTTTACATCATATGTATTGTTATATGTAACACTGGTCTACAATTTTTGAGAAGTCGTCTGCTTCAGAGATAAAGTGTGATATTTATTATGTATTTTGATGTGCTGAATTCAAATATGACAATTAAACGATTGGCTTACTGTTTTCGAAGATATTTAAGCTTTTTTTACATTTTATGTCGATGGTATATGTGTGGATAGTTAGTTTAATCAGTGAAATGGTAAACCAGTCTTTCATGTGTTTATGGTTGCTTACATGATAATATCTCACCTGTCCTGTTTATGTAACAATTAAAAATCAGAAAAGGTTAGAAAGAAAATTTGATTATGAAAACAAAAGGCAAAAAATATTGATGTAACATAGTTAGGCCTATTTCCAGTGTCCACTCGGACACTTCTTGGCTTGTCGCTTGTATTCATTAAATGGAGCATCTTCTTGTCACTGTCCAGCAGATAGCTGCAACATTGATGGCCCATTTGCCCTGATATGCGTTCCTCCATTTTGCAATGTCCTGGGAATGGCTCGCCATGCTTGTCACTCACTGCTCTCGCAGTCAGTGGAAGAAAATCTAAGATGAGAGTGCAAGAAAATGTATCGTAGTGATAGTTGCAACCAAGGCTTTTGTATGCTTGAGGAGTTTCCACCAACAACGTGTAAGTTGTCTGCCTTGTTGTTTCGCGAGAAAATTTATTGCACTAACTGGCTAGGCTGTCCATGCGTCTTCCGGCCATGTCAGTGCATCGTCAAAGCATCATCTCGAAAGTTACGATCTGAGGACCACCCAAGAAAGACCTTCTCTTATCTTAGCTCACTTAACCTTGGAATATTTTACACGAAGGTACTTAAAGCTGCTTGTGTTTTTTGTTCAATGCCTGTGACAAAGTTCTCATCAGACCCTGCTTGAGGTGTAGTGTGGGAACAAAATTTCCTTTGAGTCAACAAGTGGTGGCATGCTGAACACTTTCCTCCCTAGGCTCCGATGACTGTTGGGGGCCCAATCTTTCTTGCTGTAGCTGGGATGTTCTCTTGCACACTATCCCATTTGCAAGAGAAAACAGTGTACTTTTGTGTACCAGTCTGCGAGACAAGCAAGAGAGCAACAACCTTCAAAAGCGCCACAAGCTGCGCAAAAAAAAAAACAATGGGTTGGTCATAGTTTATGCACCTCAAAAGTTGCTTTATGTGTCATAAGGTTTCCTTCAAGATGGACTGGCATACAACTGGACATTGCTGGTCAAACATTTGCCATTATGTCAGCAAAACAGCTTTAAACTCGTCTCCGATGAATCATGACAGGTCTCCAGCTCATCTGGATGTGAACGATGTTGAGGCTGCCATCACACCATCGATGTTGTTGGAAGGCTACAAGATCACCTCCATGAAGAAGAATGGGAACGAATCCTTTGAACGTTACGGAACCATGGAAACCCTAACAACTGCGCAAGAGGATCCCACTGCTGTAGTCTGGAGCCCAACAGCTAGACTAGAGCCAATCAACAATTTTAAGCATCATTTTCGTTCTCAGTGACCCAGAATTAGTAAAGTTTGACTACATTTATTTCAGAAGCATTTTGGCTGTAGAGCAGTGTAATTGAACGATTTTGTAAACTTTTATCCCCTTCCCACAGTTGAACACGCAATTAGGGTAAATTTGTAGGTCCTGTTGTTACAACATGCCCAAACCCTGCTACCCTTGAAGTTAATGGAAAAACTCATTGACTTCAGTGGTGCTGCTGAATCAGGACCTAGGAAAAGAGCTCAAGATAGTTAACTCCCAGGCAGACTGCGAAGAGCTACAAAAGGATCTCTCAAAACTGGGTGACTGGGCAACAAAATGGCAGATGAAATTCAACATTGATAAATGCAAAGTAATGCACATTGGAAAATATAATCTCAACTATGGATATAAAATGATGGAGTCTAAATTAGCTGTTACCACTCAAGAAAGAGATCTTGGAGCCATTGTGGATAGTTCTCTGAAAACGCCCAATCAATGTGCAGCGGCAATAAAAAAACTAACAGAATGTTGTGAATCATTAGGAAAGGGATATATAATAACACAGAAAATATCATATTGCCTCTATATAAATCCATGGTATGCCCACATCTTGAATACTGCATTTTTATGATGTTTAACCTACATTATTGAATAAGGTGCTTATGAACTCAGTAATGGGGAAAAAACAGTTATTTTAATCTGATGAGAGGAAATAATCTGAATTGATGAAGCTGTATACATGCTATTTGCTCAGTATAAATTCAGTATCTGTGTCAGAATTACTAAGCTTGAAATCTGATCAAAGATGAGAATTATTGAAAGATGATGTTTTAGGAGTGGAATTTTTTCTTTGACAAGTCAAGACAAGATTGCAATTACCTTGACTTGGATGTGGAATCAGCATGATTACAGTCAGTGGAAATTTCAAACCCACTTTCTGACAATAAATAAATGGAGGTGTCGAGTCTCATTTTGATCACCTTCAGTAATGACCTTGAATGCATGCAAATGTGAAATTTACTCTATGGGGACTCTGTGGCAACTCTACGATTCAACTGTGAAATTACAGTAGCATGTACTTAAACTGGAATTTCACACTTGCTGAACCAGCAGAGTTTATATCTTAGTTACAGTAGGTAACCATTTTATAAGGCTATATTTGCATTTGTTTATATGAAATAACCATTTCATTGGAATGTGCTTTGTTTATGTACTAATTAAATCAATTAATGACAATACTAACAACCAAACTCAGTTAAAGGTACTACTCCAAATAAGAAGGACTGCTGGATTTTATTTGAGAAGTTTATTCATTGTAAATATTTTTTTCTTAAATTTCTGTAGAAATAAGTATTGAAATCTACAGTAAATGTTGTATGAATAGAACATTATGAAAACCAGCTAAAATTATGAAACAGCCCTTTGTGCTGTTCTTTTTTTAAAAACACAAAAAAACAAAACCTGCTCTATCATGACTGGTGTGTTCAGGACTAAAGGGATTATATAAAGATTAAAAATGCTTTGTTGCTGAGTTTGAGAGTAGCAACAGCATATTTCATTTAACATGTTGGATCTACGTATTTTTTCTTAAGCTGCTTGGTTGCTGTGGGATAGATGGAACATACAGTACCAGATGATACCATACTGTATAATAGAAGATGGATATAGTGCCATTCATCCCTGGAATATCCCAGAGAGCTTTGCAGAGTAATCAATTAAATATTAGTTGTATAGACAAACATGGCAGCCAGTGTTATACACAGCTGTTGATTACAAATAAAACTGGAGATCAGAAATTGTTTTATTCAGAGGTAAAAATGACACCTTCTCTTTACATAAACCATTCTGGAATTATGTCAGAGGAGTAGTAACTTCCAACTTGATCACCACTAGAAATGGGCAAAATGTCTCATTCCTAGCTCCCCATCCAGTCCACCTCATATGTATGGATACATTACAAAAATTAAAACTACAATGGGCTTTACCTAAAAAACAACAACAACGAACAACCTTGTGGCCAGTCTGACTAGAGAGACAACGAGTTTAATTGACCCTAGAAAAAAATCTATTATTTCACAAGAGATTGGTCCGAAAATTAAATCTGGATCTGAACTTCACCAAAGTTTGGGGGAGGGATTCAATTCACTGCCACCTTCCACTCCCATCTCTGATGTTAAATCCTTCAGGGTTGTAGTGGAGGAACATTGATTGTACAGTACATGGATGCTTGAATTCTCCTGCTCATGCTGTGCATGGCTTATGAATAAAGAGAGGACTTCTATCCTTAGGCCTATCAGTCATCTTTAAATGATCCAAACAAAGCAGTTGATTAACAAAAAATGATAATTGAGAAATGGATCACATTTCATAAGGTCCATATTCCTTTAAACACTTAATAGGTTGATGAAGTTTCCCTTCCAAATAACTGGATCTAAATAGTGCATACAGTGTTCCCTCTTTATGGAGACTTTTGTTGCAAATAAGTAGATTATTCTACTGTGGGCTTTTCACACTGATGGGGGATACATCTATAAAGATGTTCATTGCTGAAGTGTCTTACCTGGAAATTGCCAAAATAGTAAACTTCTTTGTAAGACTTCAAGATCTCACATTATGGCAGTGACAAAGTCTAGGTATGTGTCAGGAATGGCCTCACTTGTGCCACAGGATACTTCTCTGTATATTTTGGGGTGGGAAGTTATAGAATGGGGAGGTAGGCTAACAAAAGAAGCAAATTGTTAGGAGGCAGTTTGAAATCTGTTACAGCCAGGAAAGAACGAGTTTTGCTTTGAGCCCTAAAGAAGGGAAATGACAAACCATCTGCTCCCTACGGCAACTCTGTAGGCCTGTAGTAAGGTGAAAACACTTTGAAGAAGGCATTGTGTGAAGGTGAATGTGCTGAATAATTTCTGGTTTCCAGAGACTGAACAAGAACCTGAACATATTACAATACTGAATACATAGTTTATCGTTTTCATAATTGGCTACAGAGCTAGTGCATCTTCTCTGGTTGTCTGTCTGAGTTTGATGTATGGTGACGTACAGTTTGTTGTTTTTTTATTGTGTGCAAATGAATCACTCGTTTTATATTCCTCCGTATTGGAGCTTTGTATATATAGAATTATACAAAACATGAAAATACTATTTTCTATATGTTAGAGACATGCTACCTTGAAAACAAAAACTTGAGAGCCATTTCAGAGGTCCATGGTGCTTTGAAAAGTTAGAGCAGAACATGAGTGCCAGTGTAATTAATGGTTGCACTTAAAGTTAATGCTGTTTGTACAGCTATTAAAAGTTACAGATTCCCTGTGTTTAAAATAATGATGACTGCTAGATACAGTAGTATCTGTAGAAACCAAAATACATGTTTACGCATTTCCATTGTATTATACCGGAGAGTTGGCCCATAAGCAGATTTTGGACAGTTTCCTTTGTTACCAAGATCCCATGGTGGGTGAATGGGTAGGTACGGGAGCATTCTCTTTTTCTTTTTCCTTGGCAGTTTTTCAATCACTACTCTCTGTCCACATCTACAAGAGTGGTGATTGAGCAATTCCCAGTCAGAAAGTGGAGAACACTTTAAAATCACAACCCAATTTTGCGATTAATTTTTAATCTGAATTTGTGACACTTTAAAAATATGTACAGCACAAGTCATTCTAAACTGGGATGCTGCAAAATCTAAATCTGCTGTTCTTTTAGAATGCAAATAATAATTAAGGCTGTGGTGTATATTTACATGAATTTCTCATTAAGAATAAATATGGAAATGTGATTATTTAAAGTTATTTTTTCCTACTGTGCAAGAATGGCTGTTGAGTGTAATCTGCATAGTTAGGCTGATTTAATAAAGAGAGTAATAGCTTGCAAATTGAATTATTTTCCATTAGAGAACTGTTAGGGATAATTTAGCTGTAAAGGTACATTGTTGGTAAATACATTAAAGATAACAACTAAAGGGGAAATGTGGTCAACTACTTTAATGTATTTAAAATATGAGAAAAATGGAAATTTTTTGGACATTATGAACGAAATAGCAGTATTGCATCCCCCAAATTCTCCATCAGTACATAACAGATGGGAATAGATTGATGTTATATCACAGTGTGATAGAACTGCTTAAAGATAATCCATTTTGTTTTTTGCTTTTGAAGCTACCATTTACAGTATGCTGCACCAATGTCTGCTATTTTTGCTATGTACTCCCAAACAGTTTACATTAATCCCCCAAATTAATAAGACAAGTGCTCTGAAGACCATCAGGTTTATGTCTGCAGTTATTTTAGAGCTTCGTCAAAAACAAAAATGAAAACTATGGTGGAAGAATCAATGATAGAAACCTCTAGTACCTAAGTATCTAATATTTCGCTAGTGGGCTGAGTACCATTTCTTTTGCCATTCAGTGATCCTCTAATTATTAGCTATGTATCTAATTCATCTCAAGATAAATCTGTTGTATTTAGTTGCCTATGCTTCATTTCCCCAGTCTAGCAAAGCACTTAAGCATATGCTTAACTTTAGGCACATGAGTAATCCTATTGACTTCAATGAGACTACACATATGCTTAAATGATTTGCTGGATTGAGGCCATAGACTCTCATTGGGTTTGATTGTTATATTTAATCATTCTTTCATTCATTTAAATTTTCAAGCATTTTGTTCTTTTATGCATAATTATCTTTGTTTAGTGCCATTAGTGTCCTAAAATAATTATCTTTCATACTTCATTAATAACATTTTAAATACATTCAGATATTCCTGCATAATTTCTGCATGTTAATTTAACTTCTGGTTATTTGAGTGCATTTGATATGCTTAGATGTGTTATCTTTATGTATGTCTGTTAATTATATAATCAAATCAGATGATTATTTTATAAGCATGCATATGTTTGTATAATACTTAGTTATAGGGAGTAATGTAGCTTATTTGTTTCAGTGACACCTTTGGATACTGTCTGTGTTGTAAGGATAGAGAAATACTTATGAATGAGACTGGTCTGTTGAAACCTATCTTTCTGAAATATTTTTCTAAACGACAGTAGACTGTGTTATGTCCTTTTGACTTTTACTGAATTTTGCATTAAGATCTGTTGTGACATGAAGGAAAAATCAACCAACCAGTGATGGCTAGGCTGAGAAGCAATTAAAGTTACCGGATGTTGTTTATGTATAAAAGGGTAAAGAAAAAGTTACCTGGACTGTCCAAGGTGTGCACTAATCTTATCCCTTTCCTCCTATTTGTTATAACCACTTGTATCTTGTTTCCAGTTAGTCTGTGAACTCTTTGTGTATCCATTTGTACAACACCTAAAAACAGGGTTCTGATCCTGATTAAAGTCCGTGTCTGCTACCTGCAAACAACTTATCGCATCAGAAAACTGAACACAGTTCAGTGTAATTAACAATTTCTTCTTAAGAGACTGAATATCATGAACACTATGGTTCAGGATTTAGGTATGTAAGCTTTGATCTAGCACTTTAAAATCAATGGGAACTTTGCTATTAACTGCCGTTAATATAGGATTAAGCCCAGAATCTGGCTGGAAAATGGAAACCTATTTTAACAAGAAGAATTTAAATTTGGAATTGTTTCCATTTCAAAGTGTTTGAGGTGAGCCTATTTTCTATTTTTTATAGAAAACATTATCACTGATATTGTTACTGAAATGTTCAGAATTTACTTCGAGGTTGCGTTAGTAATGTAGTTGTCAACCTTTTTTGTGGTTAAGTATTTGCAATCTCATTAACAGGTGGTTCCTTCCTTAACTCTCAATGGTCCTGCTCCTTTCTCTGACCATTACACCTAACCCTGGCCCAAATACCTCTATGGTCACACTTTAATAGGTTAATCAGTTGTAAATACTGTAACTGCAGTTAAATATTTTTCTAATAGTCCTAGTGTCACTACCAATGTGTTTGAGAAATTCCTCATATGCTCTTAAAATATCTCTTCCAACGCTCTTTAAAAAATACTTACCAGGTCTTGGATTTTTCAGATTCTTCAGCTGAATAAATACAGATGCATATCCAAATCCTAGCTTCAGGCTATGTGTTTACATACGTACCAGGCGCTGAGGTCAGGAAGGAGACTGTGGGACACGAATGTCCATGTAATGAGCCACTAAAGGGCATTCTGAAGTGAAGCTTAGAGCTCAGAGGGCACAGGGCCAACAATTTAATATCTCTCCCCTGTTCTGCTTTCAGCCTGTACAAACGCTGCTCTTTCAGGTTACTTGGGTTCCTTACATAGGAAATCTGAGCAGGCAACTGTACAGGGCTTGTTTAAAATAGTCACTCTCGGCTGACTAGAGTATGCACACAAAAATGCTGTCTTGATGGTTTTTATTTGCACACATGGGGGCTGAACTCAAAAACAGCTAGAATTTGACCCATTCTGGGTTGTTCTGTCAATCATACATAAAATGCCCATAAAGTGGAAACATTTTTGGTGTTTCTTTTACTTCACCTGAATTATAAATATGCCTGGGCGAATGGCCCATTTCATCAAATCTGAACCCTGGTAATAAAAATGAGGTTGTTTCTGTTCAGCTAATGCTAATGCCTTTGCATGGATTAAGTTCAGGATTTTCTGCTGAACTGTTCACTCACTTTAATCGTAAATCAATTGGTGACATTCTAAACATATCAACAACTTTTATGTGACACTGGTATCATCTTTTTCATAGCAGAGATAAAATATTTTACTGTGCTGCTTTCTGGTTGTATCTTCTATCCTCCCTTCATCTTATGCATTTAAAGGTACATGGTCAACCAGTAGTAATAGGGTATTTCAGTGTTAATCCTCATAAATCAACTGTAAGGCATTATATGTCCTGTTTACTGCCAGGATTGTGCAGATGGAAGACAACAGTGGTTGTTGGATGTAAGGCTGAAAAGTGCCAAAAAACCCATAGTTTTGAGTGTCAGTGTCTCTAATCTCTGTTAATATGGTAAGCAAAGCGCCAGATCAGTATTGTTCCCTGGACTTCAGTGGAGCTACACCAATTTATATGAGCTAGACCTGGCCCCAACTGGTTGAAAATATGTCTTCACAGATCTAAAATAAGATGTTCTTCTTCGAGTGATTGCTCATATCCATTCCAGTTAGGTGTACGCGCCGCGCGTGCACATTCATCGGAAGACTTTTACCCTAGCAACTCTAGCGGGCTGGCAGGTCGCCCCCTAGAGTGGTGCCGCCATAGCGGGTAATATATACCCCTGCCGGCCCGCCCCTTGGCCGGCCCGCCCTACGTCCTCATCCCTTCTACTGGCCCTTGTCCGGTCGTGGAAACAGTGGAGCGCACTTACTGACCTCCGCTTTCCCTAGCTATCTCGGTAGTTATGGTGTTATTTCAGGATATATAGTATGATATCCTGTAATATATATATCTATACTTATCGCCGTTTTTTTTCTTTGCCTAGCCAGTAGTAGTGTAACCATAGTTCACGCGGGGATCGGGGAGTCCAATCTCGCGCGAGAACAACCGGGCTGCAGGAGCACCAGCCCGGCATCACAGGTCTTAGTCTGGGCTCTTGCCAGCACTCACTTGGCCCAGTGCCAACAAGAGAGGATCCCCACGAACGACTCTGTTTTTACGGTGCCCTTTTGGGGCATTGTAAGATTCACAGCGTACGAGTGCACCATTTGCAAGACGTTTAAGCCGAGAACAATGTGGAGCAGCACTTGTTCTTTCCCTCCACTTCCCGCAATCGAGCGCGTGGCTACTCGGCGGACAAAAAGCCCGGCCCCTCCAGGCAACCCCACGGGAAAACCCCCCCCCGCCGGCACGGGCCGTTAAACCGGCACTCAACCCGTCGACTCGGCACCGCTTCCCTGCTCTGGGGTTGAGAAAAGCCACACTCCCCCGGACCAGTGCCCCGACAGCTCTCCCGGTCGGCCGCTTTGAGTGGTTGAAAGCTTCCCTGCTCTCCTCAGGCTGCTGCCTTGATCTGTGCCAACATGGGCAAAACCGCGCAGCCAGAGAACTCGTTTACCGTCGGATCGCCAAGCTAAACACAACACCTGCAGAAGGCAACTAAGACGCCATGGCACCTGTTTGATTACTTCAAGGCCTGCAGGGCGCGTACAGAACATCCAAGTTTGCCCTGCCTGCCTCCCCGGCCATGGCTGTGCTTAGGCCTCCTGCCCTCCTGCTGCTTTCTCCCATGCCAACTGCAAACACCCGACAGCCAGAGAGCTACCTAGTTCGATCGCACCGGCCGACACCCTGCGCGGCACCGACCAACAGTCCGGCAAAACTGTCGATCCCCATCCCACAAGGGCACCGTTTGAAGTCCCAGTGGCCGGAAACCGCAATCCTGCCTGGATGGCACACTACGCTATGGTGAGCTTCCTGCCTCCTTCTTGCTTCCAGGCCCAAACCCTGCACCCGTCAGCGTAGACGACAGCTCCCGCCTAAGTCGGATTCGCCAAGCAACTGGACACCTGCCGCGGCAAAACCGACAACGGTCACGGCACTCGCGATTCCTGGTTCCAAAAAGGGGCCCCCCCCCCTGGGTCGAATCCCAAGTGTACCTGACCGCCCCGGCACGCGGACGTCGGGTCGAGCAAACTGGCTCCTGCCCTGCTCCCCGGGCAAACTGCAACCCGTCAGACAGAAGACGCCTGTCTAAGCCGGTATCGCACAGCCCAATCCGGGGACGAGCCTGCCCTTGAGGCACAAGGTGACCGTCAATGCACAACCGTCCCGATATTCCCACGAGTCCCATACAAGGCTCGTGATCCAGTGCCTAACAAGACTCACGGTAACACACACTGGTGGTCCGAGAACTTACCTGTTCCCTCCCCACAGCCGAGACATTTCCAACGACGAGGGATCTCAATTGCCGTGACAAAGAAGTGGAAATGCTGCCCTTGTGAACGCCCGGCACCTGCCGGGCGGGGGCTACTACACGTCCATCTGGCAAGCCTCCTTGAATCGACCTCAACATCCCTCCTTGTCGGCGCAGCGAGAGCGGCAGCTCCATCATCATGATCAAACGGTCCTCGAGCAGACGGTCCAATTCCAGTTGGGCCAATCCTGGCCTTCCGACGCCACGTTGCAGTCCCCGACCTGCTCTTGCTTGGCAATGGTCGCACTCCGCCGCACCAGGTCCGATGTCCCCGTTCCCCGACACTGAAAATCCCGGCACTGTTCTGGCTCCCAGCACCGCTAACTAGGCAACTGTGACTCCTGTTACCACGCACCCTGAAACACTCGAATCGTAGGTTCCGACCTTTTTCCCCCGCACCGCTCTGGATCGCAGGTCCAGATCTCGTTTCAGGTAACCAGTTGTTGCGCCTTGGCGGTACCGGTCCCAGAATGCCAAGTTGGGCAAGCGGTAGAGTCAGACTCTCTGCCATGATGCTTCAGCACACTCCATGGCCATCCAGACACGCATCAGTGTCTTCCCAACGGGCGGACAGCTCTTATGCTCAGGACGCGCTTTCTGGGTGCCCACCAAACACCTGAGAACCCATCAGGCCTCTCCGTATGGGGGTAAGCACTCAAAGCGGACCTGCCACCTGCAGGACGAAGTCTCCGGAGGTAGGGGACCCGGTAGTGGACATTCTCATCGCCGTTTGCCCCGCTAGAGGGCCCTACCCCATTTATCGTGACCATGCCAGCGGAATGCCGATACCCTATTCGGACATGGGAGGGTACGACCAACTGGCTCGTCCGTCCCTCTCCCCTGCCGCACTAGTCATTCAGTGTGGTCAATAAAAAGGGAACGGCATGCCTAACCAGGCGCAAGCCCCGAAAATCGAAGGGGCTAGGCCAATGGAATGACCTTTACTACGCAGCCCGCAAGGTGTGAAAAATCTGCAGGCTTCTTATAGCCCCTGCGTGGCAAATCAAAAATAACGCCCCCCCTGCTTAGCCCCTGTAATCAAACACCCTGGATAACGGGGGATAATATTAAATGGAGGCTTTCCTGCCATCCAAGACTCCGGACCAAGAGTTTTCATACTGCCCTTCCCTTGGAGGGAAGAAGAAAAGTTTAGGCGCTAGAAGCTTTTTTCTTCTCTTTCAGGCCGTCGTTAACCATGATCGAAAGAGCCATCTCATATCGCTTCAGAGGTAAGATTCAAAACCTCTCGGGCCCTTTCACCAACTTACACTCATGTGTTATGGTAAAGGGCCTCCATTGGGTGAGATAATTACAAAACCCCCCAGCTACAAAGGGCCCCCCTGGAGCCCAACACCAGGTACCCCTAATGAAGCTCTCTCTCGGCATGCATACGCCGACGACCTACACCAGGCCTTCCGTCTCCAGCCACACCACCACACTCTGTGCCTAGCCTACAGGATGGGCTTTGGCAGTCAGGCGCGACTGTAGGTGTCGCAGACGACCGTTTCAGTACCTAGAGGGCCAAGATCGAGGCCCCTCACAATCACGATCGATGGGACCAAAGACCGAACCTTCAAAGGTCGCCGAGGCGGCGTACCGGTTACAAGCGGCTTACCACACTCCTCACGTCCTCTTGGGCGTTGGTCCAGTTTTAACTTCATTCCAAGTTTCGCCGATCCCCTCACATGGTGAGTTTTGGTGCCACCTCCAATTGTGTTCCAACCCCTTGCCCCCCTTCAGGGACTCCTCTCGGGCGTAATTCCTCCCTTACAAGAGGCTCAGATGCCCGCCGACTCGGACGAAGGGGGCAACTGATTCCCTAATCCCCGATCGTACGGAGGTCTCAACACCTATCCTCCTACCTACGAGGACTCAACAGTTACTGTTAGGTTGAAGTTCCGCATCGGCATCCCTGGGAACCAATTATCTCTGTCCTTAGATCCTGGAGGCTGGTATGCTGCCTCAATATGAAGGACGCGTACTTTCACATTGCCATCTTCCCTCCGCACAGGAGAATACCTCCTTTTCTAGCCAGAACCCGTTGGTACTTCCAGTTTACGTCCTGCTGTTTGGCCTTGCTACAGCCCTAAGAACCACAGTGCATTAACCGAGTGTGTGGCCGTAGTCGCCACCGCACCTCCCGCCGACGTCGGATGATATGTTGTTCCGTATATGGGCAATTGCTTATCTGAAGGAGACTCCAAGACACAAGTCACTCAGCGGTGGGCAATCGTCAAGGACCTATTCCACATGTCTAGGCCCTGATGGTCACCTACGGAAACATCCACGTGGTTTCCACTTGTCTCGGTCTCCCTGGTCCCACGACTCGCTTCTTGCTAGTTGTAACCAACACGCTAAGTCTCTGCCTCTGTCCATCTCCAAGTTGGCTCAAATTCGCGTACCGCCGAAGGGGCCCAATGGTCACCATAGTCACCATTCCCTGGAGCATCCTAGGCTCTCCTAGAAGGTGGCTAACTCCCTCCCTGGTGTGGGCAGGGATGCCGCTCTAGTCCGCGCCCAGCCCTCACTGTCCCCTGACGATGGAGGCGTCAATCTCTCAGCTCAGGTGCTCACCCTCAGTAACTTCGAGCTTAAGGCCTTGGTCTTCTCAGGGCTGGCGTTCCACATCAATGATTCAAAGATGAGAGCAGTCTGCCTGGCGTGCCAGGGGTTTCCAGCAGCAGCTGCGAGGCCGTAGCCGTCTCAGTGTTTACAGCCAGCACAACGCCCATGTACTACATAGGACAACCTGGGAGGGACATGGTCCTCCTCCTTTTGTCAGGAGTCCATCCATCTCTGGGACTTTTGCATAGCCCACTCGATAAATCTGGTAGCATCCTTTCTCCTTGGCAATTTCGACTCAGCAGGGTTTTCCTGTCTCATGAGTGGTCGCCCTGCGCTGATGTGAATAATGCCATTTTGTGGTGCCAGAAAGTGGGTTTTTTTCCCCCACATATGGACTGTTCGCTTACCTGCCGAGAACGGGAAATGTCCGAGGTCCTGCTCCTTCTAAGGTTCTCTCCCGGGACCGATCTCGGACCCGCTGGGTCCTCAATGCCGTGGAAGGGCCAACACTTTATGCCTTCCCGCCGTTCCCCTAGCCGGCTCATTGGGTTCCTGCTCAAACGTCAAATAAACAAAAAAAAAAAAACAGGAGCAGAGCGCGCATCATCATGATCACTCAGCGTGTTCCAGGCAGCACTAATACGGCCACGTTGCTCGGCCTGTCAATAGCCTGCCCAATTACCTGCCACTCTTCCCACCCAGACCTCGTACCTCAGGACCACGGCAGACTTCGCCGCCTGGAACCTGCAGTTTCTTCACCTCACGGTTGGCTCCTACGTGACTATCAGGGTGGCAGGATGCTTCCACCTGGTCAACGTACCTGGCCAGGTGGAAGCGTCCTCTCCTACACGGGTGCGAAAACCTTAATCTTACTCCGCTGGGTCTCGATCCCCTTATTTTGGACTACCCTCCCGGCCTGCAACAGCAGGGCCTAGCGGTGTTCGCCGAAGGTACACTTGGCAGCCCATCTCTACCTTCCATCCAGGCTAAGGTGGTCGTGTCTGTGTTTCTCACACTGCTAGGTTGTTCGGGGTTCCTCAGGGCTTGGAAGCGCATACACCCTATTAGTACTGCCGTTCGACGCCCAGCCCCAACCTGGGAGACCTCAACCTGGGTTTTAAACCAGAACTTATGTCCTCCTCCATTCGACCCGTTAGCGACCTGCTCGCTGCTATAGAGCCTGTCTTGGAAGAAGCAGCTTTCCTCGTAGCCATTAATCCGGCCAACGAGTCTTCGAGCTCAGCGAACTCTTATGGTGGTTCCACCATACTTTATGTTACAAAGACAAGGGGCAGTTACGTCCTACACCCGGCTTTCTCCCTAAAGTGGTTTCGCGCCTTCATGTTACCCACACTCAACTGACAGGGACAACAAGTTGCACCTCTGGACATCTGTAGAGCGCTCCCGCTTTTATGGAGCGGACAAAACCATTTTTGTAACAGTACCGCCCAACTCTCGGTCCGCAGTAGCAGTCCGAAGGAAAGGTTGCCTACCTGTTTCCTCTCAGACGGATCTCATCCTGGGATATGCAGGCCGTGCACCCGAGCACTTGTTATGATTTGGCTCACATTTCCCAAGCCACATCACCATGGCGTTCTACAGGGCCTCAGGCCTTCATCTGCCGCCTGCTAAACTCGTGTACTATACCTACCCCACGAGATCTATCGCGCAGCTCCATGGGTCCTCGTGCTCCTACTCCGTTGCTTCGCATGTATGCTCTGGTTCAACAGTCAAGAGATAACTGCAGTGCCTTTGGCTCCGCAGTTTTCCATTCTGCTGCCATTTTTTCACTCCGACCCACCACCGCCTACAATAAGGCTTTGGGAATCACCTAACTGGAATGGATGTGAGCAAATCACTCGAAGAAGAAAACACGGTTACTCACCTTTGTTGTAACTGTTGTTCTTCGAGATGTGTTGCTCACAGCCATTCCACATAACCTGCCCCTCCAATTCTCCCACTGTCGGAGTAGCCGGCAAGAAGGAACTGAGGAGCGGGCGGGTCCCGGCAGGGGTATAATATATTACCCGTTATGGCGGCGCCACTCTAGGGGGCGACCTGCCGGCCCGCTAGAGTTGCTAGGGGAAAAGTCTTCCGACGAATGTGCACGCGCGGCGCGTACACCTAACTGGAATGGATATGAGCAACACATCTCGAAGAACAACAGTTACAAAGGTGAGTAACCGTGTTTTCTTTCATGGAATTACAATCAAAGACTCTTAATTTTCTGCTTCCTTCTAGTATTGTCTAAGCATTTTATTTGTATATTTTCATTCCGAAAATACTCTCAAACTAGAAACAAAAAGGCAGGAAGAGGAAAGTTTGGTCAGAGGTGGCATGGTAGGTAGAGGGGAAGTTACTGAGGATATGTTGTGTTACTGTTAGAGCTATTGTTAAAGAGCAATGGAGGCAGCTGCATAAGACTGTGCAAGAGAGGCTACGTCTTCACTACCCACCATATCGGCGGGTAGCAATCGATTGCTCGGGGATCGATATATCGTGTCTCATCTAGACGCGATATATCGATCCCCGAACGCGCTTATATCAATTCCGGAACAGAGTTGAGGAGTCAACATGAGGAGCCACGGACATCGATCCCGCGCCATGAGGACGGTGAGTAATTCGATCTTAGATACTTTGACTTCAGCTATGTTATTCACATAGCTGAAATTGCGTATCTGAGATCAATTTTCCCCCGTAGTGTAAACCAGCCCAGAGAGAAGCAGTAGTTACAGCAGTGGCTCTGAAGAGTCATGACATGGTAAGCCTTTATACTCGTCATTGGCACAAAATTAAATATTGCCCTGCTGGGTCATGGGACAGTATAATATGTAAAGGAGCAGGAAGAAATACATGTTTGGAGGGAAATGAAGGAAAGTCTTTTAAAAAAATAGTGATTGAAGATGCTCAGAGGTTTAGAATTTTATAATTCACAATTTCCTGCAGGGCACACAGGACTCACTCTCACTTCAGCCCTGGAAGATCTTAAAATAACGTTTTAAAATTATTTAAAATTGGGACCATAACCTTTTCTATTTATTTCATTTATTTATTTATTCTTTCTAAGGCCTGTGCAATTATATTCATGCTGATTTCTAAGTCAGACAGATTAAATTCAGTTGGGGGGATACTTAGACTAGTACCAATAAAAGCCTCTAAAATGCTTCTTAAATATTTTATTATTCTATATTCATTCTATGCAGAATATATGATGGATTGGCAGAAAGCTTTACTAGCACTTCTATGGAATCATCTGCACAACTCATTGAATTAGCTACCTATGACTAATGTGACAATCCTAAATTCATGCTCATAAGCTTATGTGTCAAACCATGTGATCATATGTCCCGTCTCCCCTCCCCCCTGCCTCCTAGGTACATATGGAAAATCAATGTGATCGAATGTAGAACCCTGGGAAAAATTGAAGAACCACGTGTCACAGAGGAAGTCAGGTGCCCCATTGTTGGCCAACCACTGGACTGAGGAAAGGGAAATCCAAGCTTTTGAGTCCCTGGATTCCTAGCTATTTTAAGCATCTGGGGCTTGGATGAAGTCCAGCCACTGATTCAGTTTTGGAGTCCTTAGGCACACTGGCTGGGTAAAGACTTTCTATCTGCCATTCCCCTGTGAGAGCTAGAAACTGCTGTCCAGCTGCCTAACCTCTGTGCACAGTGGTGACCCTTCATGCTCCCTCATTCCTCCCAGAACTCCACCCCAAAGATTGGAGCCTTCTGGTTTACAATTTAATGCTCTCCAGAGGCACACACTAGTTGTGAATCATTTAACAAACACACACACTTTTTGGCATTAAAGTCAAACATATTTGCTCCTTTATTTATTCATATAAAGCACAAGAGAGTACAGACTATAGACAATAATAAAACCTACATTTCCCTGCCTCAGTTTCCTCACCACTCCAGTACATTCTCTGGGCTGAGGTCAGAGACAGGCTTAGTGCATGGCTTATGGGCTAAAACATGGAGCCTTTTTCTCCTAGCCCAGCTTGTTTCCTTTGCTCTTGACCAGTCCAACTTCTTCCTTCTTCCTGCCCACATCCGCTTTCTCTTCCTGTGTGGCTCTTTGTATAAACATCTATTCCAACACCTGGCTTCCTTTGCTCTGTCTTTTAGGTAACTTTCCACTGTTCCCTTTTTCCTTCAGAGAGTTATGATAAAACTGGCAGCCTCAGAGCGACAGTTATGATAAAGCAGTTTTGTTAGTAACGCTTTGTGATAACTGCATAATATCGACCATAATTTATAGGTTGTATGGACAGATTTCCAAATCATCCCACGGTGATAAATTATACACACACACACATAAAAACTACATAAAAGAAATCCATTCAGAGTATAAGATGGAGAGTGCTTCTATAATGTGCAGCCATTCAATATTTTGCTTTCCCCTAGTTTTTGAATGGGTGGCCCTATGCCTTATTTACTGCACACTGATCAAACCCTGCTTTGCCAACAGAATTATTAATTTATTCCTGGGCTTTTCTATGGTGTTCATCTCTGTGGTATTTGAGTGCCTCACAAATATTAATGGATTTATTTTCACAACAACCCTGTGAAATGAAGAGGTATTATTCTTCCTATTTTACAGAAAAATTTAAGGACAAAAGTGTTCTCTAAATTTTGTTGTCCCATTTAAGACACTGATTTTTTCAGAGTACTTAGCATTATGTGGAACTTAATGTGTCCAAAGCAAGCTGTCCTTGACTTCAGCCATTGCTGCAAGTCAGATCCCAGGGTTTCAAGTCAGGCATCCCTAAAATGAAGAACACAGTTAGTGACGACCTGTGTAAAGTTTTGGTTGAAGTGACTTGACTAGAATCACATAGGAAGTCTGTGAGATAGGCAGTGAGAAAAACCAGTCCCCCAGGAGAGTATTCAACTGCCTTAACCATGATTTTTTTTCCTCTTCCTGCAGTCCCCTCATTCATTCCCTGCACGCTTCCAACTTCTGCAAAAAGATGAAGCAGGGGTCCCACGGACAACAGCATCCTTAATTACACAATTCTGATTCACCCCAGAGCAGTTCCATACTGACAATGAATGAGGCAGAGGTCAAGTGAAAAAACAGTATGTGATCATATAATTAAAAACTGCATCATAATGCATACACATAAGGGGGCAAATTAAGGTTGCACAGTTTTCCAATGGGTTTGACCGATAGTTGTTGACAGCAGAAGAAAGATGAGGCTCAGCAATCTTGCATTCCATTCCAGGCTCTGGAGGGGAGTGTACTTGTGCAGTGGTTCTCAACCAGGCATACACATATCCCTGGGGGTATTCAGAGGTCTTCCAGGGGTACATCAACTAGGTATTTGGCTAATTTTATAACAGGCTACATAAAAAGCACTAACAGAGTCTGTACAAACTGAAATTTCATACAGACAAATGAGAAAGTAAGCAATTTTTCAGTAATAGTGTCTGATTTTTATGTCTGATTTTGTAAGCAAGTAGTTTTTAAGTGAGGTGAAACTTGAGGTACACTAGACAAATCACAATCCTGAAAGGGATACAGTAGTCTGGAAAGTTTGAGAATCACTGCTCTAGTGGGCATAGACTTTTCTGTCCATTTCCCCCAAGCGTAACTCCTTCTGTCATCTTCCTTCCAATCTAGACCTGTCTCAGTTTTCTCTTCCCCAACCCTGGCTGCTTGTCCCATTTCCATTCTCCTCACCTAGCCAGTCGCAGTCCTCTTGATTGTTCCCAGTCCGTCTCCCTCCCCACCCCACCCTCCAGAAGGTCATTGTCCCGAGTCTCCTTGCCTAGTCAGTCTCAGTTCTACCCATCCCAGATCCTCTCTCTCCCACACCCGGGCCTTCAGTCTCCCAACCACCCACATTTCCTGTTCTACTGGCTTCCAGTCCCAATCTCCCTCTCCAGATTCCTCATCCAATCTGTGTTCCTCCCCAGCTCCCATCACCAATCTCCTCTCCACTCCAATTCCAACCCTCTTCTCCTCCCTGCCAGCCTCCACTCTCAGTTTTCACCCCTTCCCACAATCCACCTCCTTTCCCCCATATATACAGATCTTTTTCCTTCTGCATTTCAGTCAGGAAACTTCCTTCTCAACAACATTTGTCCTAGGAGGGGAGAGCGGGTCACTGAGAGCACAAGAGATACAGGCATCCTGCTCTCGGTTCTGGTACCTAGACTGGACCCAGCACTGCAGTTGTGGTGAAAGTTCTTCTCAGCCCCATGCTAGAGTATTCCCAGTCTTGATTAATTTTTCTGTGAATTTAGCTGCTATAATCTAAGAATTATCTCCTGAGCATGAGCAAGCTGAGATTTTTTCAAAAGTTTATAAATTGACCAAATTTAGGAAGAAAATATCGCCAGAGATCTTTCCCTAATTTTGTTCTTGGAAATGGCTGAACCATTTTGGCTGAAAGTTTCCATTGGATCATGCTGAATATAAGTCAACAATGTGATGCTGTCACAAGGAAGGCACATTTCATTCTGGGATATACAACAGGAGTGTCATACATAAGACACAGGAGGTAATTGTTCTGCTCTACTTGGCACTGAGAAGGTATCAGCAGTGGAGTACTGAGCCCAGTTTTCATCACCATATAAGAAAGATGTGAAAAAACTGGAGACAGTCCAGAGCAGAACAATAAAAGTGCCAAGAAGTTTAGAAAATCTGATCTATGGAGGAAAAGTTGAAAAATTGGGCGTGTTTAACCTAGAGAAGAGAAGGTTAAGGGAAGACATGAGGCTTCAAATATGCAAAAGGTTATTATAAAGAGGATGGTGATCAATTGTTCCCCATGTTCACCAAGGGTAAGACATGAAGTAATCAGTTTAATCTGCATCTAGGGAGATTTAGATTAGATATTGGGTTAAAGCTTTCTAACTATAAAGAGAGTTAAGCAGTGGAATAGGTTACTTAGTGAGGTTGTGGAATATCAGAAATTGAAGGTCTCTGAGAACGAGTTAGACAAACATCTTTCTGGCATGGTCTACTTAATCCTGCCTCAGTGTGGGCTGTGATCCTTCCAGTCCTACATTTCGATGATTCTGCATTACAACCGACACGTAGCTTGTGGAGGGAATAGAAATTTCTAGTCAAGGACATTATGGAGACTCCTACACAATACAGATGCTATGGGCTGTTTTAATGTCCATCCACCCACACACACAGATACAGAGTTCATTCGCTTTTACGGTCTTATCCATCTAAAGGAGGCTGTAACTGTGGTGGTCTCATTAAATGAAAACTAAATGAGGGAGTTTGTGTAACAGATTATCTTTCTTCAAAGTATGTTATTTGTACTCTCCCCTTTGGGGAAAAAATATAAAATCTCCTTCTCTTTTTTTTCTGGTGGGGTTTTGCCAGTTTCTGCTGGACTGAGAAAACAGATGTGGGGCACCCTGGTCCTTTTTTGTTTAGTTCATACTTATAAAGATAGAAGAGAGACCAGATAAAAAGCACGCATCAAGCATGGTGTTGCCAGGACAGCTAAGGTGTTATATGGCTGCACCTAGGTTAAGTCTGTCTGAAATGCATGTGGTGCCATTTCTTGGGAGCAGGTTTTCTAAGACACCTGAAGCAGGAAATTAGTAAGAAGCAGTAATTCTAGTAACTTTGATAATTAAGGTAGTTAATTGACAATCCTGCGGAGGAGGAGGCGGCGGTGGCATGGCAATGAGGGAAGGCAGACTATTATTCTGTTCAGGTCTGGACTATGTTTGGTTAAGCAGTAGTGTGTCCTAGAAACAATACTCCTTTCTTCTGGGTGTCTATGTATCATTATTTTAATAGCAACATTATAAGGTATGTTAAGGAGATTAATTGATAAATTGCACTACAGTCACATCCCTTAGAATGGAATGGCAACTGTCTATTTATAAAGACAATGTGTAAATGCCACAGCAGTTCGCTTACTATGTGTCATGCTGCAGTATCATGAGTAACTGAAAAATCCAGTCGTTGAGAGTCCTTGCCACAGATAATGCAGATGTAAAGCGCAGGACCAGAAGACGAAGTCTGAGCACTACTTGTGCTTGAGTCCTGCGACCAGGACCGGCTCCAGGCACCAGCTCAGCAAGCAGGTGCTTGGGGCGGCCAAGGGGAAGAGGCGGCATGTTGGGCTCTTCGGTGGCAATTCGGCATTGGGTCCCTCGTTCCCTCTTGGAGGGAAGGACCTGCCGCCGAATTGCCCCCGAAGAAGAAAGCAGCGCAGTGGAACTACTGCCGATCATGGCTTTTTTTTTTAACTCTCTCTCTCTCTCTCCTTGCTGCTTGGGGCGGCACCCTGGAGCTGGCCCGGCCTGTGGCACTTTGCTCTCTTCACTTTCCTCACTGTCAGCCAGGGGCGGCTCTAGGTATTTTGCCACCCCAAGCACGGCAGGCAGGCTGCCTTCGGCGGCTTGCCTGCGGGAGGTCCCCAGTCCCGTGGCTTCGGCGGCAGCCTGCAGGACCAGCGGACCCTCCGCAGGCATGCCGCCGAAGGCAGCCTGCCTGCCACCCTCGCAGCGACCGGCAGAGCAGTTCGCTGGTCGTGCAGATTTGGCGGCATTTCTGAGGGTGATCTGCCAGTCCCACGCTTTCGGCGTACTCGCCGCCGAAGCCACAAGACCGGCAAACCTCCTGCAGGCATGCTGCTGAAGGCCGCCTGACTGCTGCCCTCACAGCGACCGGCAGGCCACCCCCAGCAGCTTGCCACCCCAGGCACGCACTTGCTGCGCTGATGCATGGAGCTGCCCCTGCATAGACCCCTATCTTGGTGTTCAGTGTCAATTTCCTGTTATCTGACATGCACTTGATCAGGTGGCTGAAAGTGGTGGCTGCCTTTCTGATATGAGCTCATTGTCAAGAGATAGCACAACTTCTAGCATGGTGCTAGCTATTAAATCTTCTGGTGCAGTCAACATGCCTTGTGCCGTAATCATTGTCTTATTTAGACTGATAGTCCAAATCCATCACAAACTAATGCAAAGCTATTGCAAAGTTGCTGAAGGTTCTTTTTTACTATGTGCAACAAACGTGTTATCGGTGAAAAGAAGATATCTTATCAGCATGTATTTGACTTTACTTTTTGCTCTAGAGTGTGCAATCTTGTAGAGTTTTCCATGTGACCTTGTGTGGAGGTATACATTCTCAGTGCTATCTGAGAAAGCCTGAGAAAGCAGCAGAGAGAAGAATATTCTGAAGAGTATTGGTGACAAAACACATCCCTGTGTGACACTACAGTGGATTTCAAAACGATCAGATTGATCACCATCATGTGGGAATGTATTCTTCATGTCAACATGGAAGGATAGAATTAAACTGAGGCGATCTGGGGGCAATGAATTGTCTCCAGCACTGCAAAAGTTGGGTTTTCCTGACCAGGTCAAAAGCCTTTGTAAGATCTATGAAGGCCATCTAGAGCATTACTTATGCTGCAAGTAATAGTGCAAAGAATCACTCTTGAGATCTGATAATTGAAGGTGTAGAGGATTTTCATGTAGCCTGATATAGTTGTGCCAAAGAAGTCATCCTTCTATTAACAGTGAATAACTTGGAACAGAGGAAGCAGAAAACATGGAGATAGATTATAGGAACCTGCAGTATGGTCAACCTCAAGCATTTAAAAACCCATGAGACAGACTCAACAAAATCATGAGCATTTTTAAGAAGATTTAGATTCTTTTTATTTGCCTTCTCATTTTGACCATTTGAAGTTCACATTTTCAAGCTTTTTTGTTACAACCAAGAGGGCTAGACGTATTTAAAAAAGAAAAAAGAAAGCTGATATTCTCACACAATCACCTTACTGCAGAAGTTAAGGCTTTAAAGAAAAGACTATTTTTGACTAGTGATAAAATCACAAGTGTTGAAAATGCTGAGCCTGAATCTTCTCTAATTCACACTAATGTAACATCATTTATTTCAGTGGCTTTTCTCGTAATTCACCCTTACCTCAGTAAGAGAAAAATCAGGCTCAGAGGTGGAAGTGTTGTTGTGGAAAGTCTGGTGAGATTGGGTAATAGAATCAGTTTTGGATGTGAGGATGGTGGGGTGCTCTGTAGAACACAGGGTTCTCAAAGCTGGTCTGCTGCTTGTTCAGGGAAAGCCCCTGGTGGGCCGGGCTGGTTTGTTTACCTGCCGCGTCCGCAGGTTCAGCCGATCGCGGCTCCCACTGGCCGCGGTTCGCTGCTTCAGACCAATGGGGGGTGCAGGAAAGGCGACTAGCAGATCCCTCGGTCCGCACCACTTCCCACAGCCTCCATTGTCCTGGAGCAGTGAACCGCGGCCAGTGGGAGCCGCGATCGACCGAACCTGCGGACGCGGCAGGTAAACAAACTGTCCCAGATCGCCAGGGGCTTTCCCTGAACAAGCGGCAGACCGATTTTGAGAACCACTGCTGTAGAAGACCTAGATTGAAATATAGCTGAGATCAGTTTTCAGGAAGGATTTGGGACAGGAACATGCAAAGGCATTCCTGTAAATTTTGAACCCAGTTTTATCAAATTTGATTCTTCTCTCACACAAATCTTACTCAGATTATCTGCAAGCGTGTCAGATTTCTGCCTGAAAGGAGTGTACCCACCGAAGTTATGAGCAACTGAAAACAAGAGTTGGTGTTTCGAAAGTTCCATCTCAACCATACCTTAATGCATTGTTCTTACTGTGATAACAGCATGATGGTAATTGCTGATTTAAAGTAATGGCTAGATGCTGAAAAGCAAGGTAGATGATGTTTGCATCTGCCACAGTCCATTTAACTTATGACTTTGTGTTTGCATTTCAGTTGCACAAAGTGGATGCTGAAATGTAACTTTGATTTTCTGTGTAGATTGCTTTGGGTAAGAGACTAATTTCTTGAACTGTTCTTCTTGAGAGGAGAGAAAATAGAGGGATAAAATTCCAATGTAATGTAGTCAGGCAGCTATCTCATCACACCAGAATAACAATTGCAATTGGTTTGGGATTCATTTTACCATATAGAAGACTATTCAATCATAATTTCCTAGCTTCTACAAAACTAGTCTCCAAATCCTTCAGTAAAAAGAAGTCTATAGCTCAGGCAAAAGCGACTTAAAAGGAGAAAATGGGGAATAAACAAATCAAAAAGGTTATTTTTTCCTGGGAGACATATGAAACATATTAACTAGAAGTTAACCCATGAATTCTCTGTAACCAGAGTCAGATTACGGGCCAAATCCAACATGATGCCATATCTATACATGCTCTAAGGGCCGTCAAAATGGATTGCTGTAATTATTTTCTTTGAGGGATCTTTCAGCTGTTCTGCAGGTGAAATCACAATTTGCTCTGAAGTATGAAAACGATCCCTATATCAACAAATTTACTTTGCTATAATTTGGGTAATTTATTTATTTATTTATGTATTTATTTACATTTTACCTAACAGCTCCTGCAGTATTCTGTCTGCAATCTATCAAAAGTTGTTTGACTCACAAAAACAAGAATTTCGGTAACCTCAGTGAGCTGGAACTACAGCAAATAACCAAAATGTCAAGTGACCCATAATAATTTTTGAATCTGGGTTCTACTCCATCTCAGTGCTAAACCAGAAATCTTGTGATATTGTCTGATACCTGTAAATCAGCAGTCCACATATTAAAAATCTAATTGGGGGATTGCTTTAAATTTTTGCCCAGAAGAATCATAAGAAATACAGTTGCATCACACAGTTGATTTGGTGCACTGAGGATCTTTTTTCCATCCCTCTTAGGCCCTGGCCACCACAGAATGTCAGACTAGTTTGGTCTGATGCAGCATGGGAAATCTTGCGGGCTATATATTACTTCCAGACAGGCTTTTCAAGATAGAAATAGGAATAGTCTGACTCTCCCATGTGTTGGAAGCAGGGTTTGCCCCTTTGCAGGATGTTCAGGCCCTGAAAGCAAGGACTCTTTGCAAAGCCCTGTGCCATTCAAGTAGAGATGCTGTTTCATCTCTTCCTGTTGACCCTATGGTCAACTTTCAGCTCTTCCTGTTGACCCTATGGCTGTGTGAGTGATGTGCAACTGTATTTGCATGAGTTATCCTACATGTCCCCTGTGTGATGGAATGAGGGTCCATAGGTGCAGGGGGAGCAGGGATGTGTGTGTGTGCGTATACACACCCCTGCTCCCTCTGCACCTATGGAATTAATAACACTCAGAATTAATTAACACTCAGAATCTCCTCAGGTTTGAGGCAGTGGGACAAAAACGGTCCACAGGAAATGGACAACTCCATGGCTTATCCTAGCTCAGCCCACTTGCTTACAGCCCTTTCCCCAGGATGCACCATGGAGTTGGTGAGAATATGCTAAAGATCTGGCATTTCTTCTTTGTTGTCTCTCACTCCATATCAGCCAATTTGCCTTACCTCCTGGTTTCAGAAACAGAAGGTAGCATATGGCTCTTTGTTCTTAGGTAGGGCTAAAGTAACAGAGACTTCCAGACTGAATTCTTCTAAAATCACAATTGATTAAAATGAGTAAAGTGCTGTTCCTACTTCCCCAGGCATAAAATAAATAAAGAATAAGATCTCTTTATTTTGTTTTTCATTTCAATCTAGAGCCTGAAAATTGCATTTTTTATATAAAGTCATTTACATTTGGATTTTGGTGTATATTGCATTGGTCTGGCAATTGCTACTAAAAATTTGGAATGTATTATGTCTCTTTCTTTATATCACCAAGCAATATCTTGTAGAAAGGACAAAATTTGTCTTTAGCTTAAAAATATGATAAACCTGGCTACACATCCTAGACATACACAAATATCAACAATATTCAGAAATAGTCCTCTCACTAACAAGTTTGAAGAAGAAACACAGGTGGCAACGAAACCTATTTCCACACTGGAGTAATTGATAATTTGTGAAATCTTTTTTTGTGAAGCTTGCAAGACAGGCAATTCCTTGGTGTATTGCTGCGGTATGCAGTGCAGATGTAAGGGAAATCTAAGTGTCACTCAGTAAGGAATCTGTTGGTATGATTGACACACAAAGCAAGATTTTTTGCCATTCTGATGTGCGCTTTCTTGTGGAGGGATATCTCAGAGACAAATCATTGGAGTAATCCGTCCCTATTGTCATCTGTTACGGAGATTTTTATTCTAATGAAAGCAATCTGTCTTGTGTGCAAATACTAGCCTTTGCTGTTTGATATGCACAGAAATTCAATCAGATGCTTAATTACATCTTAACATGGGTTCCAAACAGCTGGCTAATTCCCTTGTTTCTGATTAAAGAGATTACAAAAATAAAATTTAACATTGCATTTACATACAGCTCTAAAAGGAAACATTTGCACATAAGTTTTAGTCATTTAGGAAATTCATATCTGTTCAGCACTAGGGATCAAAGCTTTTAGCGTGATGAATCACAGAGTGACAAGAGATTAAAAAAAAGAAAATAGCAAATGGAATGTGTCAAATGTTCTGCTTGCTGATTATGGCAGACTTTAGCTACAAATTGTAGGTCCATAGACTTCTGCTGGCTTTGGAAATATTGTTCCATACTTGTTATTGCAATGCTGTAGGAATTAAGTTTAGTTACTAAATCTTCACATGTTCAATGAACTCAGAGATGATAGTTTTTCAAACAGGTTCCAGTTGGAAGAGACACTATTTTTAAAAGGTTGGTGTGTTAATAGTCACAGAAGAAGGCTTTAACATTTTTCTCCCTTTCCCTAAATTTCAGCTGGATTAACAGTTGCATTTTTTATTGAAGAGTATTACCGATAGGGATAAACAGTCATTTCAGCGCTTCAAGGTTCTGTACTAGGCCCAGCGTTGTTGAATATATGTATTAGCAATCAAAACAGGGATGAACAGTGGGGGTGGCAACTAATTTTGTGTCATCTAGAAATTTTATGTCCAGAGAAGACTGTGAGGAACTTCAGAGATACTTTACTAGGCTGTATAATGGGCAGATAAGTCAGTGTTCACAAATGCAAAGTAATACATACTGAAGAGAGAAATTTAAACCACTCGCACACTTCACAGAATTCTAAATAAACTATATCAATTCAGGAAAAGGGCTTGGACTTGACTGTGGACATTTTAGTGAAGACCTCTGCTCAGTGCGCAGGTGTGGTCAAAACAGTAAACAAGATATTAGGATGCATCAGGAATGTAGTGGAGAATAATATTGAAAATATTATAACTCTATTATGTCAATAAAAAGATTAACCCTCACCTGGAATACGGTTTGCTGTACTGCTCATCTCATCTCAGCAAGGATATTGCAGAAATAGGGTATTCAGAGAAGAGCAACGAGACTGCTTAGGGGCATTGACAAATCCTCAGATAAAGGAAGTTTTTGAAAAGATTAAGAGTTTGATCCTGGAAAGAAGACAAATCAGAGATGTCATGACAGAGATCTATGAACTAATGAATGATATAGAAAAGGTAGATTGTGAGCTTCTGTTCTCCCTGTCTCATAACTAAAGATGGTCAAAGCCTGGAATTTCCCTTCCATGGGGAGTTCTGACATGAAAAATTTCCTTTCATCCTGAATCTGAATAAAAACTCAATTTCAAAAATTGCCATTAAAAGAACTTCTGAAACAAATTGTTTAGAAAAGATCAAAATGGTCTTAAGTGCATCATTTTGAATTCTATTTTAATTACAAGTATATGAAAGTCAAAACAATAAAGTTGAAGCAAAGTGTGTTGATCTTGTAGAAATAAAGTGCTTTGATATTTTTGTCAAAAAATTAACAAAATGATTGGTTTCTATGACCCATTTCAGTATAGCCAGATTTTATCACAGAAAACTGTTTTGTCTGAAAAAATTCCAATGAGCTCTATTCTGAACAACTGAAGGCAAGAGACATGCAACTGAAATGAAAGGAAGGAAATTCAAAACTGATGGAAAGGAAATGCTTTTCCAACAGCAAGTATTTAGACTGTGGAACTCGTTGCCAGAGGATTTTGTTGAAGACAAGAATTTAGGAAGATCCAAAAAGGGATTAGACATCATATAGATAACAAGAATGTCGAGAGATATAATAATTTATGCTTTAAAAAAGTTTTGGAAGGTATGTAAACTCTTATGCTTTCAGGTTAAAATTATCTCTGGCTATTTAGGGATTAGGATGGGACTTTCATGGGGGGCTGTTTACCCTACATCTGCCTACTGTGGAATTTATGTGAAGCTCCTTGCATTGGAATCTTTCAGAGTCTGAATCTTGAACTACATGGACCATGAGTCTGAACCAATATGACCGTTCCTAACCTGAGAATACAGTCTTTAGGCAGGTAAAACTTCCAGTGAGGTCCCACTGGTGTTTAAAGCAATGAGAGTTTTGGCTGGTTTAGGAATGCACAATTGGGCACATTAAATTTTTCTTTATCAGATTTGCAGGGGAGGGAGGGTGCCTTTTCCTAGGGTGAATTCAGAAATCTTCAGTATGGTTATTGTGATACTACCCATCCCTCAAACCAAACCCAGTCTGAACTGCATTTGAACATCAGGAAGGATTTATTTAAATGCTAGGCATACATGTTCTGTAGTTCCACACACCCTGTGACTACTCACCCCACCACACCTAGAGGGAAGTATGTCTGTAGCAACAGCTGGGCACTACCACTGCTGCTCTGCTGAGAAGGTTAACAAGAACGAGACCTGTTTTGCCTTTCATGAGGGCAAGTGGGCAGAAAGGGACAGCTTGATAGCTTTTTACTCTCCTACTGAGACTCAAAGGGAGTAAAGAGGACGGAAATAGAGAGTGGAAACTTTAATTTCAGGTTCTTTTGCTGCATCTATTCACTTGCCTGCTAAAAGGACAGCCACTGCTTTGGTTTGGTCTTTCAAGATTTTGTTGACAAAGGCCCTGAACTCATAAATATGTTAATCCAAAACATTTTTTTAAAAAATCCTAATATGTTGTCAGATGAATTATATCTTTGCATAAAATGGAAACTATTCCTTATACTTGATGTCAAAGTTTCTTCATGGAAGTCAGTTTCTTTGTAAACTGATGGGCTATTTGAGAAATAAAATAAAAAGAGAGATCAGATTAGCTTGATTTTTTTCACACCAGCCAGAGACTACAGCTAAATTTTGTTTCTAAAATGGTTGTGTGATTAAAATGTTCTATAAAAAATAGTTCTCCAACAATTCTGAGTTATGATCATAATGAACAAAGGGCTTCCAAATATGCTCAATTCTGCACATGTTGCTCTGTAGCTAATACATTAGTCTCTTGTGTTGCTACCCTGGAAAATTCAGTCATTGTTGGCTTGTCTTATAGACATCAGTCGTGTTCTACCACATTGGATATATCTCTTAGCTAGGGATGATGTGTAATTGCATATGCAAACTGGCATAGTTACTGCTATTGTGATTAGTGTGCAGCAGCTAATAGGTGTATGTCACTGAAAAATGTTTCTGGGAAAATGTGAATATTTATGGTGAGTCCTGAATAATCACAGCCCTCACTGAGAGACTCATGAAGCTATTCTTTCTGTACAAGATACTTCCCTTGAAATTACAACTCGAATAATAGTCCCAAGCATTAGATAATGATCATTGTAATTATTTAACGCAGGCCGTGTAAAAATAAATTACAGCATCACTAGTGCAACTGTATAGTTCTGGTTGAGAAAACATTTCCATTATGAGCCCTGTTTTTGCAGAATAAGTGAAATTAAAGATGGAAAAAACATGGTAATCTAGCTTGTCCCATGGGAGCCAGTGCAGCATTGTGCCCCACATAGCATTTTCTAGTTATTTTTTTCAAGTGCTAATAAAACTTTCAGACAAAATAGTAATAATGATTAAAAATTACCCCAGGCAAAAATGTCTCATGCTCAGATTTGATTACAGAGTGGCGGGTAGACTTTTTTTGTTGCTACAGTATTGGCTAGCTGGAACAAGATGCCTGTTCCATTAAAATAGTCTGGTGTTGAGAAACTTATTTCTAACCTTACAAACTTTACGTTTTAGTAAGGCTAATGGTGATAACTAATGCCTCTGGTGCTTAGTATGGAGGGTTCAAAAGAATGTCCTCTCTAGTCCTGCTGTGTAATTAATAGATTGAAAATCATCAGCTATTTGTATGAACAACGGCACTAGGTTGGGACTAAATAGTTTTGTAGATTTTTTTTTAAAAATCTACTTCAAAACTGCATTTGTTTAATATGGTACATAAGCACCCTAAACTATTAGACTTTTTTTTTGACATCTAGGGATTTGGCAGGCGAGTTCCTCTACACTGAATGCTTCAGCTTCAGTACTGCTAAACTGAGAAAGTTACTGTGTGCTTCAGAATCAATTAATGGTATATTAATAAACTGCTTGCCATGTAGTTCAGTTACAGTACACTTAGATAGTCATTGGCCTTGGCTTGATTTTTAAGGTTTAATGAAATCTACAAAACAAGTCAAGTATGAATATAATGAACAGGGGAAAGTATGGATAGCAGCAAGCGTCAAAATCTTGCTCCATCTGAAATCCATGAGAGGTTTATCAATGACTTAATTGGAACTTGGATTTGGCCAGAGAGAAAAGTTGGAACAGGTCCCTTAGGACTTCAGAACCAAAAGAGGAAGTTTTGAACTCTGTTTGGAAATTAATTGGGAACAGTGAGGGAATCATCAAGTTGTTTGGGAAAGTGAAGGATATGGCTGAAATTCTTCAGATAACATTTCAGGTTCAAGAGTTTTGAATTAGAAAATGACTAGTTTGTGAAATGGTCCAATACAATGTGCACTCTAAAGATCTGATAACTTACAACTAAGAATAATTAAATTGATTGCATTTTCAGTTTTCTTACTCTGAGTATAGAAAAATATACCACAAACGCTGCATGAAAGTGACAAATGCCATCAAACACTCTCTTGCTATCTACCTTTAAATCTGAAATTTCCTAAGCAGTTTGGACCTGCTCCAACTCCCATTATAATCAGTAGAACGGTTTTATTGTATATTTGTGTAATCTTGATAGGCAATTGTAATTTCTGTAACTGCAGTAGAAGTATTATATTTGAATAGCTAAAAATGTACTTTTAAAAAGCACATGATAGATGGTGAATCAAATAATTATATACTTTCTTAAAATTATTATAAAATACAAAAATGCCTTATCCAGTGACCACTGAAGTCAGAGTCATTCTGCCAGCCTCAATGGGCTTTGCATCATTACATTTCACTTTCAAAGATTTTTTTAAATCCCCTGATAAAGGATTCAAAATAAAGGATAATGTTGACATAGTTTGTATATCATCATGTCTGAGTGTTGACAAGCAGTCAAGGAAGCAGGAAACTGGAAACATAAATTACACTACTTGAATCAAGCAGGTTACCAAGTACACCCAAACATATTGTATTCTAAAGCTGTAGAATTTCAACCATACGCTATGGTACACGAGGCAAAGTGGTAATTTCTATTCTTAATTGTTTTAAACATTTAAAAAAGGTTATTCTGATAAAAGATTGCAGTATTGTCATAGGACTATGGAACTACTGGGGAATAGCACAAAATATTTTATGAGAACAGTTTGTATTTTATTGTAATCATCATATCATATATAAAGTAAAAGCTTTTAAACTCTATTCATAGCGTAACTCCCACCAAAATGACCATACTGTACCTGTAAGCGGGGCAGGGGGGGTGTAATTTGGCTGGCTGACCGAATGAAGGGAACAGTGCTTTATGGCTGGGGAGTGGGGGGAAGATGAAAACTACTGCAAAAGGGGTCAGCATGGTCACTGACTCATCCCCTAGGAATGCAGGATTTAAAAGGGGCAGCCCTGTACCTGAAGCCTCACAGGACCCACCCGCCCTCCCCTTTATGTGGTCAAATACCAGGGTCAAGACCTGCTGTGGGCATTATGCAGGTTGTCCCTTTTTTAGGGGGCTGGGAAGGAATTTTTTCCCTTGCCACCAGATTGGCTTGGGTGCCTTCCCCTCAGCGTTTTTTTTTGCCTTCCTCACAGTGGGTTCAGGAAGGACTTTGTTCATGCATGGCATGAAGGGCAGTACGCCATATGTCACAACTCATTATTTAAGTGTAAGGTGGATGTCCAGTGCAGGTACTCCATGGGAAAGGAATACAGTGACCAGATAAATGGCTTGAAAAAGGACTTAAAAAGAGGTGTTTGTTAAATAAATGAATGGTGGGTGGTTAGGTACTCCTGTGATTGTACAGCAGGGAGCCAACCCTGCATTCTTATAGCCCACCTTAACCCTCCTATGACGGGGGTGGATGGTATGGTCCCAGCTATGGATTTGCTGGATGGACCTGAATGAAAAAGAGTGGGAGCTGGCGGAAGCCTCCCGGGTATGGTAAGGTCCTGGCAATAAATTTGTTGGAGGGACTTGGATGGAAAAAGACGGGGAGCTGATAAAAGCCCCCTGGGTAATTACAGAATAAACATGGGCTTACCTGCACTGTACACTTTTATCTGCCCAGTAGTCCCTTATATAATCCATAAGACATCTATATAATAAAGTCGCAGCCTGACTAAACTCATGTCAGATGTCTCCTGTCCTTCTTTCGATATAGCCAGACAATGTTATCAAGCACTCTATACGTTTCGGGAAGGAACTTGAGTCTGATAATGGGTTAAGCTGAAGTCTTGACCCTCATGAAATTAATGTTTTGCCATTGACTTCATGCCAGCCAGGATTTCACCCTCGCGTTAGCCTTATTTCATCTTTGTCCTCTTTATTGTTTGTCCTATTTTATTACCTAGCATTCCTTTCCACCTTTACTTACTTATAGAGTCCTTCACATTCACCAAACCAGTGCATGTGGGCTCAAGAATATTTTCTCCAGCAGTATCATTTTAATAATGGAAAATATTAAGAACTATGCATTATGTACCCAACCATCCTAATCTAGCTTCTAGGGCTGACCCATCTGTCAGATAGGTCATGTAGCATCTCTCAGGCAATGCATATACTGACCTCGTTATGTGTTATGGGAGTTCTGGTGACATTTTAAGCCAAGACTACAATAAATAAATACCAACAAGGTGTCTTGCCAAGGGCTCAGTCAGCAGTCTTCAGAAGTACAGAAAATTAAATTAGGAAGTATGTATAATATGTCCTTAAAATCATATCCAGTAAAATACATGTAATATCCTATTTTTCTGAAAGAAGCCATTAGTTTTAGAAGTTAGAATACAAGTCCTTAACATGATTACAAGCAGTACAATGCAGTTTTGTCAAAGAGGTAAATGATAAAATATTATCTAGGCTTCTTTGCATCACACCAATATTTTTACTTAGAAATATTTTAAGCTTTAATATAAAAAATTGGGAATCTCATTCCATTGAGAGTCAAACAGTTATTCATAAAATGATTCTAATACTGTAAGGTAATTTAAAAAACTGGAAAGCAACAACAGTAATAGAAATTAAAGCATTATACTAGTATGATGTATTTCATCAAACAGGAATCAAATGTACGCAGAGGGAAAGGTGTCATCTAAGGCAGTGATTCTCAACCAAGGGTATATGTACCCCTGGGGGTACATAGAGGTCTTCCAGGGAGTACATCAACTCATCTAGATATTTGCCTCGTTTTAAAACAAATTACATAACAAGCACTAGTGAAGTCAGTAAACTCAAATTTCATATAGATAACTTGCTTATATTGCTCTATATACCATACACTGAAATGTAAGTACAGTATTTATATTCCAATTCATTTATATTGTAATTGTGTAGTAAAAATGAGAAAGTCAGCAATTTTTCAGTAATAGTGTGTTGTGACACTTTTGTATTTTACATCTGATTTTGTAAGCAAGTTGTTTTTAGGTGAGGTGAAACTTCGGGAGTATGCAAGACAAATCAGCCTCCTGAGAGGGATGCTGTAGTCTGGAAAGGTTCAATGTCACTGATCTAAGGGTCTCAGATGATGGTGGAAGCTAGAGACAGTTATATATCCAGTGCGGACATCATTTTCACTATAGTTTTTGGCAAATAATTGCACATTTCTGCCTCAGTCTCCACATCTATAAAATGAAGATTATAAAAATACCTACTTACCTTATAGAGGGTTGAGAATTAATTAGTGTTTGTGAAGTGCTTTGCAAATGGTGGGCGTGGTATAAGTGTTAAATGGTAGTATAATAATAAATCTTACTGCTAAGAGATTTGATTTGTGGCTTTTGTCCTTAGTCAAATCTGAGAGGATTATGACATGCTCTGCCACTGAAGGAGAAGAATAAGGGCCTGTGGGTAGGAGATAAGAGTTAGAGCATATGTTTCTTTACCCTATAAGGCTAATGAAGCTATGAGATATCTGCCGCCACTCCATTCTTGCTGCAGATGCAACCACTTGCGCACCTCATTATAGAAAATCTGTTGGTTGTGTCATTTTGAGCTCTCCTGTCACTTGTGGATAACTATCCGCCTTCATCACTGAAGCACTAAACTATCCCTTTACTCCTTCTGCTAAGCTTTGACTCCTTTCCTTTTATGAGGATGCCCATTTCTTCCTATCTTTAAAAAATGTGTCCACATAGTTTTTATTTAAACAAAACAGTTGTACTGAGACACTGGAAATATCTATAGCCCCCCAAAACTGAGGAATGGAAATCATATTTAACATTTACCCTAATAATGGGGGAGGAGGGAATGCAGAAGCAGCCTATACATGTTCTCCCAGGGCATGATCCAAAGCCTATTAAAATCAATGGAAGTAATCCCATTAACTTCAAGGGATTTTTCATTAATTTACCAGTATTTGAAGAAGCTGCAAAATGTTATCATATTATCCTATGATAATATTATCATATGATATCATTTTTGAGCTTACATCTCACTGTAGAGTTATATCTCACAAGTTTGAGTGTTCTTATCCCCATCGCACTATACCTCATTCTGTTCCTTCTGTTCTCTTCCTTTCTGCCTCAGTCTTCATTTTCCTCTTGTTCTCTTCATTCTCATTTTTAGTACCACACACTTTAACAAAGTGTTCATTAATTAATATGAATCTGCAGTCCAAGATTTTTCTTTCTTTCTTATAATGACATGCACTTTTGAAGAAATTGTAACTATTAGTTTCCCATAGTAATGTACACATAGTCTGAGAGAATTTTCTGTGTATGGATATTTTTTTATCTCACAATCTGTTTCTTTTGTATATTCCCTTTTTAAATTTTTAAAGTGTGTTTGACAAAATAATAATAAAACAAAAATATACAGAAGAAATCTGAGGTAAAATCTGCAGAAGTGTCCAACTGACTTGGGAGTTTAAGTCCCACTGAGACTTAGATTCTTAAAGGTCTCAGGGCCACATTCTCCAAGATATTTAGGCTCCTAAATACCTTGGAAGATCTGACCTTTTGACCTTTAGGTGCCTAAGGACTTGTCCACATGGTGGGGTAATTGGCACTACGGAGGTGTGACTTCTGACATGCACTAATGTGCTGTGCATCAGTTGGTCCATGTAGACCCTTCTGGTGTGCACTAAAAGATCCCTAGTGTGCTTTAACATAGTATAGTTACTATGTTAATGTTGTAACTATGTTAACATAGTATTGTAACTACATTAAATGGCTCTAGGAAACCTTTAATGTGCACCAGCAGAGTATACACAAACTAATTAATGCACAGAACTTTAGAAATCACACTCCCATAGTGCCCATTACCCCATTGTGTAATGAAACTTAACATTGCAAAACCTAATTCACTTAGGCTACTGAGTGGAGCAACACTTCAATACATTTAAAAATCTGGGTCTAAGTCTATTTTGAAAATGAGTGTTAAACTCCTAAGTAGGCACTTAGGTACTTCTTAAGATATCACCCTTGGGGCAGTAGTCAGAACCAACCAAATTATAAAAAAGACCATTCCTTACAGTGGAAGCAGCTTTTAAGTAGTTAACATCATTAAAATAGTCTAATAATTAACTCAGATAACTATTATCATAGATTAAAGAGAAATAGAACTTCAAATGCATCATGGGGTTGGCTCTTGTGAGGAAAGCTCAATGCAGTTTCTCTCCCAAGCGTATGCAGTTTCTCTCCCAAGACTATATATTTATTGTGTCTCAGTACTGCCATCTATGTTCTTGCATGTATTTTTGTCGTTGACAAGTATTTGGTTGTACTGAGCAAATATAGTCTTTATGAGGACTCTGTCAACAGGTGTTGAAGTATGCCATTTTTACTTGACAGAATGTTGAAATGGATCAAGGAGAATAACAGGAAAACTCAAAGGTTTGCAGGTGGATTGATTCTGTTGTCTGTTTTTGAAGTCACAAATAGGGTACAATCTCTTATTTTCTGCCATGTAGTTGTGTGAATTTGTGCTCATGAATCCAGACCCTTAATCAGTTCTAATTGTCCCATTGAACTTAATACAGCTACTGAGGATTAGGGTCAGTACTGAGGCCTTTATACTATAGGTCAGGCCCACAAATGGTAAGAGATCCAGAAACCTGCTTATGTTTGTTAGAGTTTTGTTATGTGAATTAATTAGGTAAATCTAGACATACATGATTTACCTAATTAATTCACATAACAAAACTCTAACATGACATTAATTAATAGTGTCTCTCTTTCAGTTTTAGAATGTTGTTGTATGAGCAGCTTTGGATTCATGAAGATACTGCGTAATTAAGTGATTTATCTATCTCACTCATGAAAAAACAGCAACAATAGCAAAAGAGACATCAAATAATAAACAAAAAATTGAATTACACAAGTGCCCCACCACCATCACCAAATTGTTCTGGGCATGAATACTATAGAAATTCAATGTGACAAAACATAACCAAACACAATCTTCTTAAAATGCAAACCCAGAAAAACAAATCAGGAAGTCCAGTTAAATAAAACATCTAAGGCCTTGGCTACACTTGCAAGTTGCAGCGCTGGTGAGGGGGTTACAGCGCTGCAACTTAGCAGGTGTCCACACTTACAAAGCTCAGCCAGCGCTGCAACTCCCTGTCTGTAGGGTAGCGAATCCACGCGTCTGTCATCAGGTGTGGACACTCACCAGCGCTGTAATTGCCTCCAGGTATTAGGACTTATCCCAGCATACCTTTTCAGCCTCTCTGGTCACCGCTTAGCACTCCACTGCCTGGGCTCAGGTGACCTGCCCTTTAAATGCCCCCGGGAATTTTAAAAAATCCACTTTCCTGTTTGCTCAGCGAGGCGTGGAGTGCAATCAATCAATCAATCAGCAACAATGCCTCCACGCCCAAACGAGCCCCAGCATGGAGCACGGCGAGCTGCAGATCTCCTGAGTGTTTGGGAGAGGAGGCAGTGCAAGTCACAGCTGCGCTCCAGTCGCAGAAATTATGATATCTACAGCCAGATTCAAAGTCAATGCAATCCAGGGGTTATGACCGAGACGCTGTTCAGTGTAGGGTTAAGGTAAAGGAGCTACGGAGTGCCTACTGCAAAGCACGTGAGGGAAACTGCCGCTCAGGTGCTGCCCCACTACCTGCCGTTTTTACAAGGAGCTGGATGCGATACTTGGATGTAACCCCACGTTGCCACATCCTAGGATCACGTCAGACAGTTCAGAGCCTGGAGACGAGGGGGAAGGGCAGGGGAAGGGTGGAGAGGATCCCGAGATGGAGGCTCAGCTCGGAGACTGCAGCCAGGAGCTGTTTTCAACCCAGGAAGAAGCAAGCCAGTCGCAGCCGCTGGGACTTGGTATTGAGGAAGCAGCACAGGAGCCTGTTCCCGGTAAGAAGCTTTTATTACAAGGATACAAATGTTTTGGGAGCAGGGGGCTATGCCTAGATGTGGAAAGCCACTGATTTGGTCTATCACGTCGCGGTTAATCTGCCTCTGTAATCTCTTCAAAAGTTTCAGCCAGAGCGTGTGCAATGCGCTTCAGCAAGTTTATAGGGAGAGCCACTGTGGTCCTTGTCCCAGCCAGGCTAACGCGTTTGCGCCATTGTGCCGTGAGGGGTGGGGGGATCATTGCTACACACAGGGAAGCTGCGTAGGGACCAGGCGGAATCCACATTGCTGGAGAAGAGCCTCCCGCTCCTCCCAGGTGACCCGGAGCAGTGAGATATCTGGGAGGTTAAAATTCTGTGGAAAATGCAGGGATACTGTTAAGTGCTATTTCCCTGTAGCTGATCTTAGCTTTTCCACAAGTCACAGAAACCCATGGCGTCCAGAGTCAGTCATTCCCCACCCTCCCTTCCCAGGTGTGCTGCGTGTGCAAGATGGCTTGTGTTATTTCCCTGTAGCAGAACCAATCAGACCCCCCTTCCCCTGTGAGCCCGTGCGTGTGCAAGATGCTCCTGAAGGAGTACCATGCTGTGGGGCAGATGTGGGTGTAGGGTTAATTCATTTCCCTGTAGCTGATCTAGCTTTCCACAAGTCACAGAAACCTCATGGCTTCCAGAGTCAATCATTCCCACCCTCCCTTCCCAGGTGTGCTGCGTGTGCCAAGATGGCTCTGTGTTATTTCCTGTAAGCAGAACCAATCAGCCCCCCACCCCTGTGAGCCGCGTGTGCAAGATGGCTGTGTGTTATTTCCTGTAGCAGAACCAATCAGACCCCCCCCTTCCCCTGTGAGCCGCGTGTGTTTAAAACTCACCATGTCTATTCTATCTGAACCGCGTCCAGTCTGTGCTATGGTCACAGTGTGTGTAAATGATGCTACAAATACTCTTAAAACAATGCTGTCTCTGTATTAAACATTTCTGTTTTTAAAAGTGACCTTGAGTACTGTTCCAGCAGCACAGACTTCTGAAAGACTGCGAACTTAAGAAAAAAACCAAGGAAATCGAAGGAAGACATGGTGAAAGCAGTCATGAATCTGTATTCCACAGAAAATAAAAAGTTACAACAGTGAGGGAGAAACAGAGCATTAAAAAGGAGGAAGGGCAGCCAAGAGAACCACAGATCGGCTGCTAAGCCTCATGGAACGCCACACAGACCTCATGCAGTCAATGGTAGACATGCAGGCAGAGCACTACCGTGGCTGCCTCACCCCATCCCAAAACTCAACCATTGTGCCCCAACTGTTTCCTCAAAACACCCTTCTCCAGCATCCTGGGTTTTTACCAACACCACCTGCCCCCAACACCAATACGGTCACCTCACAGCCCTGATAACTACGACCCTTACCCTATGCACTCAACCCCCCATCACCATGCAGCATATTAATCCTCAAGGCAGCAGGCAGTGCAGAGCCCTCAAGGAAGAAACATATTCAAACCTGTGACTGTACTGCTCATCACCGTACCCCCCTTCCTGTTTATGTACTGTATTTTAATAAAGGATTTCTTGTCTTTAAAACAGTTTTATTATTACAGAAAGTTAACATACTGTACCACAAGTGAAAAATAGGCACTGCAAATAATTGCAACCACTGCAGGTAACTGCTGTGGGCACTGCCACTCAAAAACTGCTGTGGAAGGCACCCAACATTACTGTTGGCTTTCAGCCTCAAAGTGCCCCTTAAGGCATCCTAAATCCTTGAAGCACTGTACTGGCCTCTAGTAGCCTGCTCTCTGGCTGTGCAAATTCAGCCTCCAGGCGTTGACCTCGGAGGTCCATTCTGTCACTGAAGGTCACCTTCCCTTCACAAATATTATGGAGGATACAGCACGCGGTTATAATGCTGGATGCTGCTTTACCCCACGTCTAGCTTCCCGTAGAGACTTCTCCATCTCCCCTTTAAACGCCAAAAGCACACTCCACAGTCATTCTGCACTGGGCTCAGCCTGTAGTTGAACCGGTCCTTGCTCCAGTCAAGCTTCCCTGTATACGGTTTCATGAGCCAAGGCATTAACGGGTAAGCAGGGTCTCCAAGGATCACAATGGGCATTTCGACGTAACCCCCACTGTGATGTTTCTGTCTGGAAAAAAGTCCCTGCCTTGCAGCTTCCTGAACATGCCACTGTTCCGAAAAATGCGTGCATCATGCACCTTTCCAGGCCATCCTGTGTAAATGTCAGTGAAACGCCCACGGTGATCCACAAGCGCCTGGAGAACCATAGAGAATACCCCTTCCGATTAATGTACGGCTCGTTGCCAGTGGGGTGGTGCCAGAATAGGAGTATGCGTCCCATCTATTGCCCCTCCACAGTTAGGGAAACCCATTTGTGCAAAGCCATCCACAATTTCCTGCACATTCCCCAGAGTCACGCTTCTTCTTAGCAGGATGCGATTAATGGCCCTGCAAACTTGCATCACCACTATTCCAACGGTCGACTTCCCACTCCAAACTGGTTGCGACCGATCGGTAGCTGTCTGGAGTTGCCAGCTTCCAGACTGCAATAGCCACGCGCTTCTCCAGTGACAGGGCAGCTCTCAGTCTGTGGTTTTCCTTGCGCTGCAGGGTTGGGGCAAGCTCAGCACACAGTCCCATGAAAGTGGCTTTTCTCATCCTAAAGTTCTGCAGCCACTGCTCGTCATCCCAGAGTTGCAAGACGATGTGATCCCACCACTCAGTGCTTGTTCCCGAGCCCAAAGGCGGCGTTCCATGGTGCTGAGCACGTCCGTTACTGCCACAAGCAATTTAGTGTCAGGCGCGTCAGGCAAATCTATTTCATCATCGCTCTCTCACTGTCACTTTGGAGCATAAGGAATAGCTCCACTGCCAGACGTGATGTGCTGGCAACATTCATCAGCAATGTCCTCAGCAGCTCGGGCTCCATTTCTCTCTGAAATCACGCGACAGACTCACAATGGCACCAAACGGCTGAAAAGGGAAGCGATGCACCACGGGTGGTTGGAACAGGAAGCGGAATGACCCGCACCCTTCCGTCCCCTTCCCACAACCCACAGCGACAAAATGGGATGAGGTGCTCTGTGGGATAGCTGCCCATGCACCACTCGCATAAGCGCTGCAACTGGTGCAAGTGTGGACACGCTGCAGCGCTGGTCGCTGTCAGTGTGGACACACTGCAGCGCTGGCCGTACGCAGCTGTACAACCACAGCTGTAACTACCAGCGCTGCAAAACTGTCAGTGTAGCCATACCCTAAGAATAGACTAAGGGGGAACAAGAACAAGAAAGAGAGATGGAAAAGAAAAGGGAGGAAGATAGCTTGTCCTCCTTCACAGCCAGAAGGAGAGAGAGGAATTCATTCATGATGAATGAAGTAACCGTAGGCTACAGAATCATTGTAATGTTGTATGGATACTTAAAGACCCAGAGTCAGCAAAGCACTTAAGTGCACTTGAAGCCAGTGGGATTTAATCATGTACTTAAGTGCTTTGTTGAATCCAAGCCCAAGCTGTAATATTGTGTTGTAGCATTTCTTCAGCTTAGCTGGTATGCTGTTTTACAGATTGGAAAAAAGAAGCATAGTGGTTAGATGATTTGTCCAAGGTCACACTAGGGGCTTGATTCTTCACTGCTTTGCACTTTTTGTCATTTACACCTTTGTAAAATGACTGTAAAGTGCTACCTAATCAGAATGTCAGTGGTTTCCACTGCTTTGTACAGGTGTAAATGGCTGCACAAATTACTAGTGGTGAAGCATCTAGTCCAAAGTCACTGGCAGAGTTGAGAATAGAGCTAGTTCTTCTCACTCCCATTTCTGTACCACACTGACAAGGCAAGTAGATCTTCCAAGGCAAGCAGTGGAGGCAAAAAATCTAACTGAATTAAAAAATGAACTTGATAAGTTGTAGAGGGTATGGTATGATGGGACTGCCTAAAATGGTGTGTAGCCAGTCTCTGACTGCCAGCAGAAAATATCCCCAATGGCTAGTGATGGGACACTAACTGGAGAGAGCTCTGAGTTAATACAGAAAATTCTTTCCCAAATGACTGGCTAGTGGGTTTTGCCCACATGCTCAGGGTCTAACTGATCACCTGTTTGGGGTCAGGAAGGAATTTTCTCCTGTGTCAGATTGGCAGAGACCCTGGGAGGTTTTTGTCTTCCTCTGTAGCATGGACCACATGTCACTTGCAGGTTTAGACTAGTGTAAATGGTGGATTCTCTGTAACTTTAAGTCTTTAAATCATGATTTGAGAACTTCAGTAAGTCAGCCAAAGATTAGGGTCTATTACAGGAGTGGGTGGGTGAGGTTATGTGGCCTGCAATGTGCAGGAGGTCAGAGTAGATGATCATGATGGTCCCTTCTGACCTTAAAGTCTATTAGTAGGTAAGCTTAGAATCCCTGGGCTTGATTCTCCATTGCCTTGAATCTTGTGTGATTAAAGCACATATAAAACACTAACCACTCTGCCCTAATTTGGCACACAGATAAATAATGAAGCATGGTTCAAGGCAGTGCAGAATAGGCCTCACTGTGTGTTGTCTTTTTTCTATTCAGTTATTACAGTGCCGCAAGGGTGAATGAAGCTTTACAGTAGAATATTTCCCTTAGAGAGAGGAAAACATTTCTGATATGAAGCCTTTCCCTCAGATAGTTTGGAAAGTGTATCTAGCCACGCTAGTTTTACCATCCTGCAGGGCCATTCGCTGTCACAGATTGTTTATACAGTCATCAGACAGAAATTTTTTATTCTCTTTTTTTTTTTTGCCTTAAAGTCTACTACTTGAATATTCCTGAAGTCTGACCTGAATATGTATTGTATTGTAATTATTAAAAACAAGGCTATACTGCTTCCTAGTAGCTAGTGATGGAATCAAAATGCCATTCATATGCTGCAAAACTTATACTTTTTAAAATGTGATCATTCATTTTTAGTATTTTGTTCTTCAAGCTGAGGCTGTAGAGCTATTTTATGATAATAGTTTCTTGCTTGGTGAATAATCCGCTTCCCAACATGAGATGGCAGGTGCTGAGAGAATTATTGTAACTGTGGTGTACAAATCAGGAGTCAGAATGACTAGTGACTGGGATATGTACAGCTGCAGGACCCTGCAACTGATTTTTAGAGTGAACTTCAATATTTGAGAAAGGGGTCATGTTAGCCCTGAAGGCTGAAATCTTCTATCCATGCTTCAGCCCAGGCAATAGCAATGCAAGCTCTGATACTTTACTGTATCAATGTGCCATACTTTGTGTATAGTTTGGAGGAGGCCACCTCCAAGGAGTAGTGAATAGTTGAGCCTTTCTATTAGTTCTCAGGATTTGTCTACACGTAGCGTTAGTTCTGATTACAGCCATTGGTGTATCTGCACCAGTACAAACCTCTAGTATAAAAAAGGAAAGCTGCAGAGGCAGTGCTTACCTCTGGTTGAAACTGGGGTTGAGCTCCTCCAGCATAGAGCCATAAGTTCCGTCTGTCTATATTACGCTGAAAACTATGGCCAAAATGAAATCAGGAGTAGGGGGTTTAGTCAAAGCCTTAGTCATGCTGACATTACCAGCAAACATGTTAGTACTAGTTTTTGTCAGGTGAGATGGACATTGGTTCACATAGATTTTGAAAGATATTAAGATAGTAATGAATTTTTGCCACATGAGCTGGATTAGAACAGGTGGCTTTCATGTCCCTTTATAAAAATAAATTTAAAAATACTGTGCTAGCCTGCTCTAATGGCCCAGTGTCTACTACAGAGTACAAGAGTGATACTGTAGTGTCTGAAACTATTAGGACCTGATTCTTCTCCAGTTTGTATTAGTTTTATGCCTCTGTAACTCCTTTGACTATAGTGGATTCTCCAGATTTACACCAACATAATTAAGAGATTCAAGCCTGTACTGTAGAATGCTGTAGTGTTGTTTTGTTTAGTTTTTTATAAGCGGTATCAGCTAACAGGCCACGGTTATAATCCAAACATTGATTACCTTTCTGGAGGCTACAATCTCTCCTGGAGAGGCGGATGTAAAATATTCTCTGTCTTTAAGTTGATGGTGACACAGCTCTCAAGAATATTTTTTCATTCCTTTAGATAAGGAGGGAGAGTAAATAGAGGTAGCCCAGCAAGGACAGAATTTGTTAGGATCTGTTATGAAACAGTTGTCACATTAAGATGGGCCTGCAAAAGACAGAGAAGATTGATTTTGGGGTCATTTTATTTTTGGGAGACTGCTGAACTCTGAGCTATTGTGGAAAGGGAAGCCTGTGAACTCTGGGAGGAGAACCATAAGGATAGTCTTATAGTTATGGCACTGAACTGGAACTAAGGAGATCTGGGTGCAATTGTCAGCTCTATTATCAACTCATAAGTTTCCCTTATGAGAACTAGGGAAAATTTATTAAATCCTCCAAGTCTCAGTTTCCCATCTGTAAAACTGAGCTAACACTTTTTTTCTCCCACCTTTAGTTCTTGTATGCTTAGGGCTAGATTCTGATGCCTTTAATTTATTCCATGAGAACCTCGCATTAACTTGAATGATTCTGCTAATGTAGCAAGGTGCTACTCAGTGAGAGCGTGGAGACCAGAATCCAGAGCTTGGATTGCAAACTCTTCAGTTGATAACTGCTTGTTCTTATCAGCATCTAGCATAATGGGGCACATATCTATCTTTTGGAGCTTCTAGATACTACTATACAACCTCATCATCACAATTCTGCAAGATTCTACAAGATGAACAATTTATTTTCTTTCAGTCTGTGTGAAATAATCACCTAGAATCTGAATTCATCCCAAATCAAGGTATGTACAAGTTTTAGAATTGTTCACAGGCATCAGCCCAGATATTACTGTACTACTTATGAGGCTGTTCACAGATCCTTCCTATCCCAGCCACTTCCTTCCCCTGTACTTTAGCTTCTGGTCCATCTACCTGGCTATGGGCTGGTAAGGCTAACATAATTACTTCTTCATAATAATTCGTCTGAGGTAGCTGGCAGTCCACAGGCTGGGAAACAGCATGGCTGGTTGCTTTATGTCGGTAACCTCCTTTTTCAGACCTGTGTAGTTTATGGACGTAGGATTGGTCCAGAGTCACATGTTGAGTTCTTAGACATACTTTCTTGTTTTCTCATCATATTCAGTCAGCTGTTAAAATACAGTAACTATGCCAGACAAAAACAGTTTTAGGATATCTTCTACACTGGATGCATAGAGGGTTTTGCTCTCACATTTCCGATTACCATTAATGGGAGTTGTCTGTTTAACTCCTCTGTGCACTGAGTTGAAAATAGATCCCTCTGTGTATACACAGAGATATATCCAGAAGCAGTGTTACATAGAGCTTAGAATTTCTTTATGGGAAATTAATTCAGCCTACAGTGTGTCATATTTTAGACAGGCTGTTATGAGAGTTCAAAATAACCCATGGCATATCTATGATCTTTTATGTATTTGCAGTAGCCCATAAAAATTGTGAAGTAATTTTGGTTTTATATTGAGTGTTAGTAGGCAGTGGCCCATGCATTTTCTTCTCCAGAATAATATTTTAATTACATCTTAGCATAGTGGATTTTGCTGAAGTTATAAGGACACAGATTTTTTTTAAATTTATTTTTGCTGAAAAGCCATATACTGTATAGCAAATATTCATTCACACAAAAGATTTTACTGTAGTTGTTTCCCATATATATGGGGAGGTAGGGAGGAGGTGACAGAGCAGTACACCCCAATGAAAATCTGGCTGGCTCAGAGAGAATGTGTTTAGAAGCTCTGGGAAGCAAGCAGAAGAACAGGAGCATTTGGCATGCTTGGAAAGGATATTAGGAGCACTTTCTTCTGACCTGCCTCACTGCTTTGTGTGGTCTGCTACTGCTGCCAACACTAGTCCCTTCTGATCCTTGCATGCCAGGAATATATGAAATAAGACTGTGGTAGCCTTTGTGTAGAATTCCAAAGGGGATTGGGAGGAAGAAGTTGTGGCAACCTCATCTCCCTCTCCCTTGCGACAGTCTAGCACTTTATATGAAATTGGAAGTTTCTTGAATATAAGAAGATAATTACCCTGGGCCAGATCCTCCCAGCCTCACTCGCTCTTAGTCATGCTTTATTCTGTGAGTAGTCCCACTGAAATCAATGGTGCTACTTACGGAATGAGCTATTGTTCATCCAGAGTAAGACTAGCGGGCAGAATCTGGCCTTTTGTGTTTTCCTGTAATAGAAAAGGTTTTCTAAGGGATTTGAATTCTTTTTACATTTATTTATAAGCACTATTTCTGAAGTTTGTTTCGGCCTGAAATATTCCAACAGAGGTGAAGGCCGGAGGCAATGGGTCACTTGCTGGTGGATTCTCTGCAGCTTGAGGTCTTCAAACCACAATTTGAAGACTTCAATAACTCGGACATAGGTTAGGGGTTTGTTATAGAAGTGGATGGGTAGGGTTCTGTGGCCTGCTTTGTGCAGGAGGTCAGACTAGATGATCATATTGGTCCCTTCTGACCTATGAGTCTATGAATCTATGAGTCTATAGCTACGGTTGAAAAGAGATTTCCTTTCAAAACAGAACAATAAAACTTCTGTAAGTAAGTAAAATGAAAAAATAGTTCTATTTGTCAGAAACTACGAACAGCATCACTGCAGATCTATCAAGTGAATATTAGTTTAACTAGTTGTTTGTATATACAGGCATACAGAATTAAAAGAATACAAACTGATGAATACAAGGACCAATTCTGCCAATTTGTATGATACCTTAATCTCTTAGAAGTGTCACTGATTTTAAGGGGACTAGTTATGGTGTATGGTACTGCTCAATAAGAGTTAAAGTGGCAGAACCTGACCCACAATTACAATTTATTTTAAAAAGGGACATTAGGTTTTATTTATGTACTAAGTGGACTGAACATGTGAATTCACCCTAAACAAGAATGGCCATATTGGTTCCGACAAATGGTCCATCTAGCCCAGTATCCTTTCTTCCAGCAGCAGCTAATGCCAGATGCTTTGGAGGGAATGAACACAACTGGGCAGTTATTGAGTGATCCTTCCCCTTCCTTCCACTCTCAGCTTCTAACCATTACAGGCTTAGGACACCCAGAGCACGGGGTTGCATCCCTGACCATCTTGGCTAGTAGCTATTGCTGGACCTATTCTACATGAACTTATGTAATTCTTTTTTGAACTCAGTTATACTCTTGTCCATTACAACATTCCCTGGCAATGAGTTCCACAGGTTGACTGTTAGTTGTGTAAAGTAGTACTTCCCTTTGTTTGTTTTAAACCAACTGCCTATTAATTTCATTAGGTGAGTCTTGGTTCTTGTGTTATCTGAAGGGGTAAATAACACTTCCTCATTAACTTTCTCCACACCATTCATTATTTTATAGACCTCTAACATATCCCCTGCTTAGTCATCTCTTTTCCAAGATGAACAGTCCCTTTTTAATCTAATAATAATAGTAATAGGAGATATACCAATCTCCTAGAACTGGAAGGGACCTTGAAAGGTCATTGAGTCCAGCCCCCTGCCTTCACTAGCAGGGCCAAGTACTGATTTTTGCCCCAGATCCCTAAGTTGCCCCTTTAAGGGGTGAACTCACATCCCTGGCTTTAGCAGGCCAATGCTCATACCACTGAGCTATCCCTTCCCTCCTCATATGAAAGCTGTTTCATCCTCCTAATCATTTTTGTTGCCCTTTTCTTTACCCTAATCTTGGGTATACATTTTAGGTTAAACCTGTTTTCCTCTTTCATGTCTGTAGTCTTGTTAGCTTCATGGGGATAAGGTGAGCTGAAGTTAGCTCTTACTGTCCATGCAGTTTTAACCTCTCCCTCTTCACTGCATCTGTGTATATTTCTAAAATTTTATCATTATTTATTATTTCTATAGCAACATAAAATGGAATAGCCCCCAGCAGACAAATCAAATAAAAGGGGGTAAAAACTCAGCTGATGTAAATTGTCATAGCCCATGACCATTTGAACCAACTCAGGATCTGCCTCAGGTTCTCAGCCTGGAGGAGTTTGGAGTACTGCAAATATTTACTACTAGGTATAGTAAGAGTGCTCCCCGTAATGAGTACTATGCTCAGTGGTTAGTGTTTTCAGGAGCAGATGCTAAATGCTGTAAAAATTCACAAAGGATGTGGCAAAGATGAATGATTTTGCCTGAACTAGCTGGCTAGCTTGAGGGGAACATTATATTGAAAATTATCTTGAAGGAAAGTTTCCTTTAAAATAAATCACCCACATAAAATTGTGTTCCCATTATTTCTTTTTACTATCAATTTTTTTAGCAGTTCACACAAGAAAATACACTGTAGCTTGCATGTACTATCAATTATTATTACAACTTATTTGTTTCCAGCAGTGCCCAGAGTGATGGGCAATTTCCAGACATAAAAGACGGCATTGTCCCTATATAGGCATGATGAGCTTTGCACCTCTGCAAACTGAGTGCAAAAGTGTATGTAAAATGCTACTAACTGAGGAACTCCTACTCACTTTGCAAAGACTATGCAAGAAATAGGGCAGTAGAGAATCATCCCAATATGTCTAGACTCTTCTGCTTTGCTGTTGTGTCCCCTTCTTCCCCATTACCCCTCCATCAAAATGCCATTTCTAGGGGGTCTTAGGGTACATCTACACTGCACGATTATTTCGAATTAGCTTAAACCGATATTACAAAACAGATCTAATAAAATCGGTTTAGCGCGTCCACAGTGGGATCCCGAAATCGATTGTTTGCGTCATGGTCCAAAGCTAACATCGATTTTCCAGGTGGTGCACTTGTGCGGTAGCTGTCTCAGCTATGCCCCTAGTGCCCACTTCGTGTTGGGCACAGTGCCTGATGGGCCAGAACAACACTGCCCCGGAGTGTGCTGTGGTTACATAGCCTCACCCTCCCTTGTTGAGGCAGCAGACAACCCTTTGGCGCCTTTTTTTCGCGGAGTGCATTGAGAAAGCCATAGCACAGCATCTTTCCCTTTTTTTTCCACTGGGTGGTGGGGGGAAATAAACTGAGGAGCTGTCCCTGACCACGCAGACATGTGTTTGAACCTACAGAATGGGAGCTCCAGCCCAAGAATGCAATATTTTCAGAGACTGCCTGTGGACTGTGGGATAGTGGAGTCAGTACCCCCTCCCTCCCTTCATACGTCATTTGAGTTCTCTGGCTTCCGTACTTGTCACACAGCGGCTGTTGTTCTGGAGTTTTTTTTATTCCAAGCTTTGGGCATGTTGGCGGTGGTTCGTGTAACGGAAGCTGGATACAACCAGATTGTCTCCCCAGTACAGCGATCAGACCTGGAGTATCGGGTCCCGTACGAGGTTCTTATGCTGGAGCTCTTTTTCGTTTTCAAACTGCATCAGCCAGCCGTCTCTTGATCAGAGCTCACGCTGGCAAGCAGAAATGTAAAGTTCAAAGAGTTCGCGGGGCTTTTCCTTTTACCAGCCTGCTGCATCCGAGTTTCAGATTGGCTGTCCAGGCGGTCAGTGCGGCATCTGGGATGCCGCGCGACAATAACGTCGTTTCTGTCCACGTGACCCTAATCCGAGTTATCACTATCGAATTTTAGCGCTACTCTCTCGTTTGGGAGGAGTTCCGAAATCGATTTAAGGAGCCGTTTAACTCGATATTAATGACGACGTCGTGTGAACAGATACAGCGTTAAATCGGTATATCGGCCATTAAACCGATTTAAAGTCGCAGTGTAGACCTGGCCTTAGTTTGGCCCATTGTGTAAGATTCAAAATCAGTAAGTAATATATTTAAAATATACCTTACCAAATACATTTAACCTTTAAAACAACACCTTGGTAGTAAGAATGAGTCCAAAATTTTACAACAGAATCTGTTTCCACAGAAAATGCTGATTTGTCAAAATTGAAACACTGGGTGGGACAACACACGGACAAGAAAAGCACAAGATAACTGAGACAGCTGTAATCAACAGGACAACCAGTGTTCACAGCACACCAGCTGTCTAAAAGTCCCCCTACTATGATCTTTGTACAACACTCAATAAAGTAAAAGAGAGATTTGAAATAGGACAATGAAGTGGCTTTGCAGATATTTATAGGGAGCTATTTCTATGCATACTGTTGTGCCAGTATGGGGTGCTGATGGACATGGATGGCATGTAATGGAGTCTGGGGGAGGCTAAGCCTCCCCAAATGTTGCACCACCAGGAGAAAGCAGTGGCGGATTTGGGGCCCCTGAAAAAAATCTCTCCCCAGCACAGTCCAAGGGCTTGAGGAGCTCTCACTCAGAGCTTTTTCGAGCTGCAGTAGGGGGTTGGGAAGGAGCAAACGGGGCTGTGAGAGAATGGGGTGGAGCTGTGGGTGGGGCTACAGGCGGAAGGGGCATAAAGGGGGAACAGCTCCAGGCTTGGAGCTACAGCCAGGGCTGAGAGCTCTTCCGTGGTTCTGGTGGAGGCTAAGAGCTTGAACCCAGCCAGGGCCAAGCTCTCTGTCCCTATCCCAGCCAGGGCCACGGAGAGGTGACTGAGAGCAGGAAGCAGGGGCATGGCCTCGACCAGAAGAGGCAGGGCAGGGGCTAGTCTCCCCAAGAGGATGCTTCACCCGGCGCCCATGCTTATGGAGGAACTATACCGCAGTACATTTAGTTGTGTGAGTCAATGGTTCTATTACAGACTTTTTTTTGTTAAAATCAGGAGAACACCTGGGATGTGTTCTTTCACCTACTTTTTATTTAATGTTCTAACAGACTACTGGATGACCAAAGCTGATTCAGGCCAAAATAGGAGGTGTGAAATTTAATGATTCATCTTTAGAGGATCTTGAATATGTGGATGCCATTACTTTACTTGGAGAGACTACTGACCAACTACAACTAATAGTGGAATATCTGTGTAAAACTGCCGAATCTGTTGGACTTAAGATCAGTAGTAATAAACCCAAACTATGGATGTTTCCTATAAAACGGATATGAACGATCTGCTGACACTGCGTGTAGATGGCAATGATCAAATGGGTGAACAGTTTTATCTATCTGTGTAATTGGTTGACAGCAGGAAGTTCTATATCCAGAGAAGTCACATATCTGATTGGTCTTGCATCAGTGGCATTTTAGCATCTTCAAAGGCCCTGTTTGGGTGGTGGGATGTATGTGACAACTAAGCAGAGGTGAAAGTAACCTGGTACGATCCGGTACGGCATACCGGCAAGAGCCAGTACACCAAGCTGGACCACACCAGCTTCCACGGCAGGGATTGAAAGGGCTCTGGGCGGCTCTGGCGTCAGGGCTGGGGCCGGGATTTAAAGGGCTCAGAGCTCCCCATGGCTGTGGGCAGCCCAGAGCCTTTTCAATTCCCGCCGCGGCTCTGGCGGCCTGGCTGGGGCTGGGATTTAAAGGGCTCAGAGCTCCCCGTGGCCGTGGGCAGCGCAGAGCCCTTTGAATCCCGTCCGCGGCTCCGGCGACCGGACTGGGGCCGGGATTTAAAGGGCTCGGGGCTCCGCACAGCGGCAGGAGCTCTGGGCCCTTTAAATCCCGGCCCCGGCCCAGTAAAGCTCGGGGTTCCCCGCAGTGTCCAGAGCCCTGGGCCCTATAATTTGCCCCTGAGCCCTGGGGGGCTCCCAGCCACCGCTGCAGCTGGGAGCCCCTGGTTGATTTAAAGGCCCTGGGGTTCCCAGCCACAGCCAGTGCCCCAGGGCCTTTAAATCTTGAGAGGCACTGCCTCTTCTGGATGAGGCCACGCCCCGCTCAGGACTCCGGCAGTACCAGTAAGTCCTGTAAGTTACTTTCACCCCTGCAACTAAGATATGAGTGTTCAATGCAATAGTGATGACAACTCTGTTATATGATTTTTAAAAACAGCTGAGGAGAGGAAACTAAACAGTTTTTAATGTCTAAACTTATGGCATATTCTTAATGTCCATTGTTTTGATTGTGTGCAAGGAGATGCATACATGATCCTGGCAAACTGCAGTCTTGCACCAGTCGAGAACTAGATGAGTGCAATAGTGGGGTCATGTCCAAAATGCAAAAGAATGTTTTATAGAAGGTTTATAGAGTTAAGGTGGAAGAAAGTAGAGCATGAGGCCAACCACAGATGAGGCTAGAAGATGCTTTTTATTGAGGAATTTGAAAAACCTAAATTCTCCCATGTTGATTCTTACCTAAGGAAGACGACTTGCCAGGGACCTTTCAAGATGGAAATCCATTCTATATGATGCCATTGCTACATCATAGCCATGTGAATCAGCTGCTGCTTTCCATGCATAAGGGGAGACATGGGAGAAAGGAAGGTGCCTAATGAAAAATTGAACAAAAGATTCTAAAAGCAATTCCTCCTTCACCTACCTGATAAGCCCTGATTTTGAGGTTCTGGGCCATATTTTCCTCTCCCTTACACCAGTTTTACACCAGTATAACTTCAGTGACTTCAGTGGCGATGCCTCCAATTAACACTAGTGTAGAAGAGAGGAGAATCAGTCCCTCTGTATTTGCAGCAATTGCTATTTTACATATTTGTGATTAGGAATGAGTAAATACCATTGTGTTAGTAGTTTTGAAAACCTCCTGAACTGTTTTTATACACACAGACTACTAAGGGTCTGTCTTTACTGTAGAGTTAGCCTGGGAGATTAACTGGGTCTGAACATCTGGCTTGGCCTGGCCCAGGTCTGAGCAGCTAGGTTTGAACAACCTAACCCTATATTCATGTGTCCTCTCTGGTATTGGAATCACCCAGGTGTGGTGTTGGGACATCTATTGGTATATCCCTTGGTTCTTAGCACTGCAGTAGGCTAAACTAATCTGATTCTTTCCTAGAAATTATGGGAGACTTGTCCATCCTTCTGGACACAAGGTGAGAATTGTGGGAAGGTGCTGGAGGACTATCAGCACTTGAGTGATTAAGCTTGCCTCTGCAACATGTGTAGGTTACCAGATTGAAGGAAAGTAGACTCACAAGTTCTAACCCACACCCCAGTCAAGCTAACTATCCTGGGGTTGAAAGTAGTACTTAACTTAATTTTTATGTGTAGCTGGGAGAGGGCCAAGGGCAACACCTGAGTTAAAAGCCTGGGTTAACTCTGCAGTGAAGACATACCCTAAAAGATTGTATGCACTTCAAGCTGGAAGTGTAATTTCCAGCTTGGATACAAATACTTGCTCTAGCTTTGATTGTGCTAACATGCTACAAATAGAAGTGTAGCTGTGGCAGTGCAAATGGGTATAGCTGCCCGCAGTATGATCCCCACCCAGGATCATAGGCACTTATTTGGTTGGCTACCCTGTCTTGCCACCTGCACCTCCGTGGCTACACTTGTATGTTTAGCGACCAAGCTTGATCAATGTTAGCATGCTTACGTCTACTCTAAGAGATAACAAACTATTACTATAGTTTAAAGTCATGCTTTTACCCGTAAGGATTTTAAAACAAAACAATTTCATCTAACTAAAGCAGTGATCTCCAGCCTGTAGCCCAGGAACCACCTATGTACCTTGAGGTTTGAAACTGAGTTCATCAAGGAAGACTGTGGTAAGAAGAAAATATGTATTTAATTATGAATTGAAGACGAGTTCTGTGAGCCAGACCCTGTGATTTTGAAATGGAGGATTTTGAATCAGTCTTGTTACTACAGGGAAGCCTTAGGGCAAAAATTCTGCTTTCCTGCATACCCAGGAGCAGGTCTGGTATGAGCTGAGAGTGCTCTCAGGGTATGTCTACAGCGCAATAAAGCACCTGTGGCTGGCCCATGTCAACTGACTTGGGCTGTGGGGCTATAAAATTGCAATGTAGGTGTCCGGGCTCGGTCCCAGAGCCCATGCTCCAACCTGAACTTGGATATCTGATTCTCTATGAGACGTGCAATGAGTCAGGCAACAGACATATATGGAGCTCTGTCAAAACTTGAAAAACAGAAGTTGCTTAAATATAAATCTGAACAGAAATATGGTCATGTCACATCCAATCTCGGGTGCAAACTTCTGTAGAAGTTCCAGCCTATGAGGCTTTATTACTCTTCTCAGCTGCAATGGATACCATTTTACTAGTGATACTAATATGTTTATGTGTTGTTTGTTTCTTTATCAGCTACTCAAAATCAATGTGCAGCATGGGTCAAGCTTGGGCATATTTATATTCCCTAGTTGCCAATGAATTCTGTTTTCTAAACTTCCATTCACAGTAGCAAGCATTGTGCAAGGCACCTACTCCTGCATAATGCAGCCATATATGCTGTAAACGTGTGTGAAAGTAGAAATTACAATTACGTTGGGTGGTGATGTGCCTAGAGCAGGCCCTGCTTTCATTATTTTGTTTAGGTGTATTTTGTCAGCTGCATTTTATTGTGTCTGATGCAGGGCTGTCAAATAGGTGTTAATCTAATCTATTAATTTTCTTTGAAATAAGTGTTGCTTTTGTAAAGAATGATGCACAGTTTCATGAGAATGACTAGGGTTGTTTCTTTTTTTTTTCTGTGCTGTCTCATGTTTGAATATGTAGCATGTGCGTGTCAGTACAATTTTCCTGTATTTTGCCATTAGTTAACTTGGTACAATTAGGAGACAAAATCCTCCTCCATGTGCACTGCAGGCCAAATCCTGAAGTCCACATTCAGTTTTTACTCAGTAAGAGTTGCACTGAATGAATAAGGCAGAAGAGTTTTGCCCAAATATATTTTTAAGTGCATATGTTATGTATATTTATATATAATGATAAACAATTGTTATAGCATATGCAGATGATTTTTATATCAGCTATCATTCCATATCAATATAATTATTTCTGTAAATATACAGTACAGAGTGTTATTAGTTACCTTTTTAATGTTTACAGTATATAAATATATAATTATTTTGTTTTGGATTTATAGAGACCTTTATAAAAGTTTAGTTACTGCCTTACTCTGCCATCTAGTGTTTCAAGTATCAAATTTCAACTACACCAACAGCTGATCATTCAAGTGCATTTACCTGTTTGAGAGAAAACTTAAAAATCTTATATTTAAAAATAAATAACTTGGTAGGAAAACTACATATTCTAAAAAGAAACAAGTACTACATCTAATACAGATATGGGCACTAAATTATTATGCAAATATAGTTCTTCATATTTACAAAAAGCTTTAAATATAGCTAATTAATCCTCAGTTCCTCTGTGAGATTGGTAAAAGTCATTAGCAGAGCTAGTAGAACTAGTGATTATAAGCAGTTTTGCTATGAGTTTAGACCTTCTTTGATTAGCTAATTGTTCAAGAACCAGTTATTTAAATATATTTGTTATCCATAGTATTCACTGTTGTTTTTCCAGTGTTTACTTTGATTGATTGATATTTATTGTTTCTATTGTGTTTGATCATCCAAGGTCACATGGCATTATTTGTGCATCATGACTGAATGACTAAAACTTATAACCAATAATGCTACGGAAATTAGTTATGCCTGTACATGTAATTTTCTCTCCATGCATCTGAAGAAGTGGGGCTTTTTTGCCAAAAAAGCTTATGCCCACATAAATCTGTTAGTCTTTAAGGTGCCACCGGACTCCTCATTGTTTTTGTGAATACAGACTAACATGGCTACCCCTCTGATGCTATGGAAATTATATATTTACAGGTGAATATTCATTCGTATTGTTCCTCAATGTTGTCCAAGACACAGAGTAGCGGACAATTGTTAAATGCATATTTTTGGTGTTGTATGAATGTAGTTCAAGATAGAGAGGGTATACTTTGCTAACTGCTGAGTCTTTGGAATGGTGGGTACTCAGCGGGAGTCTGGGAGAGGCAGAACGAAAAGCTGTAGCATTTGATGTGTACTTTATTTGTTGCTTAGCATTTAATGGATCTTCCTACCCTGCAATTGCAGTATGATCCTGTGACTGTGAATAAAGAGATGGTCTGGCATTTTGAAAGCCCTCTATCTTCCTTCTTTGTGCCTGTGGTGGCCCCTAGCACTGCTTGCATTCATCACAGGTCTTATACACAAGGCCACAAATTCGGGAGCAATCACGTATTTTCTGCCATGGTACTCAGGTCATTTGACTTTAAAGTCTGTAAGTCTATGAGGTATGTATAATGCACCAGCAAAGTGCATGTTGTATCTCCCTCTATTGGCTGGCTCACCAAAAAGATAACCACTACCAGCTAATGGAGTTACCCTTTTAGCTCAAGTAGTGGAAGTCTGCGCTAAGTACTAAGTGTCCCATGTTCAAATCCTCCTTGCAGAGGGTTATTACACACAGAGCCCCAACCAATGTGGCTACCAATGGATTCCCACCCTCAGCAACAAGCAGTCTTCTGATCAGTGATGGAACAGGAAAGGCATGGGGGAAACCAAGAATAAAAAAATAGAAATAAAACACAAAGAAAAGGAAAATTATAAAGATGGGAAGGGGAAAACGGATGTTGGGGAGAGGGGTAAAAAAGGAGAGGCAATGGCAAATTTGTCAGGGTATGTCTTCAAATGAGATAAGAAGGTGGAAGATAAGAGTCACTCAGCCAGCCAAAAGGGTGGTAAATACCAAGAAATACTGATTGGGAACTGTCTCTGCCAGCAGGTATATGGGATCTTGGGGAGCAATTACCACACAGGTGGGGTGCCAATGAATTTCTTTATTAAAGGAAAAAGGAAGTGGCGGGAATTTAACAATAAAATACGATGGGATGGGGTGTATAGGGTGTTTACAATAGACAATGATGGGGCGGTTCTTATTGAACAGTGTAGGGAGTCTAACAGTGGGGTAACAGTAAGTGGGGTTCAGCACAATGGGATACAGTACAGTCATAAGCAACTCAACTTTATATAGGAACAATTCTAGATACAGTGTGAAATGCAAAACGTACCAAAAAGAAATGCAAAATAAAATGCTAGCTTCTATATAAAATGGTTAACAATCTTAGATAGAATGTATTAAGTGGTTGGTGGCCTTATATACAATGTAAACACAATGGTATTAAATTTAAAGTAAGTAAATTACAAAGTGGGTGATACCAAAGGTGACTTAGGTTAAGCCAATGTAGAAAATTGACTGACTTAAATTTTGTGAGGCTGTGATAGCAAAAAAGTGTACCTAAAAGCTGGGTCAAGGAACGGTGGGGCGGGGGTGGATGAGAGGCGGAGTGAATGATTTAGTGGCAACTGATGAGAGGAGAGTGTGACTGGAAGCAGCGAGACACTTGAAGCCCTGCAAGGTAAGGACAAACGGGCTAGAGAGAGGTTTTAAGCACACAGAGGGGAGATATGAGCGGGGGGAAAACAGACAAAGTTTATACAGGGGGAGAAACAGCAAGGGGATTTTGGGAAGTTTTCACAGGGTGATGCAGACAAGTTGTGGGCAGCAAGGAGTTGTAACACGGGCGTGCAGATGCAGGGAAAAAACAGCACAAGAGTTAACAGGGGCGGAGAAGCAGCAAAAACGGGGGGATTGGAGCCGGGGGAAAAACAGACAAAGTTATACAGAGGGAGATCGGGACAGTGGAAGACGAATTCAGTAAGCAAACTTTATCTATCTTAACCACGACTAGGCAAAACACAACAAAAATATCACAATTCTAAGCAAAACTATTAATAAGCAACTATACTATTAGCAACTATAAGCAGCAAAACTATAACAAGGCAGGTGAAACTTACAAGCTCTATAATCTTAACAAACTATGACTTATTAAACTAAAAAACAAAACTATGGTGCACCTTATGCTATGGGGAAGTTACAGAGGGCAGAGTGGTATGTGCCCAGGGATGGTGGCTGCAGCAGTGGATACAGCTGCAAGCAGAGAGCCCGAGGCAAGCCCACAGGAGCAGAGCTTAGCAGCGGCACAAACTTATTTTTAGCAGCAAAGTGCCTGCGGAGTTTAGGAGAGGTTTTAAGACACAGACCAAGGTTTAGCTTGAGTCTGTGTGCTGGGGAGACAGAGCCAGCAGCTAAAATAATAAAATAAAAGTATAGAGAGTTTCACAGAGGATTCTTACCAGCCCCAAAGGAAGCAGCAGAGGCAAAAGCAGCAAGAACATCAGAAGGCTAGGTACGGTCTCAATAATCAGGAGATCTCTCAGGCAGCAATTCGTTCTTCGTGGGGGGGGTTCAAAAAAACGGGGTACGCTCAAAATAAAAAAGAGCGGAGAAAGGACCCCCCAGAACCCTGGCTGATCAGACCAGGCAGCAATGCAGGAACCTTTCTGATCTTAGTTTTAAAATGTCTGTTTTTAAGGCAAACTCAGGCAGTTTCCCGCCAGTACTTTTGATAGGCTCTTCTCTGTCACAGGGAGGAGGGGGCAGGGACAAACTGTAGGTGAGCACAGAGACATGTCTGGGCAGAGTCCTGTGCAGTAGGTGACTCAAAAGCACATGAGGCCTATGACTCATGCCCAAGATCTTAAAAACACAATAGGTCTTGCAGCTCTGGACATTGCCTACCCTACACCTAGCCCAGGTTTAACAAGGTGATAACAGGACTAGCCCTTTGAACAGGGCAGTGGTCCCACTTAGCACAAGTGGCCATCCCTTTGAGAAGGGCAATGGCTCTTGGTAAATAACTTAAGGGGCCCTCCCTTTGAGAAGGGCAGTGGCCCTGGTAAACAACTTAACAGCCAGGGAAGGGGCAGCCGCAGGAGGAGAACAAAATGGAGTATGGGGACAGCTGTAAGAAAACAAAATGGAATGGGGGGGGCGGATAGCTGTAACAGACAGGAACCACATTAGTAAATGGTAATAAAAGGGGCTTTCATATGCCTGGTTGGGTAGTTAATATAGTGAAACTACTGATACAAAACTAAAATAACATTTTTCCTCAATTTTTTGTGCTATTTTTGTTGTGTGTTGCAAATATAACAAGGCCTGGATCCTACAAAGGCTTATGCTTATGCTGTGTGTAGTCCTGTTGAGGTCAATGGGTCTATCGGAGATGTATATGCTTAAGCACATGTTTGTCTTTGAAGGATCAGGGCCTATTTTGGCTGGTTAAAAGGGTATTTCCAGTCAGTTGCAGCCTTATTTATAAAATATTCATGTAAAGGGACTCTTAAAAAATAAAAGCTGTAAGCAAATACATTTTTTGTCTATGGTACTAAAAATGCCTGGGGTTACTGAGAAGGAATACATTTTTAAAATCAAGTTCACTTCCCTCTACTATACTCTTTGATTATATTTTTCCGAGCACAGGCAATGAAAATCAATTAATTCACTTTTATCATGTTTTCAAAGCCTAGTCCTCAGTTGTTATTTATGAGTGCCGCTCAACTGTCTTCAACAGAAATGTTGATCTATACCAGCTGACAATCCGGCCCCCAGTTTCTTGGCACTGCAATGTTTGGGTTTCAAATACAGTTCATTTGTTAAAAAAAAAATCTGTTTTCATTTGTCTTTTTTGTTAATTGTAAAAACATTTGTATTGCTCTTTGACTTTGCAAAAGCTTTTTTTCATACATTTAATGGGACATAGCTCCTTTCAAATCAGAAAAGCTTGAAAACATAAATATAATTTTAGACATAAAAGAAATCCCTTGTCATAAATTGTTTTCTTATAGAAGCTCATGCTTTCTCTAAAAAGTGAATGAAGACAGAATGTACTAGCCTTTACAAAAGCAATTCTCCCAACTTGTTAATAACATTCTCTGAAATATTAGATATGCAGATCCATTGAACAGCCATAAAAGATAAAAATTGTATCTTATGCTTCATGAAATTCCATGTTTGGTTTGTTTGCTGATATTTCTTTTCATGTTATTTGTTATCTTCCATGAAGCTCTTCCACCGTCTACCAGAATTTCACAGATCAGTAATCAGAAATGAGATTTTGATGTTCAACTCTAACTCTGCTGCTAGACATTAAATAGTCTGTGTGAAGGTCAGGTTAGAGTTGATTCATGGTATCTGATACAAATAATCTTCTATTTCTTTTATTCAGAGGAATTTTTTTTTATAACTGGTTGTTTATAATATGGAGATCTATTTTGCTTCTTACTGCATTCAGGCATATTATATTTTTTTTTCCTAGGGAACCTCTTTTGAAACATTTAGATTCTATCTACATGAGGGAAAAGGTACTTTCTCCTCCTTCCCCCTCCTACCATTCCCAGCTGAGGTAGCTGAAGTGAGTTAGCTTAACCCTCCTTATAACCCACATAGGGACAATTTAATTCCTTTTCCATTGTGTTAGTAGGTAATGTTGTAGCCTACAGTCCCAGCTAGGCTACCACATGACCAGCTAATAGGATTGTAAAGGCATTAAACTATGTCTTTACCTGTTTTGAAAATGGTTCATGTTAACCTAACTCAATGGAAGAAAGCACCTCCTCCCCCCTCCCATTTAGACAGAGTTTTAGATTAAAATCTTGTACTATAGGCCTGATCTTATAAGGTGCTGAGTAAATGGAATTGAAAATGTTCAGTACCTTGTGGGAAGCGTTCAGTTCAGCACCTTACTGGATCTGGTCCTAAACTTGTTTTTATTTCAGATGAAGTGCGAAGTGCAGCACTAAGGTCACAAAAGGGTTTCCATCTGAAGGCATAATTTTTCAGTTGTTTATACTTCTTTGCATTTAATGTCTTTCTGTAGCTTTGCTCTCAAAGCTCTGGGAAAAAATTTTTTTAGGAAATTTAAGCCAAAATGGCTCAGCCATTCTCAAGAACAGAGAAAGTGAAAATAAATATTTCCCATATCCTAAAAGATAAATTTGCTACTTTTAACTGTTCCGCCATGCCAGGATAGATGGTGGAAACTTGAGAGAGAGAAAGACAGATTTTCTTTTTGTTGGTCTGTGATGTTTCAAAGTCATAGTAGTTTTAAAAATACACTTTGTGCATGTGCAGTGTGTTTTGCAATGTATTACATAAACTGTCTATCCGTGTTCTATTGATACTCTGTATTGTAGCTTGGAAAAGTCTGAAAGCAGTGCTGTGTTTTTCTCTAATTGGTGAAGTTGTGAGGAAGGAGACAGAGCTCTGATGATGGACTGTTCAAACTGGGGCTGTGGCTACACTTGAAACTTCAAAGCGCTGCCACGGCAGCGCTTTGAAGTGCGAGTGTTGACACAGCGCCAGCGCTGGGAGAGAGCTCTCCCAGTGCTGCACGTAAACCACATCCTCTACGGGTGTAGCTTGCAGCACTGGGAGCCGTGCTTCCAGCACTGTGGCACTGATTACACTGAGGCTTTACAGCGCTGTATCTTGCAGCGCTCAGGGGGGTGTTTTTTCATACCCCTGAGCGCAAAAGTTGCAGCGCTGTAAAGCGCCAGTGTAGCCATGGCCTCACACCAGCTGGCACTGTCCCGAAGAGACTCTATGCCAACTGAGCATAACCAGGACTGAGTGGGATATTGGTACAGGAACTGGGTACTCTAGCTGTGTGCCAGCAGAGAGTTCCTTAATGGTGGGGGAATTCATAGCCACATCTAGCTGCTTTCTATTCTTTGTGTGCTTCTTATTAAAAATAATAAAGAAAGAGATTCCAAAACGTATATTAGTATTTACATATTTTTTTCTGTGCTTTCCCCTCCCAGTCAAGAGAGGCAAAAACATGCAGACAGAGCTCACAGAGAAGGAATATATTTGTTAACCTTATTGGAAGGGAATCAGGGTACACAACAACCAAAAGAAATCCAGACATATCTTTGGGAAAATTTAATATTAAGGTCTGTTATGCTGATGGAGTTTATGAAATACTGAGGAGGGGTTGGAGAGTGTAAGAATTTATTGTAAATGATCTCTTTGAGCAATTATTTTCCTTTTTCTTTCCCTTTTGGATTAGCTCATAAAAGATTTCACCCTTTATGTTCCCAGGGGGCAGATTTCTATTATTTGATGAAAACCGCGTCAGAATGCCTCCACGCAGAGAGCACTCACTGCTGTAAAGCTCCATTAGCAGTCCAGGCTGCTGCTCTATTACAATCAACTAAAGTGTACTGGAACCCTGTTGTGCGGATGATGGTAATTTGCAGGCTTCTGGGGTTGGGGTTATTGCCATTTGTACACATTCACAGTGCTTCTCGGCTAAAGGAATTGTGTTGCTCACCTCCATGAGTTGAGGCTTTGCTCCCTGTGATGGGGTATACCTGCCCTGCACCGAACTGGAAGGGGTTAACCCTATACTATGGACTGAGGAGGACAGGCCCCGTCTCCTCTGCTGGGCATGCTCCAACTGGAACCACAATATAAAAGGGAGCAGCTCAGCTCAGTCTGCCCTGACAGAGAGGAGAGAGAACATGCATTGCAGTCTCCTGACCACGAGCTGTTGAATCCCAGACCACAGAGGCCAGGCATGCCAAGACCCAGCTGACTACCCTACTGTCTGCAGAAACTCATGAGGAAAAGTCATTGCCAGGAACTTTGCCTGCCTACTACCCCAGAAGACTGCGGACAATGGAGCAGGAAGACAGGGTAGAAAGTAGCCCAGGGGAACAAGATATGGAGCTGGTTGTGGTACCAGGAGCAGAGTCAGTGTGTTTTGGAAAGATCCCCGCTGACCCAGTGGTTGATAGGCTCACCGCTGATAGGGCTATGGGCTGCGATGAGTATAGTAGGGAGGAGGAGAGAGGAAGCCACATTGCCCTATGCTGAAGGGCAGTCCCATTGACTCTTGCTGCTAGGCCATAGCAACCTGCTTTGAGGGGGCAGTCCTACTGACTCTGACCACTAGACCATGCTACCTTATCCAGAAGGGATTAGCTGATTGGACTGAATGTCCGGACAGCCCCACTGACTGGCTACTGTGCCATATTGCCATGAGTTACAAGGCCACCTCATAGATGTAGGTCACTAGGCCATGTTGCCCTGAATCTAAGGACAGCCCCTCTGACTCTAAACATTAGGTCATACTGCTCTGAGAAGAAGACTGGTTATTTGGACTTGACTGCTGGGCCATAACACCCCTAAGGGGTGATGGGGTATACCCACCCTGCGACATTCACTGATTATATGGATATCTCTTGTAAATGATATAAAAGAGCACTATAGAGCTCTTAGCTGAAAAGGGAGGATCAAAGTTGCCCACAGCTGCTGGCAATAAGAACATAGCCGGCTAGACCATAAATTATGGTATGCCAGCAATCTCAAATTTCAACCCTCTGAGAAAGGGAAAGAAGGAAGGCAAGTTAACCCTTGAAAGACAACGTGTCCGTACAGTCTTGCCTCACTCATATCTAAAATACCAAAACACTAAGGATATGGTTAAACTAAAAGTCTATGTTAAGGAAAACCCTAAGGTAAAGAAAGAGCTACAAAGGTTCAAAAGGGATATTGAACAAACTGACCTACGAAGTGGTCAATCTAAACAAAAGGCTTGTCATGACAAAAATAATTGTGATTGTATATTTGTGATAGAACTGATGTTAATATTATTGCTAATGTTAACTCTTGTAACTAGTTCATGGCTGATGCCAAAAACTATAAAAATGCACAGTGTGTATCACTCATGAGAAAAATCCTCAAACATGCTGGAAATGGTACATGGAAACAAATTATGTAATAAAAACCCATATAATTATGCTTTTTGGTTCAGTAAGAACATACTTTGCGTTAGAAAGCCTAATAATGTTGAGGTTTTACAGCTAATGCCTATGCACTATCCTGAAACTTTCCACAACAGAAAAACCATTACAAGCTTGGACTGCTGTGCAAGGAGGGAAACTGAGGTACAACACCTCTTAGCCTTCATGACTAGATATCAAAGTAAGTGCTCTCTGAAAAACATTAATGTCTATGTTAAGTTAACACATAGACCAAACCCTGAAATCACTGAAGTGTTTAGTAGAGTATGGACTAAGTTTTAACTTGGGCCAGAGCAAGTACTTTGGCCTTACAAAGAATTCAATATAAACACAGTTCATATCAATATCGGGAGGTCCCTGAAGTGTACCCGGGAGCTCTATTTACTCCCTTCTACACCAATCTCGCAATGGGGGACTGATACTATCTGCTTAAACTATGACTGCACTATGGATAAGTCATTGTTACTACCATTGTTACATAATTGCAACGCATCTTATACAAAGTGTGGTACATGGCCAGAAGGGTTAAGCATCCTGCAGGCTAAATGACCCAGAGTCAACCTGTAGAGACATGTTAGAAAAGTATAGAAATGGTAATTAGGGCCATTGCATGGTAGATAGGCTAGAACTTTGAAGTGAAAACCTGTAGTGTTAGAGAATTGGAGATGATACTAATTGTATGTGTGTACTTATATTGTGTTAGATGATAGCCATGTAAACAGACAGTTGCAGTCTGTCACTACAGGTATTGTTTCAGAGATCAAAAGGAAGCATTAACTTTTAAATGAACTGTTAACATACTAATATCACTGTATTCATCTCTCTTTGAAATGTACAGCCAATCACCTGAGAATGGTGGAAAGCGGGCAATTGCCTTATGTTATCTGCATAGGTAATTACCGGTGATACTCAGGAAATAGAACTTTTTCAAAGTCTCCATAATTGCCTATTATTCACCTGAGGAAGCCAAGCCGTCAAAGAAGACCTGGAACTGTATAAGACTGTCTGGGTCCTGATCCTTTTTATCTCAGATCTCCTTGATGCTTCAAGCAGGGGAAGCTTAAATTGTATGACTTGAGATCTACAGTCCTAACCTGGAATCACCCTAATTGAGTAACTTCAGCAGTGCCCCCCTGGGACTCCAGTCACGGGGGGAAAGTCATGGTTAAATCAGGGTTAGCTAAAATGAGACAGCTAATCCAAATCTCACCTCAGTTTTTTTCACTAATCTAAACAAAACCTCAGAGAGGGAAGAACAGTTCCCTCAAGCACATCAGTAACACCACATTGTCAACCATATCAAAGGCCCTGATAACATTCTCATGGATAATCTGACTTTTGTTCATAATCAGGGAAGATCCTCAATTATGCTAATGCTGACTTTATGCCATATCAACCTGGGAGGAAACTAAAAAAAGTCAGAAGAACTCAGAGCTGACCTGTGGAAAAAATGTTAAATGTGATTCTAAATGTTTTTAAAAAAATTCTGTCAAAGCTAATACCCTACTGTGGCACTTCGAGTGTAGAAGATGGGACCCACAAGGATTTTTAAAAATTAATACTGGCCCCTCCAGACTTGTACTAAACTCCCAAGGTTTTTTTCTGACCTTGGCTTGGTAAATGCTGTCATCACCCAAATGCAAAGCCCCTTTTTTTGGAACCCAGGAAGATGCACTTGGAAATTCCTTCCTATGGGGTACCCTCAAGCCCTTTCACCCTCTCCCCCTCAGGGGAAGAGCTGAGAAAGGGAAAAAAAAAAAAAGGAAATCAGCTGTTGCCACCAGCTAATTTGTCAACATATGCACAAATCTCTTAGGACACCAAAAATCCAATCCTGTTCTTAAAAAGGGTACATTTTATTAAAAACAAAAGGAAAGAAAATAGATCTGGAATTTAGGATTTTGCTAGATTTCAAAAGAGCAATTCCAAAAATTAAGCACTCCAAATAGTTTTATTGGGGGTTCAGCTTAAAGGTTACAAGAAAACAAAATCATCTGGGGTTAGCACGGAGGAGTCCACTAGCCATAAGAAATAAACAGAAATAAACCTAATCGAGTCTTTCTAAACATTCCTGATCAACTTACACATTTGGGGGTTCCAAATAAGTCGTTCTAGGTATGATCTGATGATCTATGATCATACCTGCCTTAAAGCTTCTCTTAGCATAACTGCTCCCCATTCCCCTCTTTCCTGGAGAACAACAACTGAGACAAGAAAGAAGTTTTTTTCCCATTTTAAAAAGTTCTAGCTTTCCCAGTGGCTCTTTTGGTCAGGTGCCCACTCCCTTTCTTTTATCTGGGGGATTTTGTTAACCCTTTACAGGTAAAGCAAGCAGAGAACAGCCACTGAGAGAGACTTTATAGTTAATTGGCTGGCTGGGTGTCCATAAAAGGGAACTACCCCTCTTCCCTTCATTTATCACAGTTTCTTCAGGAATAAAATTCTTTGACAAATTCCTTTTTCTATAACTTTTTAAAAATCCATAGTAATATGTTTTTAAAAGGTTTTTTAAGTACTTGTTTCTATGTGTTGGCCACATTTAATTCTTATTTCTAATCCCCCAATAATTGCTAATCAAGGCCTCCACACTTTAACTTACATTGTTATTAAACATCCTATTCCGGATCCTGTTTTTAATTCCTGATTGCAAAATGAAAACTTCTCACTTAAATAATAATTGAATAAGCTTGATTAAATGCTCAGTCTCCTAAATGATGTTTATAATGGGTTAAATTAGTCTGGCCTTACTTAAGTGATTTGAGGGATTTGATGGAAGAATAACGGACAACTGGAAGGATTATATATTATAGGAGGTAGAGGAAGCAATGCTTATAATTAAGATTTCCCAACAGTTTCCATTTCAAGACCCTGTTTTCAGTTCTTAATAGCTTTGTCAAACTTGGCCTGTTTGGGCTGAAATTTTCCTTCTAGGGCTCTAAGGCTCTTTTAGTATTATTATTTTAAATAAAATTTCAGGTAATTGATTCAGCAGTTTACAAACTACCTTAAAAATCTCAGTTCCTAACTCAAAAAAGTGTTGTAGCCAACATGGGGAAACTCTGTATTAGAATTTGTCCTAGCAGATAAAGAGGAACTGATCACAGAACTAAAAGTTAATAGTAGCTTAGTTACAAGTGATCACATTTATAATGTGCAAGTAGAATAAAGACCAGAGCAGTGATATAGATACTTAGTGCTTTAATAGGGCCAGTTTGACAAAGCTGAAAACGATTATGACCCAGACCAGCTGGAAGGAAAAATTTAGTAAAAAAATGAATATTGGGAATCATTTAACACTTTACTAGATGCCATAATTGAGGAAGGGGAAGGTAGTGGTAGTTAAAAAAAAACTGATTTAGAAAGGAAGTGAAGGCAGCTGCAAATACATATAAATGCAAATAGCAGAAAGTGTAAGTTCATAGTAATGAATACAAATCAGAAATTAAGAATTGTAGAAAAAAAATTAAGGGAAGCCCAGGGACACAAAGCCAGCAGAGTTAAGGACAATAAGAAGTATTTTAAAATATGTTAAGAACAAAAATAATCCTGACAATGGCACTGGTCCATTGCTAAATGTAAATGGCAGAATTATCAATAATAATGCAGAAAAGGCAGAGGTCTTCAATACATATTTTTCTTCTGTATTTGGAAGAAAAAGATGGTGAACTCTCATCATATGGTGATAATCTTTCCAACCCACTAGTATCTCTAGAGGATGTTAAACAGAAGCTAGTAAAGTTGGACATTTTTAAATCAGTACGTCCAGATAACTTGCATCCAAAAGTTTTAAAAGAGCTGGCTGAGGAGCTTTCTGGACCATTTATCTTGATTTTCATTTAGTCTTGGAGTAACGAGAAAGCTCCAGAAGACTGCAAGAAAGCTAATGTATCAATTTTTTCAAAGGATAAACGGTGTGACCTGAGTAATTATAGCCCTGTCTGCCTGACATCGATCCCCAGCAAGAAAATGGAACAGATGATAATGGGAGTCAATTAATAACTAATTAAAGAATGTTAATGTAATTAATGCAAATCAACTTGAGTTTATGGATTTAGGTATAGCAGGTTGGATGTGGAGAGGTTTAGAAGGCAGGGAGTGAGGCAGAAGATGGGGGAGGACTGGAACAATGGGGTGAAGGAGAGGTGCAGGAGGTAGAGGCTGGGGACAATAGAAGGAGCTGAGCAGTGAAAACAGGCAGGAGAAGGGTGATAGGAGCAGGAGGGGTTAGGGACAGCCTTGGTGGAATGGAGTAGAAAGGCTGTAACCACCAGAGAATGTTCCCCTGCAGAATTGGGAATTGAACCCAGCGAGTCAGAGTCTCAACATTCTTTTGCATAAAGAAAATAGCTGTCAAACTGATTGCCAAAGTGCCTGTCTCCATCTCCTTCTAGTGGCAAGCTATCATGGAAGATAACAACCTTCTTCTATTACCTGTTACTCAGCTAGCTCAAGAGGTAGAGGACTGTGCTGTAGATCTAAAGATCCCAACCGGGCAAATGGACCCATGTATGGTTGTACATGATTAAATTTAATTTCTTTAAGATTAAATTTGAATAAAAAATAGGAAATTACACCCAAATAACGGTTGAAACAACATTAAGGTTATAAATTCAAGAACTTAAAAGTTAGGAAATGCCAGAGATTAGTTTGTCCATGCAACTTTTATTTGGCCTCCTTGTGCATATGTGTTATGATGCAGAACTTAGTTACACAATTACAGGAAATCAACATGCCCCCAGTCATCACAATACTATATTTTCCTCATCCTCCCTACCGCGGTTGGTGGTGGCTGCCTCGTTTGTTTCAAAAGAGAGAGAAGGTGTGTAGTGAATGAGATAGTGGACTTCAAGAAGAGAAAGGGTGGTCTCATGATGAAGGCAGCTGAATACCATCTTATTGAATTGAAATCTATACTTGCCTGTACCAAACAATTCCTATGTGAAGTGAGACAAATCTCTTAACCCAAAGTTTCACAGATGGCCACTGTGTGTTCTTCATTTCTCTTGGTACCCAACTTGACACACCTGATGTCAGATTTAAGGAACTGCTGGAGCTCTCATGAGTGCAACTGAGCTCAATGAGAGCTCTGCTTAGAACTTATAATGTGTTTTAGGGTGCTAAGTACTCTGGAAAAAATCAGGATGTGGGTGTCTCAGATAAGAGACCCAAAATTAGTTGACACTTCTGGTTTCAGTCTGTGTGCTTAAGTTCCTGATGTGTAAAATAGAGATGGCAATCTCACCTAACCTCAAAGTGGTAGTGTGATAATAAATTAATGTTTGTAATGAACTAGGATATTATGATGACAGCATCTTAGAAAGGCTCTTAAAGAAATTATTAGTTCTGTATTCAGATCAGAGGAATAGAAAACCTACCTTGTGAGAGGAGACTCAAGGAGCTTGGCTTGTTTAGGCTAACCAACCGAAGGCTGAGGGGAGATATGATTGCTCCCTATAAATACATCAGAGGGATAAATACCAGGGAAGGAGAGGCATTATTTAACTTAAGCGCCAATGAAGACACGAGTGAATTGATATAAACTAGCTATCAACAGGTTTAGGCTTAAAATTATATGATGGTTTCTAACCATAAGAGGAATGAAGTTCTGGAACAGCCTTCAAAAGGGAGCTTTTGGGACCAAAAACTTAACTGGCTTTGAGACTGAGCTTGATAAGTTTATGGCGGAGATGGTATGATGAGACTGCCTACTATACCATTTAGCTGATCTGTGACTGCTAGCATCAAATATCTCCAATGGCTCGTGATGGGACACTATATGGGGAGGGCTCTGAGTTACTACAGGGAATTCTTTCCCAGAGGGCTGATGAGTCTTGCAAAAATGTTCAGGGTCTAGCTGCCCACCATATCTGAGGTCAGATAGAAATTTTCCCCCAGGTCAGATTGGCAGAGACCCTGGGGTTTCTTTTTGCCTTCTTGTACATCCTGGGGCAAGGGTCACTTGCAGGTTTAGACTAGTGTAAATGATGGATTCTCTGTATCTTGAAGTCTTTAAATCATGGTTTGAGGACTTCAGTAACTCAGCCAGAGGATAGGACTCTGTTACAGTAGCAGGTGGGTGAGATTCTGTGGCCTGCAATGTGCAGGAGATTCAGACTACATGATCATGATGGTCCCTTCTGACCTCAAAGTCTATGAGCAAGGTTTGATCATGCCTGGGGTCATGCATTGAACAATAAAAATAAGAGATATTGAACAACTACCCATTCATATTGACCATTGTCTGCCCTGTGAACTGAATGATGCAGAGATACTATGGAAAAAATAGTATGTTTTCATGTAATTGAAAACTGTATCATGATGCAGCAGGGCTCAAACTTTAGCAACCAGAAGACCCTCATTTTGATTTAAAATTTTTCAGGGACCCCTTGCCCTGCTCCTTCTCTGAGGCCTCACCCCCAACTTGCTCCATCCCCCCCCTTCCTGTGTCGCTCGTTCTCCCTCATGCTCACTCACTTTCACCAGGTTGGGGTGCAAGAAGGGGCTCAGGGCTGGGGGAGTGGTTTGGTGTGTAGGGGGGTGCAGGGTCCAGGAGGGAGTTTGGGTGTGGGAGGTGGCTCAGGGCTGGGGCAAGGAGTTGGGGTGTGGGAGGAGGGTGAGGGCTTCGGTTGAGGGTGTGGGCTCTTGGGTGGGAATGGGGATGAGGGGTTTGGGGTGCAGGAGGGGGTTCAAGGTGCAGGGTCCTGGCATCGCCTACTGTGGCTCCCAAGAAGCGGCCACCAGGTCCCTGCAGCCCCTAGGCTCATGAGTGGCCAGTGAGGCTCTGCTCTGTGCTGCCCTTGCGTGCACAGGCTCTGCCCCCACAGCTCCCGTTGTTTGTGGTTCCTGGCCAGTGGGAGCTGCGGAGCTGGTACTTGGGCAAGGGCAGCATGTGGAGCCTCCCTGGCTGCCTATGTGCCTTGGGGCCACAGGGACCTGGCGGCCGCTTCCAGGAGCAGCATGGAACCAGGGAAAGTCTGCCTTAGCCCCGGGCCCCTGCTGTGCTAGGAGAGGGGGAGGAGTTGATCAGCAGAGCCCTTGGAACCCCTGGAGTACCCTCATGGAGCCCAGTTTGAGAAACACTGTCATAATGCTTATGCATATAGGGGATCGTACTAAGGTTCTATATATAACTTTAATTGTGTCATTTTCTAAATTTTGAGCACTTGACTTTGTATTCTGAACATTTGAATACAGATTTTTTAATGCAATTTGGTAAGCACCTACCCTTTATGTTTTATTTTAAAATGTTAGTTTTAAAAACAAGAAATTAAGGAATTGATAGACATGAGAGACAAGGTAGAAGTCAGGCTGCAACTCAAACCTATCTCAATTGCCGATTCACTTCTGCTGGCTGAAATGAAATTAGGTAAATGAGCACATTTTCATTTTGATCAAATTGAGATCTAAATTAGTTACCATTCAGCAGAAATTAAAATGTTTTTACTACACTAAAATAAATCCATGTGAAAACCTATGAACAATCTTCTGTTTGAGCATTTGTATAAATGTTGCTTTTTTCATTTCTCATTTTAAACTTCCAATTTATATTTTTTCCAAGATGCTAAGAGTTAGAATACACTTATGTCAATTTAGGTGTATGGAAACAGTCATTTTAAGGTAATCATTTTTGTGGAGTCAGCCTAAATATTATTTTTAGCTGTGGCAAAAATCCAATAAAAGAAGGAAAAAGAAAATAACATACCTAACCCCTTCGATTCTGTTTTCTCAAATGAATAATCACCCCTTCATATTAAACAGAAGTTGATTGTAATATTTTGAATGTTTACATATTTTCATAATTCATAAATTTTCTTTAAATTTTTTTATTCAGAAGTAGCTCTAAATTTAATGAGTGAGGATTGGGTTTTTTTCAATTCTTGTCTGTTATAGAAAGCATTAAATTCTTTCTCTGAGAAAATGTTTACATGATAAATTTAATAAATCATTACATTCCATGCATTAAAATGTCACTGAAAATTTAAAATCAACCAGATAAAAAGTTGTACTTTTGAAAATATGACACTAGAGGGCAACATGTACCAGGCATTTGACCATAACTAGCTGATTAAAAACCTTTCTCTATCTCCAGACTTGGATGAAGTTCATTGATTTTGTATTTAGCATTCTTCTGTATTAATTTGTACTGTTATCTATACCTTGCACATTGATAAGTGTTAACAGAAACCAATTCAGTTTTATATAGTAGTGAACATGTGCATTGCTGTGTATACTTTTAATTACAATTTTAAGTGTAATGTGTGTTTTGTTTATCACTCGGACTGTCGTACCATAGGTGAATTATAGAAAATGCTTTAATGGTTAAAGGAATGTTCAGAGTGTCTATTAGAAGGTCATACTTTTGCACAGAATATGCAAATAGTCACAGGAGACTCTGCTAATAGCAATATTAGGAGGCTTCTTGGACAAAGAAAACTACTCCAAAATTTGATAGAAATAAAAAATCTGGTCTTTATATGGTATCTGAGAAAATTGTAAATTGTGAGAGGGAAAATGTACATTTAAGCTGATCACAGCACTTTTCAGAGTAATAGTGCAGCATTCTGCATTCTTTATGCACACCGAGTAGGAACTTATTTTGCAAGTAGTCATATGGGAGTAAGCATGGCCTGAGTAATTAGATCATTCCTATTGGAGAATGAATCTGATCAATGATATCAGCATGGAGCTTGCAGCCTCATCAGTTTCTTGAGGATCATAAATATCAAATCTAAAGCTCGGCTGAGTATTGTCATTGGTGTGATTTCAGAGAATGAAGAGGCTTAGGTAAAACTTCTTATTTAAATTTCTGCGTGTGTTACAAATCAGGCAACCTCACTGTAGAAGATAGTAGGCCTGTCGAGCAATTAAAAAAATAATTGCAATTAATCTCAGTTTTAATTGCACTGTTTAACAATAATAGTGCTCACTTTATATTATTATTTATTACTATTATTTATTACAATATTTGCACTGTAATAAATATAAACAAAGTAGTGGGCAGCATTATCTCCTGTAAATATAAACAAAATTGTTTGTCTTAGCGATTGGCTGAACAAGAAATAGAACTGAGTCGACTTGTAGGCTCTAAAGATTTACATGTTTTGGTTTTGAGTGCAGTTATGTGAAAAAAAATTCTACATTTGTAAGTTGCACTTTCATGATAATGAGAGTGCACTACAGTACTTGTATGAGGTGAATTGAAAAATAGTATTTATTTTGTTAATCTTTTTTACAGTGCAAATATTTGTAAAAAAAATAATATGAATGAGTACTATACACATATTCTGTGTTGCAGCTGAAATCAATATATTTGAAAATGTAGGAAAACATCTAAAAATATTTGTAATAAATTGAAGTTCGTATTATATTATTTAACAGTGCAGTTAAAACTGCAATTAATTGTGATGAATTTTTTTACTTGAGTTAATTTTTTTTTAGTTAGTCACTTGAGTTAACTGTGATTAATTGATAGCCCTACAAGCTAGGTGTAAAATTAATATTTAAAAATGTAGCAGAAGTTTTTCATGGAAGCCTATTCCAGGGTACCATTCAGGCAAAAAAATTGAAAGTTTGCTGGTTTGTATACAAACTGTCATGTGAACATTTTTTGCAGCTCTTTGTGAAATATGCATCTCTTCACCACTGTTTTGGTTGCTGCAATACTAGGCCATCGCATCCAATCTAACTTTGAAGTATTTCTATAAAAAAATTTATAAGTTAATGTTGCAGTGAAACAGGATAAATAATGTTATGCAGCATGATTATAAAAATAGAACATTCTGAGATTTCAGCCATGACCTTTAGAATTTGTCTGTAACATTTATGTACATTAAAGTTGTAACTTTGAGGTTCTTAGGGTAGACAATATGAGTTTTTGCAACATATTCATGCTTTTATGGGGGAAAAGTCTGACTTCCTTGATATTTTGCATGTGTGTACTGAACAATTTTTCTATCATTTAGGCCATGTATATTCCTTGATGTTTCTAATCAATACTTCGGAAACAAGATATCTTTTTTCCTCCTTCTCTCATCTTACTGCTCCTCCTTTCCTTCTCCCTCTGCCTCCACCCCACAGTGACATTTATTGATTTTCAGCCTCAGCACCCAGTGAGAAAAAATCTGAAACCAAAATTAATCCTCTCTATCCATAGCTTTCCAGGATATCATATCAAGAGTTCTCATTCCTTCTCCTAATCTTTCTCCAGTCTGTCTCTTACTTACAGTGATCACTATTAAAAAGTCAGTATTTATCCAGTTACTACACAATAACACCTAAGATAGCACAGAATGTTCTTATACCCACAATAGGAATTAATTGCTATGTTTCAGATGCCAGTATATGCTAACTTTGTTAAATTTGACTTTTTGGATCCAAGTCTGCTTCATTTGAAAAGAGCTTTGCTGAGTACATTAACTTCAGTGAGAATAGGATCAGACCATTATTGGCAACTAATGTTAGTTCTCTGCATGGATGTAGACAATTGGGGCCCTGGGGTAGTTTTTGCCTTCCTAAACATTCAAGAATTACATTAGTAAGTAAAGGAAACAGTGAGTTTCAAACAGAAGCTCATTTATCTCACTTTATTTAAAGTGGACAAATTTAGTTATGGTACAAAACTACTCAATAAGGTAACATTCACCAGTTATTTTGTTATTTATTAATTCTCGCCATTCTTCCCCCACACACACCAAATTAAAAAAAAAATTGTTTATGCCCCTGCCCTCAGGAGACTTGATTTTAAGAGGTGCTGAATGTCATCCAAGTTCCTCCAAGTTTCTGAGTGTTATCAGATCCCCTGAGGCCCAGATTCCCTACCTTAGAAGATAAGTGCTTCCTCCCCAGTTCCCTGAAATCTGCTCCTTATATCTACTGGTGTCCCTTGCCTTTGAATCTTTTTAACCCAAGGATTGTGGATGACTCTGTGCCCTGACCCATTACTCCTAAAACTCTTGTCTCCTGAGTCAGGCCTAAGTGTTTGGGTATTTTTAACTTGATGTTTTTGTTATGTTGCTATTAATATTTTCCTGCTCTGTGTGTGAGTGTTTGTGTGTACTATGGAAGCATCAAATGCAATTCCATAGTTAAGTTTGTGTTGAGTTTTTTACTTAAAGCAGGGGTTTAACTACTTCGTTATGAACGAAAAATACAGTGCATCCTTCTCAAAATTACAGCATTTTTGAATGCTCGATTTTCAGAGCATTTACAAGTAATTTGATTGATTAGAGTTGAAATTAATTAGAAAATGGCACCCAAAAGTTATTTAGCATTCTGACTGTTTTCTGCTTAATAACAAAATGAAACAGACATTCTTCTTCGAGTGATTGCTCATATCCATTCCAGTTAGGTGTGTGCGCCGTGCGTGCACATTCGTCGGAAGATTTTTACCCTAGCAACTCCGGTGGGTCGGCAGGTCGCCCCCTGGAGTGGTGCCATTATGGCGCTGGATATATACCCCTGCCGACCCGACCGCTCCTCAGTTCCTTCTTACCGCCCGTGTCGATCGTTGGAACAGTGGAGCGCGGCTTAGCTGTCCTCCACTTCCCTAGCTTCTCCTTGTTCACTTGATCTCTTGTTGTATATAGTTAATTAGTATATAGTGTAATTAGTTTTATAGTTCTTAGTTAGTTAGTGTACATAGTTTAGCGGGGTTCGGGCATTAGCCCTTCCCCGCACCCGGTTCCGGGGCCCATGCCCGGTTCACCGGGATTTAAGCCGTGCTCAGCCTGTAAGAAGCCGATGCCCACGAGCGATCCCCATGACTCTTGCCTGCTGCCAGGACTCTGGCCTCTGGCATGACCATGCGGCGTATCTCATGGCTGCAGGTTTCCGGCCTCCCCCCGGAACTCCAACACACGATCCAGGATCTCCCATTTGAGGGCCAAGGGCTATTTTTGGACAAAACTGACCCTAGGCTGCAGAGCCTAAAAGACAACAGGGTCATTATGCGCTCGTTAGGGATGCACATGCCGGTGACCCAGCGCAGGCCCTTCCGGCCCCAACCGCACCGCCCTTTCACTCAGCCCCGGCAAAGGCAAGACTTCGCCAGACGGCGAGGCAGAACTGGTCGCCGAAGATAATCGGGCAACCAAGGGGGCCAAAACTAAAACTCCTCAAAGCCTTCCTCAGGGCCAAAGCCTTCCTTTTCAAGGTGCACCCGAGGGCGTTGTACCAGTTTCTTTAAAGGATCCGTCCCCTCCCTTTTCCAACCGTCTTTCCTTTTTCCTCCCTGTGTGGTCCCAGCTAACATCAGACCATTGGGTCTTAGGCACGCTGGAATTTGGATACCACCTCCAATTTATTTCAAGCCCCCCCCGCCCTCCTCCCTTGTCCTCTTCAGGGACCCCTCTCACGAGCAACTCCTCCTGCAGGAGGTGCAATCGCTCCTTGCCAAAGGAGCCATAGAGGAGGTGCTGGAGCACGAGAGGGGCAAGGGGTTTTGCTCCCACTACTTCCTAATCCCCAAAGCAAAGTGAGGTCTCAGACCCATCCTCGATCTGCGGGAACTCAACAGATACATGATAAAGTTGAAGTTCCGTATGGTATCCCTGGGGACCATTATCCCATCCCTGGATCCTGGAGACTGGTATGCCGCCCTCGACATGAAAGATGCCTACTTCCACATAGCTATCTTCCCACCTCACAGGAGGTTCCTCCGGTTTGTGGCCAACCGCCGACATTTTCAATTCGCGGTCCTCCCGTTCGGACTCTCTACAGCCCCAAGAGTATTCACCAAATGTATGGCTGTAGTCGCTGCCCACCTCTGCTGCAGTCGGATACATGTGTTTCCGTATCTAGACGACTGGCTCATCCGCGGGACCTCTAAGGCACGTGTCCTCAGTCACGTCCACATTGTCAAGGACCTTTTCCTACATCTCGGTCTAATGATCAATGCGTAAAAATCGACTCTGATCCCCACTCAGAGGATAGAATTTATTGGCGCCACCCTGGACTCCACTCTTGCCAAAGCCTGTCTACCACTGCCACGATTCCAGGCGATGGCAGCCATCATCCGGAGTCTGCGAGTGGCACCATTGACCTCGGTGCGCACTTGCCTCGCTCTCCTGGGCCACATGGCGACCTGTACATTTGTAACAAACTACGCCAGACTGCGCCTTCAGCCCCTCCAGTCCTGGCTCAACTCACAATACCGACCAGCCAGGGATCCTCTGGACATGGTCGTCACCATTCCCCCGACCGTCCTAGACTCCTTAGAGTGGTGGCTGGATCCCTCCATGGTGTGTGCAGGGCTCCCGTTCCATCTACCCCAGCCCTCGGCTTCCTTGACAACGAACCATCATCCCTGGGTTGGGGGGCTCACCTCGGACACCTACGCACCCTGGGGCTTTGGTCATCTCAAGAGCTGACCCTCCACATCAACGTCCGGGAGCTGAGAGCCGTCCGCCTTGCTTGCCAGACGTTCCGACAGCACCTACAGGGCCGTTGTGTGTCAGTATTCACCGACAACACAATGAGCATGCACTATATAAACAAGCAGGGCGGCACGAGATCTTCGCCCCTGTGTCAAGAAACCTTACGACTTTGGGACTTCTGCATAGCCCACTCTATTCACCTCATCGGGTCCTTTCTCCCAAGAGTTCGGCACATGCTGGCGGATCGCCTCAGCAAATCTTTCCTTTACCACGAATGGTCACTTTGCCCAGACATTGCTCTTTTGCTCTTCCGGAGGTGGGGATTTCCCCGGATAGACCTCGTTCTGCTCCTTTCAAGGCCTCTCACCAGGTTCAGTGGCGGACACCTTCCTTATACCATGGATGACGCACCTGCTCTACGCCTTCCCACCATTTCCGCTCGTCCACAGGGTCCTACTGAAAGTACGCAGGGACAAAGCCCGCTTAATCATAATAGCTCCAGCGTGGCCTCAGCAACACTGGTACACCATGTTGCTAGACCTGTCCGTAGCCGACCCTGTTCCCCTACCTCTTCACCTGGACCTGATAACTCAGGACCACGGCAAACTGCGTCACCCGGACCTTCAGTCCCTCCACCTCACGGCATGGCTCCTGAGTGGCTGACCCAGTCTGAACCGAATTGCTCTGCCCCAGTGCAACAGGTGCTCCTGGGTAGCAGGAAGCCTTACACTAGAGCGACATATTTGGCCAAGTGGAAGCATTTCGCATGCTGGTGTGTGGAGCGGAACTTCCTTCCCACTGAGGTCTCCATTCCCAACATCTTGGATTACATCTGGTCCCTCAAACAACAGGGCCTAGCGGTATCATCTCTCAGGGTCCATTTGGCGGCCATCTCTACCTTCCACCCAGGGGAGAATGGCCGCTCGGTATTCTCACACCTGATGGTGTCTAGATTCCTTAAGGGCCTAGAGCACCTATACCCCCAGGTACGCCGCCCTACCCCTACATGGGACCTTAACCTGGTTCTTGCCAAACTCATGTCCGCCCCATTCGAGCCGTTAGCGACTTGCTCCCTTCTCTACCTCTCATGGAAAACCGCTTTCCTGGTGGCGATCACATCAGCAAGACGAGTCTCGGAGCTTTGGCCCATCACAATAGATCCCCCATATACTGTGTTCCACAGGGACAAGGTGCAGTTGCGACCGCATCCGGCCTTTCTCCCCAAAGTGGTATCAGCCTTCCATGTTAACCAGATCTTCCTACCTGTTTTCTTTCCAAAGCCACATTCGTCCCGCAGGGAGCAGCAGCTACACCCCCTAGACGTCCGTAGGGCGCTCGCTTTTTATATCGAGCAAACAAAGCCATTTCGCAGAACCCCCCAACTCTTTGTTGCGGTGGCTGAGCATGTCAGGGGCCAACCCGTCTCCTCGCAGCGGATTTCCTCCTGGGTAACGTCGTGCATCCGCACCTGTTATGACTTGGCTCACGTCCCATCGAGCCACGTGACTGTGCACTCTACCAAGGCTCAGGCTTCATTGGCTGCTTTTCTCGCTCACTTGCCCATTCATGAAATTTGTCGTGCAGCTACCTGGTCCTCAGTCCACATCTTTGCCTCCCACTATGCCCTGGTTCAGCAGTCCAGGGATGAGGCAGCCTTCGGCCCCGCAGTGTTACACTCAGTGACATCTCATTCTGACCCCACTGCCTAACTGGAATGGATATGAGCAATCACTCGAAGAAGAAAAGACAGTTACTCACCTTTGTAACTGTTGTTCTTTGAGATGTGTTGCTCATATCCATTCCAAACCCGCTCTCCTTCCCCACTGTCGGAGTAGCTGGCAAGAATGAACTGAGGAGCAGTCGGGTCGACAGGGTTATATATCCAGCACCATAACGGTGCCACTCCAGAGGGCAACCTGCCAACCCACCGGAGTTGCTAGGGTAAAAATCTTCCGACGAACGTGCACGCGCGGCATGCACACCTAACTGGAATGGATATGAGCAACACATCTCGAAGAACAACAAGTACAAAGGTGAATAACCGTCTTTTGCAAACTTCTTTTAAACTGCATGAAATCTTGTGCACAGGCTACATTTGAAGACATTTTATTAGGATTAACAGGAAGTTCCCTTGTTCTTCATAACTGAAAATGTCTTCTTCAGCGGGGGCTGCTGCTCTGCTGTGGAGAATTCCATGTGGAAATGTCTTATTTCAAAATGGTTGCCATCTCCTATTGTTCTCAATACCACTGAAATAATATATTGCCCAGAGTTAGATGTCCATTTTAAAATGGGTGTTTAGGGCCCATTGTTCTCAATAGGCCTGAGGCCTCATGCTGATCCTAACAAAGATGGCTGCTGTCTTCACTCTCAGTTGAAACAATGGGAGGCAATGGCTGGTATGGCCTCAATTCCATTGAGAAAAATGGAAGATGGAAGCCATTTTGAAAGAGGATAATTCCTCAAGATTTTTACTCACCATCGTCTGCTGGCAGATAAACTTTCAGTTATTAAAATGAATGGTAAAAATTACCATTAATCATAAATGTTGCTTTGCAAAAGCTACCTGTTTTTCTGCTACATGTACTTCATAGGGATAACTGGAGGGTGAATGTGTTGTAGGAGAGAGAGTGTGTGAAGTGAGAGAGGAAACTGGAATGCATGAATGTGCATACTCAGGAGGGAGGGCAGATTTGGGAGATGTATGCTGGGAAATGAAGGGAGATGCAAGAGAAAGGGGGGATCAAAGACTAGAAGAGAAGAATGGTTCAGTGGTTAAGGAATTATGCTGGGATTTGGGAGACCTGGATTCAATTTCTTGCTCTACTACAGATTTTCTGTGTGATCTTAGGTAAATCACTTAGTCTTTCTGTGCCTCAGTTTTCCATGTTACAAAACGGGATGTTATGCCAGTTTCCTTTCTCACAGGACTGTTGTGAGAACAAATGCATTAAGATTTTGAGGTGCTTAGATAACATGATAATAGGGGGGCCTTAAGAGTAACAAAGATAAATAGAATTTTGGAGTGCAGGAAGTAGGGGTAATCTAAGATATATGCTCCAGCTCCGTGTGCTGTTCTAGTGATGCAAAGCAGCTGTAAACCCAGTTATAAAGGCTAGAATCCTTTGAGCTTCCCTAAAGTGACATGAAACAAACAGAGCATGCTGGTGAATATGAATTATCCTCAAACCGAGTACAGTTAGAGCACCCAGACAAACTTTACTTTGCCCTTTAGTGACATAATGCAAGGATGGAAGTGGCAATTTTTCTTTTCTTCAGTTTTTAGGTTATTGAATATGCACGTTGCCCGATGCAGAATGTACATTTCTATAGCTGAATGAAACTGACAACATTTTTATGTAAAATGCTGACATTGAAAATAGTCTGGATGTAAGAAGATGATGTGTTTTAAAAATGTCAAAAATAGGATGTATTTTCACCTAAAAAAAAATCTTGACGGCATGCACAGTATGCAGCATTCAAAGCCATTTGTTCAGATACATGTATTAAAATGAGTTTGAAAACAAAAAGAAATTAATGCTTCCTAACTGTTAATATATTTTGAGCTTTTCTGGAAACCTCTGGTCAGAGAAACAATTGGCTCAGCATATTGAACAAAGGATTATCCCATTGTGTACTGTAAATTGCATTAAGATAGCTGAAAGAGTTCACCCAAGCAGCAAAGGTTGCTGCATCCTTGACTATAATCAGTAGGAAGGAAACAGCAGCTAAGAATACATACAAATTTAGCTAGTCTACAGTGGAAAAAATCCTGTTAGTAATATTGATTTACAATATTCAAGGGCAGTCTCTGTTGATTTGGTTGGGGAGTAATCTTGATTTAGATGTTAAACTTCTGAGGGTAGCTTAATTTGAAGAAAATAAATACATTGTATGATCCTGAGGTTTACCTTGAAGAATATGCTATATAACTGACATACAGTAGAGTAGCTCAGAAGAACTAGCATGTCTCTGAATACTGTAACACTTCAGAAATGTTGAATTTGTACATATTCTAAAATAAAATAATATAGTACCTCCTGTTCCTGTGTATTGGGTGCTACATTGGGAGTCAAGTGTGCTGAGTTCCATTCCTGGCTCTTTCACTGACTGACCTACTGTGTGTCTTTGAGCAAGTTATTTCCCCTCTCTGTGCTGCTGTTTCCTCTTCCAGTCTTTGTGGCAGGGACTGTCTCTCCTATGTGTTTTTGCAGTGCCTAGTTCAATAATCTTAGTTGGGATCTCTAGGCACTCCTGTAATAGAAATAATAAATACATTCATACAACTCATTAGCTTTACAGAGTTGAAGTCTTTATGGAAAAACTGATCCAGATCATCAGCTGGTGTAAATTGGCTTAGCTCCATCAAAATAAGCAGTAAATTAGCTGTCATCATTGATGGTTTCGTTGTTTCAATGTATAGTATAGATTATTGATGACTTGAACAAATCTCTCCTCCTGTATTGTTGGATCCGAAAAGCATATACTTTGGATCCTAACCATGTAGTTAGGGTCCATCTGTAATTTAAATACACACTGCAATTTTATTCTTTTAAAAGAAGTTCAGATAGAAAGTATGTATTTGGATGGGGTAGGTTATAACATTCTGAGCATAACCCTGAAAAGAAGAAACAGAGTGGTTTCGAAAGGGCAGAAGACTAATTCCATATTGACTGCTGGAATTTTGCTTGTGCTTATCAAGAGTGATAGAGTTTTGGTAGAAACCATAGCAGCAATTGGTGGTATAGTAAGAGCTACAAAATATAAGATTGTCTTTATATTTCTTTTATAATTAAAAAGTATTAACAACAGTAGAAATTACATTTTAGCTAATCAAACAAACAATGGAAGAAAAATAATAAACTGTTAATTTACTGTGCATTTTCAGAATGAAATATACAAAGCATTGATCTGTCAACTTCAGACCTTAACTGGAATTGGACCTTTAATTCTTTGTACTGGAATTTTCCTATTAGATTATAAAATAGACACAAATGAAAAGTGTCTCTGGAATTAGTTTATTTGCCCTGTGATGTCCAGGTTGTCATTGCAATGGAGAAAAACAGACCGAATAAGATGCTGTAGAGCCATCTTTTAGTAAAATGGGTTACTGTGATGTTTCTCAGGGGGGGCGAGGCACTTTGCTACCACATGTCCTTCTTGTGAGGGCGTCTTCTTGTCTGTTCCTGCTGTGGATCAGTCTCTGACTCCACCAGTCTCTGACAATACAAGCACTACCTGTAGGCCACTGTAAAGGGCAGGGATAGGCACGCGGCAACCCCCGAGTCCTCCAAGCAGCCCTCTGGCATTCCCAGCACCTGTTCCAGTGAGCTCGCAGATGTGCTACTCACAAAGGAATAGTACACACCAGTTTACTAGATTTAACTCAGGATCACTGCTCTGCTTAACACACAGCACTTACATATGAATATGAGAAGAAATTTTATTATCAAACTACAGAGATACAAATGATAGTAAGAAAGAATATTGGAAGCAAATGGTGACATATGAAATAAAATCACATGCTTTCTAGAGCCTACATTTAACTCACAGGACATTCTCCTGTCTGCTACAGGCGAGCTCATCCCAAGTCCTTTTCCTAGTGTTTTTGACCAAGATGACTGAGATCCCTATTTCATAATGGCAGCTTGTCTTTGCAGAATGAAAACCAGGGTTTCTCACTGCAATTCCAGATATACTAGACCAGACCTTTGATCTTCACCTGAACACAGGCTTCCCCCTTGCACACTAATGGTTTACCTCTTCCTGTTAATTTCTTTCTGAAGTCTGCAAACTCTTTGTTAGCATTTAACTCAGTATGCTAATAAACTTCTGTTGTGAGACCCACAATACACAGTCGGGGGCGGCTCCAGGCACTAGCACACCAACCACGTGCCTGGGGCGGCAAGCCACAGGGGACAGCCTGCCGATCTCCATGAGGGCGGCAGTCAGGCTGCCTTTGGCGGCATGCCTGCGGGAGGTCCACCGGTCCTGCGGCTATGGTGGCAATTCAGCAGAAGGTATGCTGAAGGTGCGGGACCGGTGGACCTCCCGCATGCAAGCTGCCGAAGGCAGCCTGACTGCTGTGCTTGGGGCAGCAAAAAAGCTAGAGCTGCCCCTGTACACAGTGGAACACTAGAGAGGTAACTGTCTCCCCATCTCCTGTCTGGAGATGTTTGTCTCAAGACATACTACCTCTGCGTGACCTACCGTTAACTACAAAGTTCAGATAATATAATTTTCAGCATGTATCATAATGCTTCACACATTTTCTGTACATACATCTCATAATGATTATGGTAACCAGACTTTCATTAAAGAGTGTACATGACACTCTTGCTGGTGAACCAAGGGGATTCCTGTACCCCTATGTATCCATGTGCCTCTGCCAGTTGGCATCAAGTGGTCCTTGGGTAGCAGATTATTGTTACATACAAGGCTGTTGCAGGATACTCCACCTTCCTACCTTTGAGAGGAGTGAAATGGTCATTCGGATATCCTGATATTTTGACAGTATTTCTGCAGAAACACACTAAACACTGTTTTGATTATATTCTGTAAGGATTATGACATAATGGATATAGGTGCCATTCTACTTTAATATATGCCATTCTACTTTCAGAATCCAGAATTTCTCTGACCAGAAAGCTTAAATAAAACACACTGGGACATGAAAAACAAAATAGCAAACCCTGGCATATGCACAAAGGGTGCTCTACATCAGACTGCAATTATGCCTCAGCATTCATGGTAGTTCTTTCAGAATTTTCCATCTCAGTAATTTTTAAAGGTAGAGAACAAAACTACTAACATGAAACAGCAGTGGTATGATTCTAAATATCAAAAGCCATTTGAGATGGCTGCAGGCACTGATTTTTGTAATGGTGTAGAACTCTATATATCCTAAGGATAGTAGTGCTCAACATTTCTGGATGAGTAACTATTTAAAACTTCTCTTTGATTCTTCTAGAACTCACTTCCATAAAAATAAATACAAAGTTTGTATTGAAATACTTACTCCATCAGAAACAGGAGTGTTGTTGCACGTATGAAGGAAGTGAACCCTAAAGGTACAACAGACCATACTAAAAAACAGGGAGCACCTGGACAATTGTGTAAAGGTCTGAGAGTCACAAGGTAAATGTGATGGGGCATGTAAACCATATCCTGGCCAGGAAAGAGTTAGCAAGCTGCTGGGGGCTCAATCAGCTCCACGCTGGCATACCTGCAATAGGTATCAGACTTGAAAGGAGACCCCATCTCACTTAGGGGCTCACAAGGAAGGAAAGCAGACTTCCATCTCTCATTCTGTGAGAGAGGCCTGGCTGGGGCAGGCTGAGAGACTGCTGCCTGCTAGAGCCTCCCTGAAGAAAGGCAGGTCTGATGTGAGACTAGTTTGCTACTATTACTTTGCTTATTGCTGTGGGGTAAAACCATGGCAGGCGATGCCCTGCCTGACATAGTAACAACAAGATAAACCCCTTTTTGTTTTCCTACCCACAGCAGGGTGTCAGTAATGGTCTGTCTTGAGCCATGGAGCAACTCTGGTCACAGTAAACATTGTGAAAGTTATGTGAGCGAGGCTGACACTTTTGTGGGCACTCCCATGGCAAATATCACAGTGAAAAGAAGATGCAGAAAAAGAAAAAAAAACACATTCAATTTTTCATTCCTTTTCTTCTCTGCTCCAATCCATCACCTTGTTATCCAGATTCCTAGTCTCTTTTCAGCTCCCATTAATCCCTATCTTTTTTTAAAATCCTCTTTTTGGTGTCCTTATTCTCTCTCCTCTGCTCCCTTTCCCCATTCTGTTTTCAGGTTTTTTGTTAAACTTTTTGTTAAACATATTCAGGTGGCGATTGAGTTTGTTTTGACCATAAAACCTAGAACCTGCTCACATGAAAATTGTCCCCTCTCCTCACAGTTTCCATGTCCTGTTGCCACAACTGTAATTACCTTGCTTGGTATATAAGAGGAGGAGGAAGATTCTGACATGGTATTCTGCAGAAGAGCCTCTCAGTTTTGGAATTCACTCTCCTGAAATAGCCCAACTGCTGACCTTATCTTTTTAAATAGAGATGTGGGAAAGGCTGGGGCCCGAATTCAAGGTTTAGGGACCAGACATGCCAAACCTATGACCCCCCCCCCCACAGAAAATGGGCTTGGTTTTGGCTTAATTGGCTTATGAGTTGCTTTTTGGCTAATTTTTGCCTTGTAACTCATTGCTTATTTGGCTTGTAGCTTGTTTTTTTGTTTGTTTGATTGGCTCCCGGCAAGCAGGGGCAAGGCAGGGAGAGAGTCAGGGGTGCACAGCTGGCCCACCACAGACCCAGACTGCACGCCGGGGGGATCTAGTCACGTAGAGTGTGGAGGTTCTTAGAGATTGGCTTGTTTTGAAATGGGATTGGCTTGATTTTTGGTTTATTGTGAAAGTTGGGGTGCTTATTTGCCATGTGAAAGTTGGCAGCTCTGTTGGGGAGATCTGCTTGGTAATATTTTCATGCTAACAGGTGGTTGTTTTTAAGGGGATATGCTGTTGTTTTGTAATGCTATTCTATATGGATGTATTGCTCGTACATGGGAAAGGGCCTGCAGTATGGAATAGGCATTCTTTGATTTTATCTTTATATATTTCTGAGTCATGCGGCATGGGAAGTCCCACTCTTCCTTTGCAAATATTGCTCAAGCTTGATAATGAAGTTGGGAGCTGTTAAGTGTAGAAAGAAAAAGTTAATTGCCTCTTAAGCATGAATTGTGTACTCAGTAGTCTAGGAAAACAGCTCAGTTAGCATTTTGATAAAGGTCCATATTGAAGAGATGTCAGAGGAAAGTGGTTCTTACAGAGACAAGAGACTTACAGCTATGTACATTTATGGGTAGGGAGAAAACATGTTAGACCAAATTGATATTCAGGTAGGAAATTCTCACCTAGGCTTTAGATTTGCAAGATCAGAGGTCTGATGTAATGCAGTTGTTAACTTCATTTTAGTGCTTCAGTTTGAGGCTTTCAAACCAGAGCAGACTTCATAAAAGGATTCTAGTTACAAACAGGCTATCCTGTGACCCACTTTTCTGGGACAATGAACGAAGATATTCTTTGAGCTGTGAATCAAAGGAAGGAAAAAGTTTCTTTGCCAGGGCATAGGTAATACTAACATATGCTGTAACTTAAATTTTTATCCAGCCTAGTGACATTTTTAGCAATTTCAGTTTAAGGCACATATCTGCTCAATTTTCATTATGATTTTTTTCTCTTTCTGTAACTTAAAGGCAGATTATTTTTCTTTTAAGACAACCCGTCTTGGGTCTGTGAATGAAAGGAGAGAATGAAATTTAACTCTACTCTCTGGGAAGTAGGTAACATCTTTAGCATAATGTCAGTGGTATGATTTCACTCCTAAAGTTGTGCCAGAAGAGTCTAATCCACACCAAGGATTCTATCCTGTAAATCCTTCCTCACATATGTGGTCCTTTTACACACTAATAACATTGAAATCAATGGGACTACATGTATGACTAGATGGATACTCAAGTGAATGAGATTCTGTAGGATCTAGCCACTGGCCATCTATTCCAGTTTTGTGATTATACTGTTTATATATCAAATCACTTTGTCATAAGATAAGTAATTGACATTGATTTAAAAAAGCTCACTATTTTAATTTACAGTAACTGTGGGTTAACCCTATGGATATTAAAATATACAAAATCACATTCTTACACACCATCCGGAGCATCTGTTTGTATTCCTGCTTAAGGGAAACTCCTAGCAGTCTCTAAAATTTCAGCATAAAAAAGGTTAAATTTGTGCTTGTCATTGTTTTCCTTTCCATGTTTAAATGCCCTTTGGCAATTCTAGAACTTAATAGGAAAGACTGATTTTTATGTATGGAATAGATTGATGTGTACCCATTGAGCTTACTTAAAAATCAGATTCTCTTCCTAAGACAAAAATAATAAGATTGAGTACCAACATTCCATCCCTGTCTCTGGGACTTACAGCAGAGTGTGACACAAATGTCCATCTTTGCTACTAATACAGGAGCTATGAAAATATTTTTTCTTGAAATGTACAGTGGCCTGCAAAATGTATTGTCATATTTCTCAGTATTACAGTTGGATTTAAATAGGAGTCATTTTCTCTAATACCTTTTCCTAGGGAAACCATGCTTTATGTCATTAGATACTACCCATATCCAAGATGCTTTGAATTGCTTAATCCAGTAGTATTATTTCACTGACCTTAACATATTTTTATCTATAAAGCCCTTCAATTTATTTGTGTTGTGTAGTGGAGTTTTTCAATATTTAAACTGTAAATCCTCTTTGATATATTAAAGGGCAAATAAACTATAATGAAACCTAATGGGCCTGTCCCTTTCAATTACAAAGATAAAGGAATCAATGGAGCTCATTTCACAAGTTAAATGAGGTGATGTTATTTAACACTATAATGAGGGACAATGATTAATGATAAATTATAAGGGAAGTCCTATTGGATTATGCATTACCCTACTCATAGGGGTGCTGAGGATTAATTGGTTAGGGCCCAATCCTGAAGGATGCTGAGTGTCTCCTATAAGGTGTTGAGCATCCTCAACTCTTCTAAAAGCATCAACTAGCACCTTATAGGATTGGACACTTAACATTTACAAAGCACTTGGAAGACAAAAAGTCTTGTAAGTACTAAAAAGATGTGGTGGGTGAGGTAATATCTTTTATTGGACCAACTTTTGTTGGGGAAAGAGACAAGCTTTTGAGCTTACACAGAGTTGGAAAGCGTGTCTCTTTCACAAGCAGAAGTTGGTTCAATAAAATATATTACCTCACCCACCTCTTCTCTCCAGTATCCGAGGACCAAAAGAGCTACAACAACACTGCAAACAGCAAGGGAAGAATTTCAACTATGAAGTATGTTTCATTATTACTCCTGTTAAAAAAATGAATGTGTTGTATATAGATGGATCATCATTTTTTAGTGCATCAGCAATACACCAAAATTACTATCAAATCAGGTGTTTTGTTGTTAGAAGATAGAAGGGGGGACTACAGCACAGAATATGTATCCTTTTATTTATCTCTATGCTCTGGTGAGTCACTTCTCATTTGCAAATATTGCTCAAGGTTGTTAATGAAGTTCAAAGCTGTTAATCGTAGAACTGTAAAGTTAGGTTTTCCAGGTTCTCAAAATAAAAGCTCTACCACTTAGTTAAGAAGAGGCATATTCAATGGAACTATTTATTTTAGTGTTTATTGAAGCTTTGGCATTAATAGAGACTGGCCACAGTCACATTTGATTATTTGCACGTTCCTAGCCAGCTTCTGAAATTAAATGCTGTTATTCGCCTGTTGTTTGAAATTATTGCTATAAATTAATTTTCACTTATCTCACAAAAAGGAATATAATGAAAATAATTTACAGCAGATAGTCCTATAGTACTTTACCCACAATGCACAATTTAATATTACAAAAAATAGAGTACATAGTAATTTAATTAGATCAGAGGGTTTGATTCTTATTTACACTGAGCCTGCTTTACACCTCTGTGACAGTGTAAATGATTTGCACCTACTTTTAGGATCTTCTGCATGGCCAGAATGTTGTAAAGGGATTTTTGGCCTTTTCTATGTGCAGATTTAAGATAACTATTTAAATTTGAGGATTGATTTTTTTTTAAACAAAATACTAATACTGGTACAATCCCAGGTGTGAACACAATGGTTCAGATATAAAGCTGCCTTATACTAGTATAGCTTATTTCCCTTCCTGTGTGTGAATATGTATAAATAAAAGTATGAAAAAAACCTTTATCCTGCTATAAGTGCATCCTCACTGAAGGGTTGTACCACTTTAATGTAATAGTATAGTACAGTGGTACCACTTCTGTGTGCAAACAACAAGGCTTAGTGTAAGTGAGGATCAGATCCAGAAACTCTTACTCACAGAAGGCATGATCCTGCCCCACTGAAGTAAAGTGACAATTTTCCCATCATCTTTAATAGAAGAAGATAATAATTTTGGAGAATAACTATCAAATGATTTACAGTATTTCCTTATAATGAGCTTTTACGCATTGTTAAGGTCACTTTGAATTTTTACTTTTTCATCTAAAACCATTTTTATCTCCACATCTTCAATATTTTTAATTTGTATTTAACGTATTTACACATGCTCTCTATACAGCAATAGTATGATATTGTGGTTTAGTATAATCTACTTTTAACTAAAAGCATAATTCCAGAGTATTAAATATCTAATGATTCATCTTAGAAAAGAAAGTCAGAAACCTGGCAATGAGCTAGTCCCACCTCTAGACTAGTCTAATGATTACAGGAGTTGAAACAGATGGTGAATGTCTGTAAAATGTTTCCTTTTAAAGTACATTTTAACAAAAATGTGACAGGCTCATGGATCCCCTTGGTTCCATGAGACCTAGGCCTGTCCCTATTGAAGTCAGTGGGAGATTTACCATTGACTTCAATAGAAAATTAAGACTTCAGTCCTGGAGTGAGAGGATCAGGTTCTGTGCTGTCCCTCAAAGGATATGCAATTAGATACCTGCAGCTGGCCCAAGCCAGCTGACTTGGGCTAAGGGGCTGGGGCTAAGGGGCTGTTTAATTGTGGTGTAGACGTTCAGGCTCAAGCTGCAGCCCAAGCTTTGAGACCCTCAAATCCTAGAGCCCAGACTCCAGCCCCGAATATCTACACTGCAGTTAAACAGCCCCTTAGCCCAAGTCAGCTGGCATGGGCCAGCCACAGGTTTTTAATACCAGTGTAGACTTACCCTAAGAGGCACAGTAAAGAACTTGCAGCCTAAGGAGATAGTGAAGAGAGAGACTAAGCTAGCTTTAAATCACTTTGTGCCCTCAAGTCCTGGTCTGCTGTGGGGGCTGGAAAGCTCTCTGGCGTAAGTTAAGCAGTCCTTTTTTAATTGCAGCAGACTCTCAGGGTCTGTCCCAAGATGCAGCACTTCTACTAGCACATCTTGTGTGCCAGGGCTTTCAAAAGGGTCCTCAGAGTAGAAGTCAACCCTATGGCTATTTCTCCTGTGCCTGCAACAGGGGAGTTCTTCCATGGATGCAACTGGGGCTTTTAGGGCCATTTGATACCATTTTGGCCTGTTTATTTGATATGAAGAGTCAGAGAGTGAGTATCTTACACAGACCGTTTATTGGTCCATTCGGGAAAGCCAGACAGCCACCAAGCTAATATTGCAGGCAACATATGCCAGTGTAAGCCAGACAGGCTTTGTCTGGGCGAACTCCTCATTAGCCGTTTGTTCCATTCAATATTTTCCTTACTCACTTAAGTGATCCCATCAATGGGACTCCTTATGACGCTAAAGACTACGTGAGTAAGAGTTTGCAGGATATAGCCTCATGGTTTTCAGAATGGTATTCATATATGTATCTATCTTTAAGCATATGGGATTGCTCATATGCTTAAAGTTAATCATGTTCTTATGTACTTTCCTGAATTGGGGTCTGAGACCCAAGCCTTTAAATGCACATGCATTACTTTCCTCACATGAGTGGCCTTGTTGCCTTCAATGGGACTGTTCACATGAGTAACGTCATATAACTGCCTAAAATTTGCAGGATTGGGGCCTTCGTCTTCACCTTGGGGTTCTGTATGGTTAAGGCATATGTGGGAGATTCCAAATAATATTGCAGATCAAATAATATGTCTCCAACACAAATGTGAACCTTCAAAGTCAATGCACATTTTTTTAAAATGAATTTAACATTTGAGGGAAATAATAGCATTTTTTGTACAACATCAAGACGTTCATCTTAAAAATACATCTGTTTGGGTTTTCCACAGATTGAATGTGTGAGTGGTGCCCAAGATCAACCACAGTTGACTCAGATCTACTTAATCCCTGAGACTGAAATATTGCATTTCAACCGTTTCACAACAGAACATTTAAATTTTCTGTTATGAAATGACTTTTTTCAATTTTCTTATTTATACTGTAATATATAATTAGCATATTCCAGGGTGCAAACCAGTTCAGCCGAGTGTGGGGTTGTTATTACTTGCCTCACAACCTTGGGTGCCTCACAGTGCTTTGGTCTCGGAGCTCCTAACCAGGACCACTCACAAACAGCCTTACATCATGCAGGTCACATCTTGAGTGTCTGTGTATTGCTGCAGCCATAGTCCTGCAGCTCTGATCCTAGCAGCCTGTCGGTGATGCTCTAGCCACACTCTGGCTTCCAGCAGCCTTGGTTACTGCTTGCAGGGTGACCCCAACAAACTCCCAGTCCCAGTTTTATCCAAAATATGTGTTCTGCACTGTCCAGTCCTGTTCTGGGCAGTTCAAATATCAGAGGTCCGTTGCCCATGTAAAAGGTCAATATGCAAGAGTTTCATACTTTAACTGGAGTTTTACCAAACAGTTCAGTTTAAACACAGCACTGGATTGATTTAGATTTAAAATAAAATGAGTTTTTATTTTTTAACTACAAAGAGAGAGCTTTTAAGGGAATACAAGCACAAGGTATTAAAATCAGAAATGGTTACAAGAGAAATAAAGATAAAACACTTTCTAATAGCTAAAACTTAACAAGCTAGACTTGATTCAAGGTAAAATCCTTACCTCAGGTTCTCAGCAACATAGCTGATCTAATCCTCAAGTCATGATCTCCCCACAAAACAACCTCATTCCTTTGTTATCTTTGGTAATAGGGAAAGAGAGAGATTGGGGTGTTTTTGTCCCTCACTTTTTATAGTCAAGTCACCCTTTGAAATGCATTTTCCTAAGGGTTACTCCTAGATAAAGTTCCTTCCAGCTGTGACATGGAGTCTCATGGTAAAGGAGGTTCCATGTTGTTGTTTGCTAAAATGCAGATCAATATGTCCCTGCCCTGCTTTGTTGCCAAAAAAAATAGCCACTTGACGAGGGATTACCAATCAACTTTGATGACTTCTGGTTAGAAGCATCAGCTTGTCCTTTGTCTTTGAGAAACCAGTTTACCCCTTCACTAGACTTGTCTAACAAACACATTTTAGCCATAATTTCAGTTTACGTTCATAATTCTTAATACATAGTTGTACATCTATTACATAATAATAAGTATCTGTGTGTTTTAAAATGATACCTCACAAAGCATACTTCATATAAAGATTACTGGAATTATGTGTAGGGTGTAAATGCAGTGGTGGTCTTGGTCACTATAAAAATAAAAAGTTAAAATTGGAACAAAGCATTTTGGTTTTGTCAAAACAGAACAATTTGAACAACCCAAAATGCAGTTCTTGTTTTAAATATTAGATCCCTGGAAATTTTGTTTTGTTTTCATTCCATTCTGGAATGGAAGACATTTTTAAGATGTAAAATACTCCCTGAGATGAAACATCCCATTCCCACAGAGCTCTAGTCAGAAAGGAATGACCAACCCATCGTTGAGGAGACCATACTTGAAAATCTGGCCTATTGTGGATCCCAGACAACCTAGTATCTTCCCCCGCATCACTTTGGTGTTCTGTTTCTCCTTAATGGGTAGCAATGATGGTATGAACTGAAAAGTCACTTCTGTGTGCTGTAGACTTGTGTATTTGCATAAATTGTTCCCAGGCTATGAGAGCTCAGGGATCTGTGTTGCTGTGAAGGAGGGAGGTTTTAAATATCTAAGTGAAACCTGGAACAAAATCCTCTTATCAGAAAAGTAATACTTTAAAAACTGATTTAAAATTAATCCAAATTAGTGAATCATTTGGGCAGCTCTGATGCATTTTGCAACTTTGTAATTTAAAAAATTGGGCACATTGATCTCACTTTGAGTCTCATAAAAGTTTTTAAAGGAAATTGCAGATGAACTACACTACCCTGAAAATGAAAGACTGATGTTTAAGTGTTACACATTACCTGGTTCTTTTAAATTATTGCTAAATCTGAGGCTATGTCTACACTACGGGATTATTCCGATTTTACATAAACCGGTTTTGTAAAACAGATTGTATAAGGTCGAGTGCACGCGGCCACACTAAGCACATTAATTTGGTGGTGTGCGTCCATGTACTGAGGCTAGCGTCGATTTCCAGAGCATTGCACTGTGAGTAGCTATCCCATAGCTAACCCATAGTTTCCGCGCGTTTCCCACCCATTGGAATTCTGGGTTGAGATCCCAATGCAAAAACAGTGTCACAGGTGATTCTGGGTAAATGTTGTCACTCAATCTTTCCTCCGTGAAAAGCAAGCAGACAATCATTTCGCGCCCTTTTTCCCTGGATTGCCTGGCAGACGCCATAGCATGGCAACCATGGAGCCCGTTTTGCCTTTGTATACCTGAAACACGTGGGAAAATGTTTTTGACCCTTCAGGCATTGGGAGCTCAGTCAAGAATGCAAATGCTTTTTGAGAGACTGTGGGGACTGGTGGGATAGCTGGAGTCTCAGTACCCCCCTCCTCCTCCATGTGCGTCCATTTGATTCTTTGGCTTTCCATTACGTTGTCAGACAGCAATGTGCTGTGGCCTCTGTTTATCATCCTGGAGATTTTTTTCATTTTGTCTTTCTGGTAAGGAGTTTCGATAGAACAGGATTGTCTCCCCATACAGCGATCAGATCCATATCTCCTGTACGGTCATTTGCTGGAGCTCTTTTTGATTTGGGACTGCATGGCCACCTGTGCTGATTGGAGCTCCGAGCTGGGGAAACAGGAAATGAATTCAAAGTTGTGGGGCTTTTTGTCTACCTGGCCAGAGAGCATGTGAGTTCAGATTGATTTCCAGAGCAGTCAGCATGTGCACTGTGGGATACCACCGTGGAGACCAATACGTCGATTTGCGGCCACACTAACCTAATCTGAAATGAAATACGATTTCAGTGCTACTCCTCTCGGGGAGAGAGAGTGCAGAAACCGGTTTAAAGAGCCCTTTAAGACGGGTGCAGGGTTAAATCGGATTTAACGCTGCTAAATTCGAGTTTAAACAGTAGTTGTAGACCAGGCCTGAGAGTATAAAGCTGCAGGTGGCGTTTATTTCTATCTATCTAAGAGGAGATATTGATGAAACAGACCTATTAATCTCACAACAATCGTAATATATGCTTTGCTATGCTTTAGCAGCTCATGTGATATAAAAACGGCGGGTTTTATTGCGTTGTATTCATAAGATAAGATCTTTAGAAAATGCAACAGGATGAGAAAAAGAAATAGAATGCTTATTAAGGAGACGATGAATTTTGACAGTCAATGTAAGGTCTCTCAATTGAGATAGATATAGATGTTCCTTCATTGTTCAATAGATATTGTATATACTGTTCATATCGGTTCTGTACCTATTGTAGTGATAGCAGGTAGAGTTATTTTTATGTTTTAGGGTATTTATATACTTGGCATTAAATTAACAGGTTATGAACAATAGACTCGCCCATAAAGCTCAGCATAAAGGGATGATCTGGACCAATTAACGTATAATTAGCATTGGACAGAATAAAATTTAACGAGTGTGTAACAGACTCATTTTATTTATTCATACTAAGACACAATCTTAGAAAGATAACCAACAACATGTACACGGCAAAGACAAAACTTCTCACATTTCATAGATAATACTTGCGTGTACGGAGCATGGACGTAATGTGTTGTGCCATCATACCATAGAAAGACTTTGAAGGCAAAATCTAAGCTTAAGTTCTAAAGCCGCTGATTTTTATTCAACACGCGGAAATCTTGTAGTCAACAGGCTGCACTTTTCTTCTTTTATGTAGTGAGGATGGTGCGAGTGATACATTCATAGGGGCGAAAGGCAGTGGTTCTGTTTACCATGTACCTACATTGCACAGACCATATCACGCCAGGTATTTCGAGGAGAGAGATGTATTGGCGACTTATTGACAATGTGTCTAGGTAGGAACCAAAGTAGAGAAGAGTCTTCTCTGGACACTGGGGTGAAAATCAAACGTAGGGGAGAACGTAATATGCGGGAAGCAACAAGTAGAGATGGAGAACGCTGGGTAGGCAGTGATCGATCTTCGAGATGGTTGAGGTTAGGATCAGATAGAGGAAAAAGCGAAAGCCTAGGACGATACAGAAGCTGGATTCAGAACGCAGAATTTGTATTTATCTCATCGGACTGAGTGCGCAGACTCGGAGAATACATGAAGGGAAGGAGTCCAGAAGTCTGGACTGTATATTATTAAGAATCTTTAATGAGGTATGCACGACATGACCATCCACATTCACCACAAAACAGATAGAACATCGGTTTTGCCCACGAGCCCAATCAGCACAGGTTGCCACCTGGGTCAAAATTCCAAAAGAATCCGCACAACGAGAACTGATTAGCGGTGATGAAAAAGTCTTGTGCTAATTAGAACTCGTTAAGAAACAAAACAAAGATTTTGAAAAGCTCCAGCTATGTAGAAGAGGCAGCAAATTGCGTGAGTATGGAAACAAAAATGGACGCACATGGGAGGAGGTCGATCCACTATCCACGTCCCAAAAAAAGCATTGCACTGACGAGCTCCAGCTGAAGGGTCAAAAATAACTGCATGTGTAGAAGTGAATATCTAAATAGATGGGATCAAAGGCACGGAAAAGCCGGCGGGCTTAACAGGGTTGAATACTCAGGTTGCTGATATGGCTTGAAATAGCAAACAGGAGAGAAGAATATCTGAGGAAAAGAGGGGGCAAGATTGGAACTAAAGGACGTCAGGGAATGGTAGTAGAAAAAGATGGCGCTTGCTTGTTCGACAAGTGCGAACGAAGTGTAAAGGCAGGAACGGTTCAACACCGCACACCGGCTTTGGTTCATGACGTTAAGGACGACAGGCTGAGCGAGACTAACGAGAGGTGTGAAGAGACAGAAAGGTGGCGCGCATAGGGGTACAAGAAATGACGATGGAAAAGAGGGGCGTCCCGCGCGACGGAAGACGGCCAACCGAGCGTGAGCTATGGAAGGGGCGACAAAAGCGAATAGGAGTCTAGCGGCGGGGCCGCCGGCGCGCATATACAATCACAGGGCGAGGTTCACAGCACGCGACGGTCGGGTGTCAGTGGTCACAGTCAGGGCGGTGGAGGAGGTGGACCAGCGCGGAGGAGAAGAGACAGGGGTGCGGAATGAACGGAGATAAATGGGGACGATAAGTACTAGGTCAGCGCGGTGTGGATAGCACGTGACTATGCGCCTCTTAAGGGGGCGTCAGATGAGTGTGTCGTGGATGGACCGAGTTTGCATGAGTTAGCCACGGTGGCCGCTGAATGCTCGAGCGATATGGCACAGCGGAATTTGTGTACTATTAGCTGGCGGGTCAGTTGAGGCCCGACGCTATCGCAGCACTGTGTATTAGTGATGAATAAATGTGTGCAAGGTATGGGCCCTCTTAAAAGGTGAGGTAAAAAAGAAGAGAGACGGGGGAATAAGCTGACAGGGCCTAAGATGTGGTACCGGAGACAATATAGTGAAGGGATGTGTGCACAAACAGTTAAAGATCTGATAAGGTTTTCAATAAAGAACAAAGTAGCCGAGTCTCCCTTCCGCTACTTAGGACAAAAAAGAATCCCAAAGAGATAGCTACAGACTGGGGGCGCAAAGGGAGGCTAGGCCAGCAGTTTGCAGAAAAGGACCTATCGGTGTTACAGTGGACGAGACGCTGGATAGAGTTCACTAGTGTGCGTCCTTGTTGCAAGGGAGGCTAATGGTTTTGGCTGTATAAGTAGGGGGCCATTGCCAGCAGATCGAGGGCCGTGATCATTTCCGCTCTTTCAAACATTGGTGAGGACCTGCATATGGAGTACTGTAGACCAGTTTACGTGGGCCCACACCTACAAGAGGATGTGGAAATTGGAAGAGTCGGCGGAAGCGCAACAAATGATTAGGGTGCGGGCTGGAGCGCATGCACTTACAAGGAGAGATGAGATAACTGGGAATTCGTCTTAGGGTTCGTGCCAGAAAGAGAAGAATGAGGGGGTGATTTGAAAGCTGCTTTTTTAAAAAAAGCTACCTGAACGCAGGCTCAAGGGATGAATCTAAGAAAGATTCTACAGTGGCAGCAAATGAAACACGCAACAAGGAGTAAATGGTTCAAGTTGCAGTGGGGGAGGTTTAGGTTGGATATTAGGAAAAACTTTTCACTGGAGGGTGGTGAAGCAGCTGGAATGGGTACCTAGGGAGGTGGTGGATGTATTTCCTTAGAGGTGTTTAAGTTCAGGCTTGACAAAGCCCTGGCTGGGATGATTTAATTGGAAACTGGTTCTGCTTTGAGCAGGGGGGTGGACTAGATGACCTGAGGTCTCTTCCAACCCTAATATTCTGTGAAAACTTCCATCTGCTTTCCTATAGTTAGGCTGATGACTGAGGTAGGCCAAATTATCACAACACAAGGTGGTGGAATCCCCTTCCTTGACAGAGCCCTGTCTGGGATGATTTAGTTGGGGATTGGTCCTTCTTTGAGCCAGGGGTTGGACTAGATGACCTCCTGAGGTCCCTTCCAACCATGATATTCTATGTCCCAAACTATTTAGGCTTTGTAAGTTAAAACCAACACCTTGAATTTTACCAGCAGATTCATTGGCCACCAGTGGAGTTTTGGAGCACTGAAGTAATGCATACCAGGCGTTAAACTTGATTTAATTAGCTTGCCATGAGTATTGTACGCTAGTGTACTTTTCATTTGGTCTCAAGGTATAACCTCATAGCAAGTTAATCGTGAAATGACAAAGGCGTGAATACTAGTGGCAAGTTCTGCATCAACAAGAAAGGGTTGCAGTCTTCTGAATATGCACTGACAATTACCAGGGGAATATTTGAAAAATGCACTGTTGATCTAAGGCAGGGGTCAGCAACCTTTGGCACATGGCCCATCAGGGTAATCCTCTGGCGGGCCGCAAAACATTTTATTTACGTTGACCATCTGCAGGTACGGCCTCCCCAGAGCTCCCTGTGGCTGCGGTTCACCGTTCCTGGCCAATGGGAGCTGCGGGAAGCAGTGGCCAGCATGTCTCTGCGGCCTCACCACTTTCTGCAGCTCCCATTGGCTGAGAATGGCAAACCGCAGCCACTGCAGATGGTCAACGTAAACAAAATGTCTTGCAGCCCGCCGGCGGATTACCCTGATGGGCCGCGTACCAAAGGTTACCGACCCCTGATCTAAGGGCTTGTCTACACAGTTCCACAATTCGAACTTCAGGGGTGTGACATGTATAGTGCTCTAATGAGTTGTGCTTTAACATCCCTGTGTAGACCCTGCTGGTGCTTTTTCATTTCTAGGCCTCCTTCAAGTTATTTGTTTGTTCACAAGAAACTGGGCATCACATTTCAGGAAAGATGTGGACAAATAGGAGAAAGTCCAGAGAACAGCAACAAAAATGATTAAAGGTCTAGAAAACATGACCTCTGATGGAAAATTGGAAAAAAAATGGGTTTGTTTAGTCTGGAAAAGAGAAGACTGAGTGGAGGACTTGATAACAGTTTTCAAGTACCTAAAAGGTTGTTACAAGGAGGAGGGAGAAAAAATGTTCTTAACCTCTGAGGATAGGACAAGAAGCAATGGGCTTAAATTGCAGCAAGGGAGGTTTAGGCTGGACATTAGGAAAAAAAACTTCCTAACTGTCAAGGTGGTTAAGCACTGGAATAAATTGCCTAGAGAGGTTGTGGACTCTCCATCATTGGAGATTTTTAAGAGCAGGTTAGACAAACACCTGTCAGGGATGATCTAGATAATCTAGATGATCTTAGTCTTGTCATGAGTGCAAGGAACTGGACTAAATGACCTCTCAAGGTCCCTTCCAATTCTATGATTTTAAAAATGATTGCAGAACGTGAAAGTCTCAGGAACCCTTGTGTAAACATGTTTTTTTTTGTTTTTTTAATTGTTTTTTTTGTAGCTTTTTGCCATAAGTGTTTGCACAGCCATCGTGAAATCTTTTTTTAATTTTCCCTCTCCTATTTGCAACAATTTCAGACAGTCAATCAGGAAACAGACTTGGATGACCGGCCAAAAACCAAGAATAGTGAATAGGCAGAGATTTGGTCAAAATGAAGTAATTATCACACACACACAGAATGATCTGTGACCATAGATAATTCACAAATGAAACAGGGCAAAATTTGTTGAATACATTATTCACTATCAATAGTCTATCCAAAAATCAACTAAGCAGTGAATGAGTAAAATCCTCAGGCAAAGACACAAGATACTCTGTGAGCAGAAGAAAACAAATGGATACAAAGTTGGAGATTTATTAGCCTGATTTGGGCTCAATTATGTTAAAGATAAAATACTAGCTGAAAAATCAAGTAAAAATATATTTTGTGCATAGTTCTTTTTCTCGGGCTTTACTACATAGGAATTATAGATTCTGACTTCACATTTCAACACACCTTTCTATTTTTTCTTCACCTCTGTGTGACACATCTTTTTATCCATGCTGGAACATATTCCAGTGTGCTTGAAGTAGCCTGACAGTTGACAGGCAGGTTGAATAAACTGAAGCTGTATGCCTGGAGTCTACATTTCCATATTGTTTTATTTTTGCTTTTCATGGGTTTATAGCTGTAAATCAAGGTCAGTGTCAGTTGTTGTAGATCTCAGTTTTTAATGTGTAGTATATAATGTGTATGATAATTATCCAGACAATATCTTCCTCATAGTCCTGCGGTGCACTTTACATAGCACCTTTCACCTGAGAAGAATAGTAATTATTTATAGAGCAGTTTACATCTTTAAAATTCTGTGCAGATATTTAGGGTTGTATTCTGACATTTATTTTCGCTGCATAAAACTCTATTCCTTGCACAATCCTATTCATGTCATTGGCACTACTTAAGAAGTAGGGTATGACTCCACTTCAGCAAGGCTGGTAGAAGGGGGCTAATTTATGAATATTTCTGCTCAGCAATTCTCCTTAGTCCTTTGCATCTGCCTTCTCCACAGACTTTCAGGAAATGTGGGCCAGCTGGGCTGGGTTTTCAAGGAATTTCCCTGAATGGATGTATATGACTCCTTGTCCCTTCCAGTCCATCATGGCTTGGCTTTGTAATGGAATGTGTCATTGGTCACATCTCTGGCTTTAAGGGAACCCTTTATTTGCCAGCAGAGATGGCACTGAGCTGGGAGAAGAAAAGTGCCATTGAGAGTCCCCTCCTGCTTCGGTAATTTCTCTCTCACTCACCCATGGACTTGGAAGCAGGTTTAATGGCCATTCCTTCTCCTTGGTAGATTGTATTGGTGTGTCATTGCTCAATGTATGTTGTAGTTATGATGACTTACCAAGGCATTTTCTATTCTGTTCAAGTCAATCTAGGATCATGTTCAGGCTTCGACATGTCCTAGCATATTGTTTGCAACTTTGGGGGTAAACATAGGCTTTGCAAAGATTTAATTTATTCAGCTGTTAAATTTATTCACTGTGGGCTAGGGCAGTAGGTGGACATGGACATATACTTTCTAGAACATTGTGTAGCTCGAACAGAGAGACTCAGGCCAAAACTGTCTAGATTCCTCCCCACTGGCAGCTTTAACCCCCTGTAGGGGTAGATCATAGCTGGGTATCCATTTTGACGTTTGGATCCATCATTTAAGACATATAGTGACTCAGTCATCACTGTAGTCACTATGTATTGCATAAGGCTATTTTATAGCACATTTTGGTTTATTTAAATTCCTGTTATTCTGGTATTAAACTTTTGGCCTTTGTATTAGATATAATCCCTTGCTTTTGAAGTGTCTTTTTGGGATCTCCAATTCTTACAACACTCACATACGTAAAAATCTTCCTTTACAAGGTGCCAGAAAACTGGCATAAAACGTGAACAAAATGCAAAAACATTTTCAAGCTCACTTTTTACACTGGGGTTCAATTATTTAGTAGTGTGCTTCTGATGGTCCTCCATCTCCCATCAGATACTAGAGAATACGGTATACATTAGTTCTTCGTAATTTAGCATGTTAGAAGCTTACTCTCCAGGGATGTAAGCCCTTTTACAGAAGTACTAATTGGAAATAGCTGAATGATATTCTTTATTATTTCAGGTTTTTTCCAGATTTTTATCATCCCATGTTTCTATTTCATATGATTCTCTGGAAAAAATGACAACTGATGTATATTAATTATTTTAACTCCTCTTGCATTAAAGATTTTCAAAGGCACATGAGGGAGTTTGGACCCAAATGCAGTTAACTTTCAATGAGACTGGGGCTCCTAAAACACATAGGCTTTTTTATTACTATTACCATTATGCTTCTGAGCCCTAGTTATGGACTAGGAATCCATTGTGGTGCTGTTCAGGCACAGAACAAAAAGATGGTCCCTTCCCCAAAGAGCATTGTCTAAATATAAGACAAGAAAAAGAGCTGGATACATACAGACTGGGGAGTATAAAATCGGGCCTATCCCGATATTTAACCCGTTGTGCTGCTTCCCAGTCGATGTACGATCAGGACCCCATTTGTCCAGATATTCAGGTAAGGAGGCAAGTGGGAGGGAGGTGCTGATTCCTTGAGTGCTCCAGAGCTGGAGCACCCACAGGGAAAAATTAACAGGTTCTCCGCACACACTGGCAGCCAAGCTCCCCGCTCCTTGCCTCCTTCTCCCCCTCTCAGCATGCTGCATCCCCGCTCCTTCCAAGGCACAAGGGAGTGTACATACTTGTTCTCCTATTCAAGGATAAAGGGAGCTGGGCACATCTGTCCTAGATGTATTGGTTCCATTCTCCCATTCAATGACATTTTGGCATCTTTCATTTTCTAAATTCCACATTTTAGCCTGCCAATTACAGATGAGCATGTGGCTATTCATTTATTAAAGGCTGTTAGGGAATAAACTTTGTCAGAAGATGCTGGAGTTGGGAAGCGTGTATAGTTTATTTACTTCTTAATTGATGGATTTGAGTCTAAAATATGTATTCATTTGATATTGGAGGGTTGAGCTGGGGGAAAGGTGAGTTCATCTTTGAGCATATCATATCCATCTTTGTGAGGCATAATATGGATGAAAGTCATGTAATCGTATGGTGTTTACTTAAGAACAGTGAATATGTTTGCTTTGTATTTCTTTAGCATCTGATCTTGTGAGCTACTGAATGCTTCCTGTGAAGTGTTGCTGAAGCTCAGCTCTTTACAGGAGGATGCACTATGTACTGCTGTATTTGTGTCAATAAGCATTTTTATTATGAAAAGTTGTTCAGTAGCAAGTATATTCAAATCTCATAACAACCAAGTCCTGGTTCTAAATGAACTGTCCAGTACAATGACTTTTGAAAACACACTTCTGTCGGACAGATTTCCTAAGTCAATCAAGAAGTCTTAAAGTACTCATTTAAACCCTTCATTAGACAAGCATAGTGCAGGATTGAACCATAGGAGTTATTCTCATGAAGGTTGTTTTATGGATCCAGTTACCATGTCCTGAAATATTTAGACTTCTGTGTGAAGAACAGGGTCGTTAGCTTCATGCTGGGAAAAGTAATCTTTCTGATTACTTTGGTCTCATATATGTTTTTGTATTTCAGTTTTAGTTCTTGCTGGATTTTGCATCTTGTCCTAGAAACAAAGTACTGGGTTGCATTAGCTGATTGGTTCTTGCAGTGTTTCCATGACAATGAATGGTGTTCCCCTGAAGAGATGTACCATTGGTTTTATTCAAAACTGGACTGTCTCTTGCAAACTCCTTTTCACGTCTTTTGTTTGTTTTTTCTTTCAGTTTCTGACAGTGAATATGTATATATATTGTTTGTGAAATTTTCTTTTTGATAGATTTTACTTATATTGTTATGACTTTGTACAAATGGGTGATCTGCCAGGGCATTTGAACCTTCCCTGTTATTGTTATGGAAAAATTGTATAAAATATATTAAATAATTTCCATAGATTTATATAATCCGTTCTCTAGAATAAGATATCATTGCTATAGAATTCTAGAGTGGTTTAAGTATCAGAGGGGTAGCTGTGTTAGTCTGGATATGTAAAAAGCAACAAAGAGTTCTGTGGCACCAGGGCCGGCTCCAGGCACCAGCATTCCAAGCAGGTGCTTGAGCGGCAATCTGCAAGAGGCGGCAGTCTGTGTGTTTTTGCCCCCAAGCAGCATGCCAAATTGCCGCCGTGGACAGCAAGGGCAGTCTGTGTGCCTTTAGGGCGACACGCACGTTTCTGCGGCAGCGGCAGTTCAGCAGCAGCTTCTGTGTTCAGCTGTCCACGGTGGTGCAGCTTCTGTCTTCCGGCTGAAGACAGAATCTGCCACTGAATTGCCGCCGCCGTGGAAACGTGCGTGCTGCCCTAACAGCACACAAACTTCCCCCACCATCAGCGGCTGCAATTCGGCGCACTGTTTGGGGCAGCAGAAACAGTAGAGCCATCCCTGAATGGCACCTTATAGACTAACAGACGTACTGGAGCATAAGTTTTCGTGGGTGAATACCCACTTCATCAGACGCAGTGGGTATTCACCCACAAAAGCTTATGCTCCATTATGTCTGTTACTCTATAAGGTGCCATGGGACTCAGAGTGGTTCAAGGAACCTATACAAGGTTTACTATTCTTGATAAAAATTCTGTTGGTTTTAGATTAATATCTGTAGCACCCTATTAGCTTCATGCCTTTAAATTGAATAATAAATAAGCAGATAATATAGTTTTGAAATCTTATGGATTTGTGGTATATAAATCTAATAAAAATGCCTTGATGAGTCATGCTTAATTTGCACTGACTGGATTTCAGGATATAATAGTTTAGGCTGCACCATCTCTTCTATGTATCTAATCTGTTTTAAGCATATTTACTGCACCAATCACCAGGGCCAACTCCAGGCACCAGCCCAGCAAACAGTGGAGAGGGGCAGCCAATAGAGAGGGGCAGCACGTCTGGCTCTTCAGCAGTGGGTCCCTCACTCCGTCTCAGAGCGAAGGACTAGCCATCGAATTGCCGCTGAAGACTGAAGCGCTGGCGATAGTCCCGCAGATCGCGATCGCAGGGTTTTTTTGGGGCGGGGGAGGGGGTGTTGGTTTTGTTTTTGTTTTTTTTTGCTGCTTGGGGCAGCAAAAACCCTGGAGCTGGCCCTGCCAATCACCATAGTATCTGATTTATGCTTAAAAATTACATTGAACCCAAGCACTGTATCACTTACATTCTGCCATATTAGAATGTGGTGGTGTTTCTAAAGTTATTTCAGATTTCACTAGAGATAAAGTCAGACTCTGAATGTTGTGACAGCATTGACATTTGCCAGTCAATCTGAGATCTACTTCTAAAACTATTATACTCCAATGAGAAACATTTGTAGAGTCAAATTTGTTTGTATAAATCCTCCACTTTGTTGCTAAGGAATTTAAAAACAGCATGTGTTTATATATGACCTATTCCAAAACCATTGTTTTGGGAGGCTTTTATTTCATTTGGTCCTGCTGTGGCAATTAACCATGCTCATTTCTTAAAATGCATCATCTGTGAGGGGTAAATCAAACTTCTAATGGATTCTCTAATAAAACAGAACTTCAAGAATATGCTGTATGCTACTAGACATCCATCAGTATACAGTACTTACACTTTATTATGGTGTAAGACTGTATTTTTCTGCTATAATATTTGTATTGTGCTCTTCAATAATTAAAATTAACTTTTGTTTTAGAGAAAATAAGCAATACAATGCATTCTCCTATTTCAGTATTAAATCTGTTGTTTGATCTTGTTCGTATTAACAAGATGCCTTGAAGCTTCTTCTAGAAAATGTCAGCTGTAACTTTTTAGTCCTTTTCCTTAAGTAGGCACAATAAGTATACTTCCAGCATATTGAATAATCTACTGTAATTTTTATATAATTATGCATCTTTTTAATGATTCTAGACAGAGAACATTAATTCATTTTATGTTCATACAAAATTGTTAAACATTACATTATAAATTACATCAGAACATGTGTTTGGTGTGCTAACAATATAAGATGCCTTCAAAGTGATTAGATATTACTTTAATATGTTGTTTGTTATATGTATTAAAAAAGGGTAAAAATAGTTGGCATTTTCTTTTTCAGACAATGTTTAATTAGATTCCTCAAAGTATATTTTTGTTACTCTGCTAGAAGGGACTAAATATATTTTGGTAACATTATATAATGTTTTTTAATCAACGCTGCAGGGTTAGTTGATATTTCTATAGTAGCCACATGAATTTTCAGAGACATAACTTTGGGCCAGATCTGGGTACGTGTGGAGGGTTTTGTTTGGGGTTTTTTTGTTTGTTTTAGTATTACTTTGTAGCACAGTCAAATTGATTTTGGTATTGTGGCGGCGTGGGGGTGGGGAGGAAGGGAGAGACAACCTGAAAAAGAAATACTGCATGTGTAGTTGATTATATTTAAACTTTATCTCATCTACAAATTTCATTAGTTTTATTATGTGCCTAAGAGCAATATGATACCAGCAGATCTGCACTGCAGATCTTTGACATCTGGCTTCACTTATGTGTTTAAAGGGGCTGGCAGCAGTTCCCATAGCTAACTGAAGATGTGCTGGTATACTCCCATTTTCCAAAAAAAAAAGTGTTGGTCTTCAGAACTACAGGTCTTTCTATGATTGTGTTGGAAGAACTTCACAAAATGGTGTGATATGACCATAAGTCAACAGAATTAGTCCAAAACAATATTAAGCAATACAAATAGTATTAAAATACCGGTACAACTGCAGAGAACCACTGGAACACAAATTAGAGCTGGAATAACTTGCCCTCTTCAGCATCCACCACAGGGTACTAGTGAGTAATCTTCATATACTGGGGTTTTTTTGTGTTTTTTGTTTTTTTTAAAAAGCATTTAAAGTCCATATTCTGCCACTCTCACTCATGTTGAATAGTGTCTTATTTCATGAACAACCTTACTGAAATCAGTGGGTCCATTTGTGGACTCAGTATAAGTAAGCATGGCAGAATCTGGACTGAAAGCAAGTTCATCGCAAAATACATCCAATTTAAAAATAAACAAGTTAATAATATGGGGCACACTAACATTTAGCATACAGTGGAGGCATGTTTACTGTGAAAGGTCTTACTAGATAACCGTGAAATACTGTTATAGTATCTAGGTCTGTCATTGCATTAAATAATCACAATTAATAGAGAGATTATAAAAGTCACTATTTAATCACAGTTTTAATTGCACTGTTAATAATAGAATACCATTTATTTAACTATTTCTGGTTGTTTTTACATTTATCTATTATATATAACAACACACAATACAAAGTATACAGTGCTCACTTTATATTATTATTTTGATTACAAATATTTGCATAGTAAAAAAGATAAAACAACATAAATAGTATTTTTCAATTCACCTCTTGCAAGTACTGTAGTGCAATCTCTTTATGGTGAAAGTGCAACTTACAAACGTAGAATTATTTTTGTTACATAACTGTACTCAAAATAAAACAATGTCAAACTTTAGAGCCTACAAGTCCACTCAGTCCTGCTTCTTGTTCAGCTAATCGCGAAGACAAACAAGTTTGTTTACATTTGCGGGAGATAATGCTGCCTGCTTCTTATTTACCTGTCATCTGAAAGTGAGAACAGACATTCACATGGCAGTTTTGTAGCCAGTATTGCAAAGTATTTACATGACAGATATGCTAAACATTCCTATGCCCCTTCATGCTTCAGCCACTATTCCAGAGGACATGCTTCCATACTAATGACCATTGTTTAAAAAAAATGTGTTAATTAAATTTATGACTGAACTCATTAGAGGAGAGTTGTGCATCTTCTGCTTTGTGGCTTTACCTGCACTCTGCCATATATTTTGTGTTTTGGAAGTCTCGAATAATGACCCAGCAAATGTTGTTCAATTTAAGAACAGTTTCACTGCAGTTTTGACAAAACACAAAGAAGGTATCAATGTGAGATTTCTAAAGATAGCTACAGCACTTGAACCAAGGTGTAAGAATCTGAGGTACCTTCTAAAATATGAGAGGGATGAGGTGTGGAACATGCTGTCAGAAGTCTTAAAAGAGCAACACTCCAATGCAAAAAATACAGAACTCGAACCACCAAAAAAGAAAATCAACCTTCTGTTGGTGGCATCTGGCTCAGATGATGAAAATGAACATGCATCAGTCCACACTGCCTTGGATTCTTATCGAGCAAAACCCATCATCAGCATGGAAGCATGTCCTCTGGAATGGTGGTAAAAGCATGAAGGGGCATACCAATGTTTAGCATATCTGGCACACAAATACTTTGCAACTCTGGCTGCAACAGCGCCTGTTCTCACTATCAGGTGACACTGTAAATAAGCAGGTAGCATTAAATGTAAACACACTCGTTTCTCTTAGCAATTGGCTGAAAAAGAAGTAGGACTGAGTATACTTGTAGATTCTAAAGTTTTACATTATTTTATTTTTGAGTGCAGTTATGTAAAAAAATAAATAATTCTACATTTGTAAGTTGCACTTTCACCATAAAGAGATTTCACTACAGTACTTGTATGAGGTGAATTGAAAAATACTATTTCTTTTGTTTATTTTTTTTGCTGTGCAAATATTTGTAATAAGAAAATGTAAAGTGAGCACTGTGCACTTTGTATTCTGTGTTGTAACAGAAATCAATATATTTGAAAATGTAGGAAAAATCCAAGTATATTTATAATAAATGTCAATTAGTATTGTTTAACTGTGCTATTAAAATTGCAATTAATCACAATTAATTTTTAATCAAGTTAATTTGTTTTGAGTTAACTGCAATTAATTGACAGCCCTAATAATATCTTGTACCAAGGAAATACCATAGAGTAATTTTGAGATATTTTCATATTCTGTAGTAAATCTCATGCAGTCTTATTCCTGTCTATTGAGTAAGTTATACGCATAAGTATACAAGCATATAGGTTAATTGGTCAAACATAAATCACATCAAAGTCCTGTCTGTCGCAGTTTGAGTAAATAATATTCCTTTTAAACATTACCTTGGTTCACACAACTAAAATAGTTAGATGCATTATTGTGATATCTACAATAGTAAATTGCCTGTAGTTCTACACATGGCATTCACAATATTTCAGAAGGACGTCTTGCTTTATTATCTTACAATTATGTGAGGGATTTTTTTAAAACAAAGCTTTTCTGAAAACCAGCAGTAAACCATAAATACTACATTAAGGATGTCATGCAAGTTAAATGCCTAAAAAGAGTCATTGTGCAGACTAATCTCCAGGCTTGTCCTTCAACAAATAAAAACAAAAAAACACTGCTTATCTTCCTTTAATTTACACACTGATAGAAAGGAGAGAGGCCCAAGTCATTGATGGTCTGAGAAGCAGACACAACTCTACTGACTCCACTGGAACTGAGGCCAATTATGAGAGTGGCGAATTGGCATGGAATGTCAGACTAGCATGGAATGTCAGACTTACCTTTGAATGTTTTTTGGTCTTGTCTGTTCCCCAGCCAAGTGTTCCTCAAACTTTTTAGTTGAAGCGCTTCCTTGGAATGGCTTGCCAGATTCACTCTCCCAACAATGCAAACTGATACCATCATGTGACACAGTTGCCATGGTTCTAATCTTTCTGTCCATTTTCTTCTACTTTTATATGTTATTTTCTGTTGTCATCTTATCTGTTTGGTGACAAAGGAAGAAAAAGTGTGACTTTTATTCTCTCTCTCTCCTGTTTCCCTTTTCTGCTCTAGTAGCTACAATGTTCCTCCATGTTCCCTCTGTTTTTGTTCCACTTGTAAAATGTGTTAATATATTATCAATAAACATATGTTAACTAGCACAATTGTAAATGCTAATGACAGACATTTCACAAAAGTTTATTCCGGGACAAATTTATTTCTCAGCCTAGGGCAAATCACAAGAAGGAACAAATGTTTGTGTCCTGGAACAAACTTTTTCCTAAACATCTGTGTTAATACTTTCGTAAATACTAGCTAAAGTATTAATTGGCAATCATTTTCCTGTGTTGCAACACAACCAAATACTCATCTAGACAAGGAATTTTGTGTATCTGACTAATCCTCACTTTCTAAAATGTGTCTCGGAGAGCCATTTAAATGGCAACAGAGATCTAAACAACAAAGTAAAGGAGTTAGCAGGGATTTTACGGGGGGTTTACAGCATTTCAGCACTTTAGGAAGGAAGAGGAAGGGATATTTATTTTACAGTCTTTAGGTTATATGATCAATCTTAATGTGCTCTCACGCTTTTTAGCATTAATTCCAGCTAAGCACATGTTTTGGGTCAGAACGTTTGGTTTATGTTGTTGTTTTTTTATCCACCAGGTATAGTTTGAAATTGTTAACAGTTCATTCCAAACATTTGTTTTCAAAAATTTGGTTAGTTGCCTTTTTTGCCAGTATCATTTAGCATTTGTAAAATTTTCTTCTTTGCTATGACAATTGCAGCAAAGGGAGGAACTCACCACCTGTTGTCTTCATGTAGTTCAACCAAGACAAGCCAATGTATTCCTCAGCACAGTCATTTATCAGTGCTGGACTGGTAGGAATCATAGAAACTTCTTTTTCCCTTTCAGGAACAAATGTCCTACACGTTTTTTTGGAAGTCATCTTTTTAAGCCCAGTGTGATCAGCATGAGTTAAGTCCATGAAATAAAGTTTTGACATCCCCCAGTAGCAGCAAATTTTATGGACTATTGCATTATTCTGTTAAACACGGAGCCACTTATGTTGTGGTTACAAATTCAATCATTTTTGAGGTAATCTCTGTAGTATACATTCATGCTTTTAGAGCTTCCTTCCTACTTCTGCTTCCATGTTTTTCAGGCTTTTTTCTTTTATTATTTTACAGCACAGTTCTACAACATTCTTTAGTGAGTCCCAGTTTCTACATTCTGACATACTGTACAATACATAAGGCATTAAAGATCCATGTGATAATATAGGAAATGATCACCATATTCAGCGCATGTCTAAATTGTAATTTAAAGTATATCTTAAAAACAAAACAAACACTAATACATACTGTTAACGTAGTCATGTTATTCGATGTCATACTGTACTGTCTTGCTGTGTAAATGTGCAAACCGTAACTCATCAAATTCAGCAGCTGGTACCACAGAGTGAAGTTTCAACCCAACACTGTGCGTAGAATTATGCCATTTGACATTAAGGCTGATGTGCTAAACTGCAAAGAAATGTTAATAAACCCACATATAGCTTTATACCACCAATTTGTAAACATTTCTGGTACTCAAAGGAGAGAATGTCACCATGAAGGGATTTTATTTTTCTGTTTTCTCTATTTTTTTATTAATTTATTTATTATGACATTGACACCTATCTATGAGATTAAGAAGAAAAAGCTATCAAGTGTCCAAAAATATCTAGTTCATTATGTTGCACAAGAGTTCCATGAACTTAAGTGTGATTGGAACAGGATCATTAGTTACCCAGGGTTTAAATTTATTGTGAAGATCCCCAGAAAATTAGAACAAAGTGAATATATTCCTTAGCTCCCAGCAGGAATGGAAAAGCCTTTAATTCAATTAAGTGACAACCTTCCCAGTGCAGAGAGCCCTTAGAGAATTGAGCCTGGTTTGCTCATTTATAACCTGTCAACCTCATGCTGTACAAATGGGGTACTTTAAATAAACTGAACTGAGAATCCAGAGGTGTCAGATGACTTGTCAGAGCTTTCCAGAATGGGGAGGGAGAATGGGGCTTATGGGTATATATGTAGTGCTCAGCAAAAAGAAAAGGCTGTGTACTTTCTTTCATTGGGATTCTCTCTCCCTCCTAGCGCCCAGATGTCACAATGATTTAGATTAGATACCTGAACAAAAATAGTGTGTTTTAAGTGCATCTTTACTATTTCCCTTTGTATCTAAGTGTTTGGCTTACGCCATTTCACTGAAATCTATTGACAGGTTTTCAATAACATATTCTATGTGGCTTTGTGCTATAAATATGAATAAATACCATGGGTCAAATTCAGATCTAGAGTTGGGACAGAATGACATTAATTTCAATGAATCTCACTTACACCAGAGCTGAATTTGGCCCCATGTCTAAAATCTTCTTTGACTGCACTATAATTATTATATACGTTTCCAATGAATATATTTTTCTCCTACATATATATTCAAAACCAATAACAATTTAAAATTATAAACTCTCTCTTCTATGTCTTAAGAGGAGATGTCTATCACATACACACAGATAGCTAACTAAATACTTACACATCAAAATCAATATATCCTTAAGGCACTCTGTATTTCATGTTTATATTGTAAATGTCTTTCCTCAAAGGAGAAAACAAAGATTTCTCAGTTGATTTTCAACGTACTCAATTCTGGGTTTTTTTTTCATTTGAGCTGAAGTTTGCCACATTACTTTCACATTTAGCTGCAGAGGCACAGCAGCCATCAAACAGAGCTGTAAACAGGGGAGTTTGAGTCGGAGTTCTGTTGGAGGAGAAGGTATTTGTAGCTATTTGTATTTGTAGTTGTATTTGTATGTGGAGGCTGGTAGGGGCAATATGCTAGAAGAGAAGCTGAGCCCTGATTAGGGGCCAGGGCTTCTCTGACTAGGGGTCGGGTAGCCAGCCAGTCAGGCAGTGGCATAGACAACTGCAGCGGCACAGGAGCCAGCAAACAGAGCTGTAAACAGGGGAGTTTGAGTGGGAGTTTGGGGAAAGACTAAGAGAGGCAGGCAGAGAATCAGACAGGCTCCTGAAGGAAGTGTGTGGTCTTCTACTAGTGTCTTGGTGCTTGTTGGGGGTTTGTTTTGCTGTTGATGGTGGTGTTTTGGTTTGGTTTGTGTTTCCCAGATTTACAGGATTTAGGTGGGAAGCCTATGACAGACACAGAGGCAGCACTTGTAGTGACCCACGCAGTGGAAGACACAATGAAGATGACTGGATGTGGAAGCTGCATCATGTACATGATTCTGGAGGAGGCACCTGATAAAAGTTTCATCTGCATGAAGTGCCGCCTGATACAGCTGATGGAAGAAAAGATCCGACGACTGGAGATGCAGGTGGAAACTCTGGTTGAGTTTAGAAGGGGGTTCGAGCGGATGATGGAGCAAAGACATGAGGAGGCTGAAGGGAAAAGCTCAGACTTCCAGATGGAAGCAGGACCAAAGAACTTTGAGGGGAGACCGCTGGGTGAGGAAAGTGGACGGTGGAAGTATATGGCTAAGAGAACCAGGCAGAGGAAAAGACGGGCCAGTGAAGGAGAAATAGAACTCAGGAACTGGTTTGCAGAGTTGGAAAATGAAGAAGGGGCACAGCAGGTGGTTGCTAAAGGTGAGAGGGCAAGGAAGAAGAGAAGAGCGGCTAGTCCTATAAGAAGAGGGGAAGAATCAAATATTAGCCCCAGGAGGATAGCAAGGGTGAATAGGAATCGAGAGGACCTGCAGCCAGAGGAAACGGGATAGACTGGAGAATCGCACTGTCACCAGGAAAAGGCAGATCTATGTGATTGGGGACTCCTTACTGAGAAGAATAGACAGGCCTGTAACCAGAGGTATCCAGAGAACAGAAGGGTGTGCTGTCTGCCGGTGCTAAGATACAGGATGTGGACCTGAGGCTGAAGAGGATCCTAACGGGAGCGGGAAAGAATCCACTGATTGTCCTTCATGTGGGAACAAATGATACGGCTAGATTCTCGCTGGAACGTATCAAGGGAGACTATGCCAGGCTGGGGAAGACACTTAAGGAAATCGAGGCTCAGGTGATCTTCTTCAGTGGGATTCTGCCTGTTCCTAGAGAAGGGCAACAAAGGTGTGACAAGATTATGGCGATCAACAGATGGCTCAGGCAGTGGTGCTATAAGGAGGGCTTTGGGATGTATGGCCACTGGGAGGCATTCATGGACAGAGGACTGTTCTCTCGGGATGGACTTCACCTGAGTAAGGAGGGAAATAGACTTCTAGGATGGAGGCTGGCACAACTGATTAAGAGAGCTTTAAAACTAGGAATTGGGGGAGATGGTTGGGAGATGTCCAGGTAATCTCCATGCCAGATTTTAACATTGAGAGGGAAGAAAACAAAGTAAGAAAGGATACAGCCATGGGTAGGAGAATGGACATAAGGAGGAAGGGTAGTGTAGATACCAGTCTAATAGGTGATACTGGTGGTAGAATGTCTGGGCCTAATCGGGTAAAGAATGTGAGTGAAGCCAAACAGCAAGAATTAAGATGTTTGTACACCAATGCGAGGAGCCTAGGTAACAAAATGGAGGAACTAGAGTTACTGGTGCAGGAAGTGAAACCGGATATTATAGGGATAACAGAAAACATGGTGGAATAGTAGTCATGACTGGAGTACAGGTATTGAAGGCTATGTGCTGTTTAGGAAAGACAGAAATAAAGGCAAAGGTGGTGGAGTAGCATTGTATATCAATGATGAGGTAACTGTAAAGAAATAAGAAGGATGGAATGGATAAGACAGAGTCTGTCTGGGCAAAAATCACATTGGGGAAGAAAGCTACTAGAGCCTCCCCTGAGATAGTGCTTGGGGTGTGCTACAGACCGCCAGGATCTGATTTGGATATGGATAGAGACCTCTTTAATGTTTTAATGAAGTAAATACTAATGGGAATTGTGTGATCATGGGAGACTTTAACTTCCCAGATATAGACTGGAGGACAAGTGCTAGTAATAATAATAGGGCAGATTTTCCTGGATGTGATAGCTGATGGATTCCTTCACCAAGTAGTTGCTGAACCAACAAGAGGGGATGCCATTTTAGATTTGGTTTTGGTGAGTAGTGAGGACCTCATAGAAGAAATGGTTGTAGGGACAACCTTGGTTCGAGTGATCATGAGCTAATTCAGTTTAAACTAAATGGAAGGATAAACAAAAATAGATCTGTGACTAGGGTTTTTGATTTCAAAAGGGCTAACTTTAAAGAATTAAGGAAATTAGTTAGGGAAGTGGATTGGACTGAAGAACTTGGGATCTAAAGGTGGAGGAGCCTGGATTACTTCAAGTCAAAGTTGCAGAAACTATCAGAAGCCTGCATCCCAAGAAAGGGGAAAAAATTCATAGGCAGGAGTTGTAGACCAAGCTGGATGAGCAAGCATCTCAGAGAGGTGATTAAGAAAAAGCAGAAAGCCTACAAGGAGTGGAAGATGGGAGTGATCAGCAAGGAAAGCTACCTTATTGAGGTCAGAACATGTAGGGATAAAGTGAGAAAGGCCAAAAGCCATGTAGAGTTGGACCTTGCAAAGGGAATTAAAACCAATAGTAAAAGGTTCTATAGCCATATAAATAAGAAGAAAACAAAGAAAGAAGAAGTGGGACCGCTAAACACTGAGGATGGTGGAGGTTAAGGATAATCTAGGCATGGCCCAATATCTAAACAAATACTTTGCCTCAGTCTTTAATGAGGCTAATGAGGAGCTTAGGGATAATGGTAGGATGACAAATGGGAATGAGGATATGGAGGTAGATATTACCACATCCGAGGTAGAAGCCAAACTCGAACAGCTTAATGGGACTAAATCAGGGGGCCAGATAATCTTCATCCAAGAATATTAAAGGAACTGGCACACATGAAATTGCAAGCCCATTAGCAAGAATTTTTAATGAATCTGTAAACTCAGGGGTTGTACCGTATGACTGGAGAATTGCTAACATAGTTTCTATTTTTAAGAAAGGGAAAAAAAGTGATCCGAGGCAACTACAGGCCTGTTAGTTTGACATCTGTAGTATGCAAGGTCTTGGAAAAATTTTGAAGGAGAAAGTAGTTAAGGACATTGAGGTCAATGGTAAGTAATTGGGACAAAATATAACATGGTTTTACAGAAGGTAGATCGTGCCAAACCAACCTGATCTTCTTTGAGAAGGTAACAGATTTTTTAGACAAATGAAACTTAGTGGATCTAATCTACCTCGATTTCAGTAAGGCATTTGATACGGTTCCACATGGGGAATTATTACTAGTGGAGTTTTTCAGGGATCAATTTAGGGACCAATATTATTTAATCTTTTTATTACTGACCTGGGCACAAAAAGTGGGAATGTGCTAACAAAGTTTGCAGATGACACGAAGCTGGGAGATATTGCCAATACAGAGAAGGACCGGGATATCATACAGGAAGATCTGGATGACCTTTTAAAGTGGAGTAATAGTAATAGGATGGAATTTAATAGTGAAAAGTGCAAGGTCATCATTTAGGGATTAATAACAAGAATTATTGTTATAAGCTGGGGACGCATCAGTTAGAAGTAACAGAGGAGAAGAAGGACCTTGGTTGATCACAGGATGACGATGAGCCGCCAATGTAATATGGCAGTGAAAAAAGCTAATGCGGTCTTTGGATGTGTCAGTTGACGTATTTCCAGTAGAGATAAGGAGGTGTTAGTACCATTATACAAGGCACTGGTGATACCTCATCTGGAATACAGTGTGCAGTTCTGGTCTCCCATGTTTAAGAAGGATGAATTCAAACTGGAACAGGTACAGAGAAGGGCTACTAGGATGATCTGAGGAATGGAAAACCTGTCTCGTGAAAGGAGACTCAAAGAGCTTGGCTTGTTCAGTCTAACCAAAAGAAGGCTGAGGGAAGATATGATTGCCCTCTATAAATGTATCAGAGGAATAATACCAGAGAGGGAGAAGAGTTATTTAAGCTCAGTACCAATGTGGACACAAGAAGAAATGGATATAAACTGACCATCAGGAAGTTTAGACTTGAAATTAGACGAAGGTTTCTAAAGAGGAGTAAAGTTCTGGAACAGCATTCCAATGGGAGTAGTGGGGGCAAAAGACATATCTGGCTTCAAGACTAAGCTTGATAAGTTTATGGAGGGGATGATATCATGGAATAGCCTAATTTTGGCAATTAATTGGTCTTTGACTATTAGCAGTAAATATGCCCAATAGCTTGTAATGGGATGTTCGATGGGGTGGGATCTGAGTTACTACAGAGAATTCTTTCCTGGGTGTCTGGATGGTGAGTCGTGCTCACATGCTCAAGGTTTAGCTGATCACCATATTTGGGGTCGGGAAGGGATTTTCCTCCAGGGCAGATTGGCAGAGGCCCTGGGTTTTTTTTGCCTTCCTCTGCAGTGTGGGGCACATTTGCTGGAAGATTCTCTGCACCTTGAAGTCTTTAAACCATGATTTGAGGACTTCAATGGCTCAGACACAAGTTTGATACAGGAATGGGTGGGTGAAAGTCTGTGGCCTGCATTGTGCAGGAGGTCAAACTAGATGATCATAATGGTCCCTTCTGACCTTAAAGTCTATGATTCTATGATAAACATGGACTGTCTGATGTATTTCTCAGGTTTCTGCTCTGAGTGAGTTATTTTGGGTGCAGTCTGAGATATTTTTAAAGGTGCATTTTGTTACTGAGAATTTCTGAGGAAACACGCCTGAATTGTGTTCTCAGACACAAGGTAATAATTTCATGAGAAGACAGTGAAGTCCCTATAGGAAAAAACACTACTGTTATTTGTATTTTAATAATATTTTAAAAATTGTAGCTACCACAATTATTTTAGTTGCTTTAGAGAGCCATATGATACTGGCCTTTAAATACTAGAATAACTGCTAATATGACAGACACTTGCAATCTCAATATCTGTGCACATTCTGTCATACAAACTAGAAAGTTTAGGGAGAGAGGGAGAATTCCTGAAATTTGCTGATTTTGAAAATGCATTCTTTGGCACCAGAAAGATTTCCAGACTGAAGTCACTTCAAAAAGGCGCCCATGAGAACATTTATTATGGCAACCTAGCCTGCATGCACTGGACTCATAAATAAAGCACTTTGCCTTTTCTGTACTGAAGACAGTGAATATTATTGACCCATTTATAGCTCTAAATCAGAGCCTTGTGGGATGGGGAAGGTAAACTGTATGAGTGGCAATGACTGGAATCATCAAGTGCCCACAGTCAGCATGATGCCTCCAGAGGTACCAGGAACAACTCACTGCCCTTTAGAAAAAGTGTAGCATGAACTCCCTGCAGACATTTAGCAATGCAGAGGGTTGTTGTAATGTCTTCATCCAGTCCAGATATGCTCCTTGTGCTGCACTGAACACAGGCAGCAGTGCTACCAATCCATTCCCTCACTGCAGTTTACTATGGAGCAGCCATAATTTAACCCAAAATATTTTCATAAGACTACACCTCCACTGCCTGCAGGCTTGGCTTTGGATATTCTATGTACAAAGCAGGCAAAGTGTAAGATTTTCTGACGTGATGGGAGAGCAGAGACTGTGTGTCTGTGAGTCTCTATCACTGCTCCTCCAATTGAGAAAACATTGATCATGGATGCCTCATTGTTGGGGCGGGAGCATGTTGTGATAATTTGACCTACCTCAGTCATAAGCCTAACTATAGGAAAGCAGATGGAAGTTTTCGTAGAATATTAGGGTTGGAAGAGACCTCAGGAGGTCATCTAGTCCACTCCCCTGCTCAAAGCAGGACCAATCCCCAACTAAATCATCCCAGCCAGGGCTTTGTCAAGCCTGACCTTAAAAACTCTAAGGAAGGATTCCTCCCTAGGTAACCCATTCCAGTGCTTTACCACCCACCTAGTGAAAAAGTTTTTCCTAATATCCAACCTAAATCTCCCCCACTGCAACTTGAGATCATTACTCCTTGTTCTGTCATCTGGTACCGCTGAGAACAGTCTAGATCAATCCTCTTTGGAACCCCCTTTCAGGTAGTTGAAAGCATCTATCAAATCCTCCCTCATTCTTCTCTTTTGCAGACTAAACAATCCCAGTTCCTTCAGCCTCCCCTCATAAGTCATGTGTTCCAGCCCCCTAATCATTTTTGTTGCTCTCCGCTGGACTATTTCCAATTTTTCCACATCCTTCTTGTAGTGTGGGGCCCAAAACTGGACACAGTACTCCAGATGAGGCCTCACCAATGTAGAATAGAGGGGAATGATCACGTCCCTCAATCTGCTGGCAATGTTTCTATTTATACAGCCCAAAATGCCATTAGCTTTCTTGGCAACAAGGGCACACTGTTGACTCATATCCAGCTTCTCATCCACTGTAACCTCTCGGTTCTTTTCTGCAGAACTGCTTCCTAGCCATTTGGTCCTTAGTCTGTAACAGTCAATGGGATTCTTCTGTCCTAAGTGCAAGACTCTGCTCTTATCCTTGTTGAACCTCATCAGGTTTCTTTTGGCACAGTCCTTTAATTTGTCTAGGTCCCTCTGTATCCTATCCCTACCATCCAGCGTATTTACCACTTCTCCCTGTTTAGTGTCATTTGCAAACTTGCTGAGGGGGCAGTCCACGCCATCCTCCAGATCATTAATTAAAATGGTTAATTTAATGGTCAAAGGTTAATAAATGTTGATGGGGAAAAAGGTAACAAAGGTCCAGCTCAGACTGTTACATATAATTATTTGCAAAAATGAAAGACAGAGGCTGAGTTTACATAAGAGGGCTCTACTGATATAACTCAAGGACTGTGTTGACTTGATAAACAAGGAAAGTGTGGGACTGGAAGTTAATGGACTAAAATTGGAATGTTGAAAGTTAGGCCTTATTGGTGAACAAAATAATGAGAAGATGGAGTAGTCTGCCCATCATCCCTCTTTTGAAAGACTTTTGGTAGAGGGACTTGTGAACTCACTCAGAGAATTCCTGGAGCAGGGGGAACAACTTTCAGGCCTTTGTCTCACTCCACTCCAGAGATTTTGTCCTTTGCCCATGGATCCCAAAGGTAACTGCATGGTCATGAGGTCCAGACCTCAGCGTACCAGCAGCAATACCTGGTCGTCATTGTTGCACCAGTGGCAAACTCCAGCCAGGGATATGTGAGATCCTGCTTTGTCTCCCCTTTCCTCATGTGTTCCTTTCTGCTCCACTTTTTTCCTTCTGTTCTCTCTCTCTGCTTTCCATCTGATCTGATTCTGAGGTAAGTTGTACCACATGGCACCAGCATAATGAGGCAAGGCAGCCCATCTAGCTCTTCCCAGCTTTACCCCAGCCTGTGGGAGCCCAGACCAACAAGATGATGTCCTAGGCCAGGAAATGAGCCAGAGCGCGGAGCACTGCTGTCAAATCTAATCTGATGTAAATATGTGGGCAGAGCCAGTGACACCATCACAGGACCTAACCAGATCAGCCACAACATCACCAGTTCATTCATTTGCACGTCCACCAATGTTATATACGCCATCATGTGCCAGCAATGCCCCTGTGCTATGTACATAGGCCAAACTGGACAATCCCTATGTAAAAGGATAAATGGACACAAGTCAGATATTAGGAATGGCAATCTACAAAAACCTGTAGGAGAACACTTCAATCTCCCTAGACACGCAATAGCAGATTTAAAGGTAGCCATACTCCGGCAAAAAAACTTCAAGACCAAACTTCAAAGAGAAACTGCAAATTTGCAAATTTGACACCATCAGCTCAGGTTAAACAAAGACTGTGAATGGCTACCCAACTACTAAAGCAGTTTCTCCTCCTTTGGTGTTCACACTTCAGCTGCTAGAAGAGTGCCTTATCTTCCCTGATTGAACTAACCTCATTATCTCTAGATTGATTCTTGCCTGCATATTTATACCTGCTCCTGGAAATTTCTACCACATGCTTCAACCACGAAAGCTTATGCTCCAATACATCTGTTAGTCTATAAGGTGCCACAGGACTCTCTGTCGCTTTTTACAGATGCAGGCTAACACGGCTAACCCTCTGATAGTTGGATGGGACACTTACTATATGTTCTCCTGCCCATCCCACTCTTACCTCAGATTCTGAAGAAGATCCAATGAGATGGAGAGAGGGTCATCCTGATTACACTCAGATGGCCAAGACAGTTTTGGTTTCTGAACCTTCTTCAAATGTCAGTACGCCCTTCCGTCACCATCCAATCCTCCCCAGGCCTTCTGACATAAAACCAGGGCAAGGTCACACATACCAATAAGGACCCCCTTCACCTTGTAGCATGGTATTTTGATGGGCATTGACCCTACAAAAGACATGCTCAGAAGTGGTCCAGACCAATCTTAATAGTAGCAGGAAGGAGTTCACTCGGAAATGTTGCACAGCCAAGTGGAAAAGATTTTCCATCTGGTGTTGATATTGTCAGTCAGTCCCAGAGGACTCTGGTATACCCATCATACTAGAATTTTGCTCTCATTAAAGATGTCAAGTCTGTCCCTTAGCACCCTATATGTGTACATAGCAGCTATCAGCGCTTGTCAGCCCTTCTTTTCCCTCTGTCCCAGTTCCCTCCTATTGATAAGTACTCAGTTCTCATCTGTCCTGTTACTGTTTGTTTACAAACAACCTGCTCACCAGTGACAAAGTTTTCTACAGTATGAGATTTCAGTCTGGTCCTGTCAATACTAACAGGGTCTTGTTCAAGACCCTAGCTACATGCTTGCTGACTCATTTGTCTATGAAAGTCATCTTTCAAGGGCCATCACCTCTGGTAGAAGGATTGGGGAACTGGTGGCTCTTACAAACCATATCCCATAAGAAGAAAGTTTCCCAAAGACAACACCCAAGATTCACCCTCCTAAGGTAATCTTGGACTTTCACCTGAATCAAACAGTATACTTACTTATCTTTTTCTCAAAGCTGCACCTCACCAATGAAGACAATAGACTCCACTCCTTGGGTGTCCATTGGGCTTTGATGTTCTACCTGCAGAGAACAAGATCCTTTACAATATCACCCAGACTATTTGTATCACTAGCAGAATGAAAGAAAGGAGAAGTGATATCTTCTCAGAGATTTTCCAAATGGACATCCGGCTGTATTCTGCTTTGTTATGAGTTAGCAGAGACCCTTCCCCCACCAAGTGTGAGGCCCCATTCTACAGGAGACAAGGCAACCTCGATGACCTCACTTTGAGATGTGTTCTGCTCTTTGAATTCTGTAAACAAGTAACATGTGGCTCGATCCACATTTTTACAAGACTTATGCCTTAGCGCAGGCTTCTGCAGCTAACCCATCCTTCGGCTAAGAAATCCTCCAGTCTTTATTACCACTGAGGTCCTCACCTCCTCCTCCTCAGTGAGTACTGCTTGTCAGTCACCCATAGTGGAATACACATAGGACCAGCACTAAAAGAAGGAGAATTACTTAACTGTACAGTCACTTGAGTTCTTCAAGGTCTGTGGGTCCTATCTGTATTCCATAACCTGCCCTTTTCCCCCTCTGTTTTAAATCCTTCACATATTCTTCACGGTAGAGAAGGAACCAGAGAAGTGGTCGGGCCACATGGCCCCTAATGCCCTCTGTTTGAAGCATGAGGAATAGAAAAGCACACGTGCAGGCCAACAGACAATGTTAGCAAAAATCTTCTGTCTCAAGTGGTTGAAGTGCATGCATATCTACAATGGAATACAGCTAGAGACCCCACATATCGAAGAACACCAGTTGCTGTGCAGGTAAGTAACTTCTCTTTGAAAGTAAGACATATGCTTCAATTAGCTTTTTTGTCATCTCAATAAAGATGAGAAATAGTACAAATTATTAGAAATGTTCATTGTCCTGTATCTTACCTATGTTTTGGTGTCATAAGCAAAAATGCACAATAGTTGCCCTGTTTTAGGACCAACAATGAAGTATTTACCAAAAGCACATATTTTTCCAGTAAGCAAACTTATCTTACTACATCAGCTTGCCGGTAATGCTGCGCTGAGCTCCAAGCCAAAATGCTACCCAAAGTCAACTATGAAAATGTTTTTTAAAAGATGCATCTGATGAAGTGGGTATTCACCCATGAAAGCTCATGCTCCAAAATGTCTGTTAATCTATAAGGTGCCACAGGATTCTTTGCTGCTTTTAAAAGATTGAAATGTAAACAAGAGGTAGTCCTTTTTTTTAATGTGGGTGAGGCCTATGTGCTGGATAAATATTGCACCAAAACACACTGAAAAAATCATTCTTGCAATATTTCAGCAGGAAATACAGTTGCTGTCTGTTGGTATTGTTAGTCCTTTTCACTTTAAGGGACACTTGTCAGTCATGAGAGTTTCCTGATAATTATTTCCAGTAATAATGCTTTTTAATCCTCTACATTAAATGGCTTGGTTTAGGTAACTACACATGCTGATTTAGTCTTTTACACTATTTGTTGATTTTCAGGATGGCTGTCAGGTCATTTTGTTACCTTTTTAAATAATTTAATAGTTTGCAGATTTCAGGGCTTTATCCTTTAGCCTTAACCCACACAAGTAGCCTTAACCCACACTAATGGACAAATTCAAAGGCACAAATGGCAGTTAAACATCTAATTCCTATTGAAAATCAGTGGGATTTAGGCACCTAACTGCCATTTGTGCCTTTGAAAATCTCACTCATTGTCTTCCATGGGAATATGTGGATCCCAAATTGTTGTTACTTTTAATGGGGATTAGCATCCATCTTCTGTGGGTAGTTTTGAAAATGCTAGCCAAAACACAGAGGGGCAAATCCTGTTTGCTGTACCTCCATTGAAGACAATGGAAACGTGTCAATTTCACCTCCTGAGAATTTGGCCCACAGTCTCGCTATAATGTTTATTTAGTCCTATTACAACTGTATTGATTACAAATGAACCTTCTTGCCCCCTCAAAACAAGAAACAAAAAACAAAACTGATAATTAAATCTGAGAGGCCAGAGTCTTAAAGTCATTCTTATACTTGGATTTCTATTCACTGGATTTACACACTTTCTTTCACTCTTGATCTAGCTAGCATGGGCACATTGCAGAGATAGCACTGTCAGCCCATCAGAAGAACTTTGCAGGAAATTCAATATCCAGATCCCAAATTCAACTTATGTGGCTTGGACCCATCGCTGACCTAATATTAAAGTATTTCTATTAAATCATTATCAGTGGATGACTGGCCTTGGGGTTTAGTTCTACCAAGATGCTGAGTGTTTTCAGAGAGTTGCTCTGGCCTCAACTCACGGTGACTTCAGCAGGTTTTTAAAGCCCTCAGAAGCACTGTCACTGCAGGCTCCTGCTCTTTCCTGGATTGAGACCTTTTAAAACTTTAGTTTTGTATACTGAGAACAAGAACCAAATGTATTCACAGTTTCATTGTTCCTTGGTTTACTTATATGATACATTTCAACTGTGTTAATTACAAACAAAGGGAACAATGTGTCAAATATATTAACTGAAAACTTAAATTATTGTGGCTACATATGTTGTTCTCCTGTGCACTAGGGCAACAATCTGTAATCTCACTGAAAAACACAATTGGTGCCTGTTGCTGACTTGGCTTTAAGAACATTGACTTGTGTGACTGTTTTTCTGCTACTGCCACCAGATGGAAAAATAAAAGCCAGGCAGTATACTTTGATCTATGTGTTCATTTTCTGTAGTCTGGTTTATCACCAGAGATCCTTGCATTTTTCTAGTTCCTTGTTATCTTGAGAGTATGAGGAAAGCTGGCAAGATACAGAAGGTACATGGCCTGGAGAAGTTCTGTTATTGCTTCATAAAACAAGTATTACTTTTAAAGATAAACTTTAAAGAGCACTATCAGTCTTAATTGTACTGAACAGGGGACTTTAGTGCAAGGCTGATGGATGTTTGATGGGAGCAGTTACTTAAAACTTCCTGAGGAACAGTTAATGAAAAGCAAGTGATATTTATTTTGGAAAACTAATTGTTGCAGCACTGGGATCTCTCTTGCTGCACATATTCATTATATGAATGTGTATTTATGTATGTGTGAATATCTGTGCTACTGTCAATAAGTTTATTTTCCTCTAACATTGAGGGCTTTGCATTAGAAACGTAATAAAATTGTAGGGTTGGGAATGTAAACGCACAATATTCAGGAATTAAAAAAAAAATGGCTCCAACAGCATCATTAACTTAATCATAATGTAAATATATGTTGAGACATTGCTGTGATGAGTCATAAGTTCCATGTGGATCATAACCCATATATTTTATATGCTTAGAAGTGATCTGTACAATGTTGGTGTTCAGTAAGTAAACAATCAATGCAGTGGATTGAATTATCAGAACTATAAATTTTGTAATTTTCTCTAACTTCATGCTTTTGAATTCTTAGTCTTAATGTTGCATTAACATAGATTGTTGCACTGGCTATTAAAATTCATTAAATAAATGACAAGTTTGAATAAAAGCTGTTAGGGGAGCTCTCTGCACTGTGTGAAACTATTCAGGTCTGGGAGTTTTGTTTTGTTGCATACATATATAAAAGAAAAGGATAACAAAGCTGATCAAGACGGTCTATATGACTTCTAGCATTTCCTCCAGACTTCAATGGATAAAATAGAAGGTTTTGGTCTCTAACCAAATTGGGCAAATTATGTGAAACTCAAGAATAGAGTTTAAGTCCAGAAGGAACCGCTCAATCATGTTATCTGATCTCCTGTATATCATAGACCATTACATTTCACCCAGCTCCTCTATATTAAACCCAAAGTCTTTAGTTAGACTAAAACAGTTGAGTCCTTAGGATAAGTAAACTGTGCTACTGAGAGAGAATGGAGGAATCCAGTAATTAGGTGAAATATGCCCAGATGATCCCAGCAGGTAAACCATGCTCCATACTGAAGAGGAAGGCAAAAAAAAAAAAAATCCCTGCTAATCTGACCTGGAGAAAAATTTCTTCCCAACCTCAAATCTGTCTTCTCAGTTTGACCTTGAGCAAGAAACACCAGCCAGGCATAAAGAAAGGATACTTTGTGCCTCCTCAAAGCACTGGTCCACCCTGTCTGTTGTCCTGTCTCCAGCTTTTGCTAATCTCTGACACTTCAGAGGAAGGTGTGAGGAGGGGATATCCAAAATACATCTAATCAGTTGTGAATCAGGAAAATATTTCTTTCTGGCCCTTGCTGTGATGACCAACTGAAGTCCTGAAACATAAGATTTGATTATAGTCATCTTAAAGCATAGCAGCAAGTGTTCTGAGCATGTTGAGGGCTGTGCAGACAATCCCATTCTCCCCATGGCCCATGAAGGGACGGGAGGAACAATGGGACCAATAGTCACAGACTCCGATGCCAGAAGGAACAACTTCAGCCACCCACCTACACGCAGACAGCAGAATTTCTCTTTGAAACTGGATTAAAACATATCTATTTTTTAAAAAAAGATATCTTTTGCATGTGTAAGTACATATATACCATGATCAAGTCGCATCTCCACCTTCTTTCCGATAAGCTAAATAAATTGAGCTCCTGAAGTCTCACATCATAAAGTTTGTTTTCCAGTCCCTGAATCTTTCTTGTGGCTCTCCTTTGAACTCTTTCTAGTATTTCCACATGTCTCTTGACTTGTGAGCAGTATACTAATAGCAGTCTTGCCAGTGCTGTGTACAGAGACAAGATCACTTCCCTACTTCTACTTGATATTCTCCTTTGTATACATCCAAGGATCACAGCCCATTGTGTAATAGCATTCCACTGAAAGCTCAGGCTGAGGCTGTTATCTATGCTGGCCCCTGAATCCTTCTCTGAGTTGCTGATTTCCAAGAGCCTGCCCTGCTGTAGGTATAACCTGAATTCCGGGTTGTATTACCTTGCATTTGGCTATATTAAAATGCATTTTGTTGTGACGTTGTAACCAAGTGAATCAGATCACTATATAACGTAACCTCTCCTCCTCATTATATACTTCCCAATTTTTGTGTCATTTGGAACTTTAACAGCAAAAATTTTCATATCATTTTCGAGATCGCTGGTAATTATTAAATAGATTTGGACCAAGAACCAATGCCATGGGCCCCATTCAGAATAACCCCACTCGTTGATCTCTCCCCATTAACAATTTGAGATTTGTCAGTGAGCCAGATTTTAATACATCTAGTGTATGCCCTGGTAACTCCATGCAGTGCAAAATGTGATGTACTATTAAGTCAAATTCCTTGGACAATCCAAGTATATTATATCAATGCATTTGCCTTTTTCAACCAGACCTAGTAATCCTGTGTGTGTTTGTGTGTGTGTGTGTGTGTGTACACACACAATGTTTGACAGGCTCTTAACTTCCATTAAAACATTCTGACTGGCATGAATTATATTTATACTCTTTAACTTTTTATTGGTAGTGTCCAAAATTAATTGGTCTGTTATTCTACCTGAGAGTGACGTCAGGCTAACCAGTCTATAGTTTCTTTGATCATCCCTTTTACCCTTTATAAATATTGGAACTACACTGGCGGTCCTCCAATCCTTTGGAATTTACCCAATTTCCCAAGATTTGTTAAAAATTAACATCAGTTGTTTAGGGAGCTCCTCAGCTATTTCCTTTAAGACTCTTGGTGTAAGTTATTTGGGCTTGTAGTTTTGAAAATATTTAATTTTAACAGATGCTGCCTTTCATCCTCCTTTGTTACAGATAGTAAACTTTATATAGAATTCACAATATGTGGGAAGAATATATCCTCCTGCTTCACTCCAAATAAGAACAGAAATATCTATTGGATATTTCTGCTTTTTCTACATCACTATTTAAAATTCTGTCATCTGCATCTAGAAGTGTACCTAAACCTGATCTAGGGTTTTTCTTGTTTCTTATACATATTTAAAAATGCCTTCTTATTATCTTTAACCCTATTGGCTATTGATATTTCATTGATTCCTTTGGCTTGCTCTATCAATTGCCTACCTTTTTTTAACTTGTAGCTTACATTCATTGCCATTTTCTTTCCTTTATATGTGTGTGTGTATCGCTATTGTCACATCTTCTTTTAATCAGGATGGCTTCTTGCTCAGTCTATCTTTTTGCATGTCTTAGGAAAGCATAGCTTTTTGGGGCCTCCTGTAGGACATATTTGAACAATTCCTAGTTTTCATTAATACTTCACATCATCACTGTTTTCATGGCAAGAATTGTTCTGTCTGCAAAAGATCTGACTTGAATTCCCCAGAGTTGTTATCCTCCAGGGTGTGACACAAGGTAAGACTCAAACAGGTCCTTAAGACAATGTAATTTGCAGGTTTATTAACTCTGTGCACATCTCTGACAGAAACTCTCCAGCAGACAGCCCATGGAAAATCACAGCAGCCCTGAAACTTCTCTAACTTATGTTTGGATGTGAGCAGGTCCCTATGTAACACCAGAGTATGAAAGTCCCTCTCTCCTCACCCCTCTTCTATGCTGAACATAGCTCAGCCAAAATGGACAACTGGGGCCTCTGTTTTTCTGGTGCTCCTCCTGCTTGTCTGAACACATCTTAACTGTCTATTTCTGGAGGAATTCTGGATGATAGCTGAGGACCATGGGAAATGCATGCTGCGGTGACATGCCTGCTACAATTTAAATAGGCAAAGTGTTTGTTCTCCCTTTGTTTAGCCAATGCCATGGAAGCATTGTGGATTTAAGGGCCTCTCTTCCCTCTGCTGCCTCTGGACAGCTAGCATATTTAGGTATGTATACACTGTGATCACAGATGGGCTAGCAACGTAAGTATGTACCCAAGGTTCTGAGTGAGCTTGTACTGCCCGTAGTGAAGCTTGTGCTACCATGTCTTCACTCATATTTTTTAGCCAGGCTAGCTAGACTAAGGGCTTGGTTACACTTGAGAGTTACAGCACTGGTGGTAGCTTTACAGCACTGTAACTTACTCCCTGTCCACAATGGCAAGGCACATACAGCGTTTTATCTCCCTGGCTACAGCGCTGGTTGTACTCCACCTCAACGAGAGGAATAAAGAGAACAGCGTTGGTGCTGCAGCGCTGGGGTGCCAATGTAAACAGTGATTAATCTTACTACGCTGTAACTGACCTCCGGAACCTTCTCATAATGCTTTTGAAGTAAAGATAACACTCTTTGTTTTGTTGTGATGCCTCTCTTTGTTTTGTTGTGAACTCGGGGCTCCCAGAGCTGCTTATCTAAAAAACAAACATAGCTACTGTTTGCTCGAGCAGAGGCAGGCAGAGGGATCCCTTTGGAATGTTTGCTTGAGGAGAGAAGGGTGCGGGAGGGAGACGGGGGTCCATTTTGGAGCAGCTGCTTATGTGGTCTGTGAGGGAAAAACAAAGACTATTTGCATTTAGTGAATGAGAGAGGGGTGAGGGAAGGGGTCGGAACTTGCAAGGCAGGGAGCTGACACAGTGTCAGCTCCAAAAATCCACTCTCTCTGTCTCCCCCACACTCCCTGTCACACTCCACCCCACCCCCCTCTTTTGAAAAGCATGTTGCAGCCACTTGTACGCTGGGATAGCTGCCCATAATGCACCACTCCCAACACTGCTGCAAATGCTGCAAATGTGGCCACACTGCAGCGCTTTCCCTACACAGCTGTACAAAGACAGCTTTAACTCCCAGCACTGTACAGCTGCAAGCGTAGCCAAACCTTTAAGCTGGTGTGGCTGTTCCAACCCATGCTTCAGTCACACCTCAGACGGCAATATAGTCATAGCCACTGACAGTAATGGTTCTAAAGTTAAGCTGCTTCAGGTGGTCAGAATGTATCTACTTAGTATCCCAGTATTTTGGTAATATCCACTGATCCCAGACCAAACGACATAAAAGAGGACTGAGATAGCAACCCAGTTATGAACACTCTATAATTGCATGTAACACTAATATTTATTATTGGAGACCTCAAATAAAAATAGGGTATGTGTCTGTGTAAATATAAATATGTATTATTTAGGTTCATATGACTTCTTTTGCCTTGGTCTAGGTCTTCGTCTTTTTGTGTTATTTTAAATAGTGCCAAAGGATTAAATCTAGTACTTTATTCAAAAATCTGTTTAAATTTTGGGTGTTAACTGTAGCGTATAACCCAAAGCATAATGCATAAACATCCAGTGGAGAAGGTCAGTCTCTTGAATACTAATGCCTGACTCTTCTACTAGCAAACTAAATATTTTAGAATTGTATATATATTACAATTGTAAAAATATTTGAAGCTGATCTTTATAATCCTAAAGGACTAGACTTCTCTAACAGACATTATTCTGTAGCACATGATTTTGGACTTGATCCTGATGGGTGCTGAGCACAGAAATTAGGTGCTGGGTCCTCTCAGCTCTCATTGCCACATTGGGATTGGAAGGCATGCAATATCGGTTACAACTGCTGAGCAACTTGCAGAATCAAGTCCTAGAAGAATATGTTAGAATTGATTTCTATAATATAGTGAGGGTTAACCCTAAATTATTGCTGAAGTTCTATTCTAAACATATTTAGCATGGGGGTCTTTAAGGTAGTCAGGGTATACTTAAATGCTATCTTAAATTAATACAAGAACAAATAAAGAGTTAATTGTGAAAACAGTGAAGTCCTAGTGGAATGCTGATTTATTCAGATGTTTTGCTTGCAAGATAAAAGTTCATTACACAACATGCATTATGTACTGAGGAGAGTGGTATGCATTTTCAAAGCCTTTTTTATATATATTGCAGTGTAAATTATCTGTTACATTCTTTCAAGCTCTGCGGAATCAGATTTGGATGGGAGGTGATATTACTCGCTGTATATTATCTCTCTCCAACTAAAGAAACTGCAGACATGTAGGTTAAATAGAAGAAAAGTACAGTTATTTACCATCAACTTTTAAAAAAGGTATTTGTATCCTTTTTTTAACTACACACCTCCTTCAGCTCCATCCCCAGAGGTGTCACCCCTTTCTTAAATTAGGGGATGAAGATTTATAAACTATAGTTTTCTCTTATCAAAAGACATAGTGAGTTTTGAGTACCAAAATCAAATGTTCCCTTTCAATAGCTCTTGAAATCTGCAGTGAAATCTGCAAGTGAAGGGGCGGGGGCGGGGACGGTGAGAGACAAACTCTGAGCCTGGCTCTGTCCTTGTTTTGGTGCTGTGTGGAATTTTGATAAAACATTTGGAAGAACTGAGAGGTGGCAGAAGCAGGTTAGGAACTCGTGGTTTCTTATAGACCAAAGAAGGCTGTCAATTCATCTCTTCTGGCATCTGAAGGAAGCCTTTACATCTGTTCTATTTTTATATTTTTGGTTACAGCAAATAAAAAACATGATGGAAATATCATTTTTAAAAAATATTTATAGTAAAATATATCTCACATCTCTCTCTGTTGAATAGAAAGGATTGGCTCCAATTATCCATTCCTAGTGACAGTAATTCGTCTCTATCAGTGCTTCAGGTAGAAGGTTTTGGTTTGTTTTTTTTGTTTTTTGTTTTGGTGTTTTGTTTTGTTTTTTACCTATTATGGCTGTGCTGTCACTGATGCTGCTGCTCTGGCTAGTAGAAATAACTGCTGCTGTGGACATTGCAGCCAGAATAAAAGCAGGGTCAAGGTGGAGAGGAGAAAAGAATCGTGAGTAATCTGGGCTTTTTTTCTCTTCTCTTCTGCACTCTATTTCAGGAAATATGTTAGGCCTCATTTGGCTCTGTAATTCAACATCTCCAGGAAGTCATTCACTAATATCAACTTTAAAATCTTATAATTTCAGGTATTTAAATATGCATGCAGAAAACATGGGCCATACCTTCTGTATGCTCAGTTCAGCTGCAGTAGATTCCTATATTTCACAGCAAGGTTTTAGAACAGCCTATGATGATTAACTCCTATGTTTCCAGAGAATTATAAGACTTTTTGCAGACTACAATCTGCTTTACACTTTACATATCTAGCCTTAGTTATTTGTGCAATATTTCAAATGCTGATATTGATCAAAGCGGCATCTTTTTTGAGCATATTATGTAACATTGATTATATTAGGTAACTTTATTGACTGTATTTATTGATCATATTAGGTAGTCTTATAAAAACAGCAAAAGAGATATAACAACATTGAATGTTTATCAATGTTGTTCTTAAACAAAACATTAATATTCACATAAGAAAATAAAAGTAAATGAGTCTTAACCATTACTATTTGAGTATAAGTTCTGTAGGACTTCAGATGCCTTGTACAGTGTGCAGGGGCGGTTCTAGACATTTCGCCGCCCCAAGCACGGCGGCATGCCACGGGGGGTGCTCTGCCGGATCCGCGGGACCAGCGAACCCTCCCCAGGCATGCCGCCCCAAGCATGCACTTGGCGTGCTGGAGCCACCCCAGACAGTGTGTTATTGACTTAGATAGACAGTTGATTTTTCATCATAAAGAGCAAGCATCTAATTCTCTGTTTTTGGCTAACAATTCAAATGCACTTTTGCTCAGTATGAATTACATACCTGTATTCTGCTTTCAATGAGTGTCATGTTTTAATATACTCCCTCAGAAGTGTGCCAGTGGGGGAGGGGAATGAGAATTGGAAATAGAGTGGGGCGGTTTTCAGTGTGAATTAAGCTGAAAGATGTGTTAGTGCTGACCAGTGGGTAGATGGGGTAGAGGTCATAAAATATAAATACATTATTTTTTGTCAAAATCTGCTGGATCACTAGCTCTCGTTGATATTGTCTGAAAGTTGATCCGCATGGAGGCACTTGTGAAATAAGGTCTAGTTAAGAAATTGGCAACCTTTGGCATGCGGCCCATCAGCAAAATGTGCTGATGGGCCAGGACAGTTTGTGTATCTGCAGCGTCCACAGGTTCAGCTGATCGCAGCTCCCACTGGCCGTGATTCACCATTTCAGGCCAATAGGTGCTGCGGGAAGTAGTGTGGGCCAAAGGATGTGCTGCCTTCTCCCCCCCCCCCGCCACTTTTTGCATTGTTTATTCAACTCTGAGGCAAACCTGAATTTGGGATGTAGACACAATATCACAAGGGAGAGTTCCAGGATTGTCTAGACATGTATCCCCTCACTATTCATACTAGAATTAAAACTGTACTAATACAATTTAGGATTACTGTTAATACTCTGTAGTCCCGGTTATAAGACCTCACTTCTTCTGTTCTCAGGCTAACCAGCTTCAGATTCCAGGGCTCATAATCCAATCTTTCAAAAGTACTATAGTTCTATTTTTTTTTAAATGGGAAATATGTTTTTAAAAATAATGTAGAGAGAGGTCTGAATAATATGTTGAATCCTACTTTAATTACTTTGAGAAATATGGTAGTGGGATGTTTAATCAGTATGGGCCTGATCTAAAGCCTGTTGGAGGGAATGGAAAGACTCCCCATGGTCTTTGGATCAGGCCTACTATGTCCATCCTACTTAAGCAGGATTAATGTAGAATTGTTTGCACCAAAGACTGTATGAATAATGGAGTTTTCAGTTCACTAGCAACTCTGAAAAACTGAGAAGAAAAAAAAATGAGGTGGAAGCAAAAGTGGCAATTTTCAAAAATAAAAAAAATTGAGTTTAAAATGAATAATCTTAGATTTTTTTAAAAAAATGTTTAAATATTTTTTTTCCAGAATTGTATTTAGGTGTTTTTGACCAAAACTTATTTGGCAAAACTGACACAAATTCACAAAACATTACATGTTTTGCCAAATCTGTGCTCGTTGCAGAAAAAATGTTTCAGACAAAACTTTTACATGGCTCTACTAATGACCATTTTTGACAAGAATGATTGATTGTAGCAACTTCCTTTGCAACGTGTTCCATTTTTGTTTAGTATCCATGACAATGAAGTTTCCCTTAGTGGCAAAATGCTTATAGTAATGGCTAAGAATTATCAACAGAGTAAGTGTCAGTAAAAAATAGAAAGCACATGCCTTCTGAGGAAGGTGGAAGCCAAAATGTTGTGCAACTATAGTTGCTTCATTGTTTAGCAGTTACAATTGGGATCGGCTGTCTGTATACTGATTGTGTTTGAGGATGTACTGCTACTTGGTTTTACTTATTGCATCTCATTGTGAAACTAACTTTATTTACATTCATATTTATGTGCAAAGAATTATATAATTATGAGTCTTATTGAAAAGAAGAAAAAAGTATGCCCAATAGGTTTTCATTTTTGTCAACAACAACAGAAAGAATCAGAAAAGAATTTCCAATATATCTGACTTAGGCTGCGTGAATGAGTAAGTTTATGTTGTCACTTAAATGTCTTAGTGCAAACCTAAACACATGCTTTGAATAGAGCAGAAAAGGGATCTTCTTTATTACCTGTAGTACTTGATGTTTCCCCTGAAACATTTAATATGTAGCAATGTAGCTTTGCTTTGAAAGTATCTTGGTATTGCCATGTGTAAGCATGTCACATTATTTTTACCTCATATTGTCTTTTAAAACATAACTTTAGACTTCAGTGATGTAAATGATCCTCCTACCCGTCCCCTAGCAGGCAAAGTCATAATGTGTTGGGAAACAAGGAGCTGCCTGAGAGAATCTCAACATATCGATGGCCCAATATCTAGTCTTGCAGCTCAAGAGCAGGAGGGCTAGAGAGCCTTCTAAACCCTAATCTGATCTCCTCCATTAGCAGGGTAAGGAGTGGGGATTGCCTTCCAGGGCTTAATCTCCCATTTAGCTTCCCCAACATATAAATTCTATCTGGTTGGCATTACTGAAACCTGGTGGAATGATGCACATAATTGTAATGGTAAAATCAGTGGGTATAATGTATTTAGAAAAGATCAAAAGGTGTGGAGGGGGAATGGTACTCTGTTAAAAATGGCATCATCTGTTTCCAAGTCACTTATAACTTGAAAGAAAATTATTATGTTTGCTAGGATCAAGGGCCTAACAGGATGTAGATAAATTAGAAAGGGTTTAGAGAAGAGCAGTGAGAACGATTAAATATTTAGAAAGCTCAATCTAGCTTAACAAAGAAAAGAGTGTAGAGTAACTTAATTACAATCTGTGAGTATCTACACACAGGTAACATATAATAATGAGCTCTTCACTCTAAGAATATGTCTACCCTACTTGCTGGATTGGCAGGTAGTGATCAATCTCGGGGATTGATTTATTGCATCTACACTGGAACAGTTTAGTGGGGGTCATGGTGAATTCTCCATCATTGACAATTTTTAAATCAAGATTGGATGTTTTTCTAAAAGATCTGCTCTAGGAATTATTTGGGGGAAGTTCTATGTCTCATGTTATACAGAAAATTGGACTAGATGATCACAATGGTCCCTTGAGGCCTTAGAATTTGTGGATTTAGGAAATCCTCCATGTGCATGTCGGAAGCATCAGAGCAGAAAAATGGCTCTCTAAAGCTTGATTTATTCTTTCTAGCTTCTAAAGTGTGGCAAACAAGTGATTTTCTTCATGTATTAATCTCATAGTCATTGCTTGTTTGGCAAGTGGAGCAGCTTCTGTAGCCCAATTATTCCATTGGGTTTCATGAGAGGCATTATTTCTTGAACTTTACCTTCCTGATAGCTCAGGAGCAGCTGTATTCTTCCCTTCCCCCCAAGTGGTGATACAAACCAGAAATTCCACAGTCTGGTTTCTGTATCCAATTGCCCCAACTGGTGAAATGAGAAACTGGTAGATTGGAGGACAAATGCATAATTTAATCACAAAAAATTGGGGGGAGGAATAGAAGACAAAGGGAGGTGCACTTTTCCATGTTACATCAGTGCTGGGAAGAAAAGTATTCCATCCTTTAAAAAAAACTAGGAGAAAATATGTCCAAATGATAACATATTGGCATGTATTCTCAGATCTATGCATGCTCTTTTCCAATTTTTTTTTCTGGCATTCTCTTTCTTTCCCAACAAAGCTAATGTCAAATACATCTTGAACCCTTCTTTTGTACAACTTACGAAGTTTATGCTCATAGCATTAAAAAGAGGGTTCCCAGTGCTGTCTGAATTTCTTTGCACTAAAATTGAAAAAGCAGTGCATTGGGATTGTCTCAGTGCTACTCACACTAACTATTTTATACTATGAGATTATTGTAGATGGAGGAGTAGTGATAATATGTGAAGCTGTGGAGGCACTTTAAAAGGGGGATGGATATTCAGTTACTTATATCTTTGTCAATCTTTTAACTTGGTGGCTGAACATTTGCAAGTTTGTTCTCAATTTAGGAGTGAATTTTGTGTCAAGTTGAAACTTATAACCTTTTCTTCAAAAAATGGTTCTGTGACATTAGTGGTAAATGTCAGAAACTTTAAATTTGGAACGGAGATTGTTGCCTGGTCACAGATGTGCCTTTCAGTCATCAGGTGAAAAGTGATCATGATTTGTCAATATTATAAGGATTAAAAGTGTACTTTGCACATGTGCACTGACTGTTGAAATAGGATGTTAAGTCTCCCAGCATTTTATTGGTATTCCACATACATGGATATCAGCGTTGTGTCTTTATGCATGAATAGTGATAACATGCGAGAACATAAGCAGATTCTGAAAGAGTCCTGTTTCATTCTATATGATAGAGAGGTGTACATGGAATATGGCAAGGGATTCTGTTTTATTGATTACACATTATGACATTATCCAGGGTACATCTGGACTGTTGAACTGTCTTGAAAGGGAGGTGAACGTAGGTATAGATTGTCTCAAACACATTGTTCAGTACAGAGGGTTATACTGCTGTCTGGCCAATAGTTGAACTTGGTGATGTTTGTTTGGTCATTTTATTAAAAATACATTAAAAAGAAAATTAGTGTTGCAAAGTGAAGCAATCAAAAGTCAAGAAATGACAAAATTAAGGTTGCCAGCCTCTTGTCCATCTGAATTACAATATAGTATTTCATTACATAGTAGTATAATATTTTTCTACATTGCTCCTCGTTCATTCAGTTTATATATTGAGAATATAAGACTATATTTTCAGTCTGTAGTTCCCAACACTCCTGCTTCATTCATTATGTATGATGCTATTGTCCATACCAGTTTTTCCTCATTCACTGCGTATATGCACATTGAAAAAGAAGGAGATGAAGGCCTGGAGAGAAAAAAAAGAAAAGAAGAATCATAAAAACCATAAAGCAATCCAAAACCTTTACTTCAGTCTAGAAAGGTTTGAAAGATTATGACGTTCACAAGAGATTTTATAATACACAGTAGCTTTCTGGTTTCAGTATTATAAAGTAAAGTGTATTGCCAATGAGTCTGGATAGATTTTGTGAAAACTCTGTAATTTGGCTGGGTTGTTGATACATTTCCATCAAATGAATGCTGACAGTGCAGATTTCACATGCAACAAAACTGGCTGTTAAGGAACTATAACTTAAAACTGAGTTGTCTGACTATCTTGTTCCCTTTATCTCTTTTACTGACTATACATCGTTCACGAAGATTCAGTAGAACTGGCTTTTCAAAATATGCAGAATATTAGTTTAAACATTCTCTGGTGAACCTTAGAAGGTAGGAGCTAGGTATCCATCCTATGGTCTGATTCCTGCAGAAACCCTGTGCCTGAGTAGATCCAAGCCCCATGTACTTCAGTAGGGTTAAATGAGATCACAAGGATCACACTCCAGGAGTCCCATGTGGGCATAGGAATTCACAAGCAGTATTCAGATTTTGGGATCGGGCCCTAACATGTTAGAATTTGGCACTTTATAATGCAGCTCTCAGCGGGAGTTCATACAACTTAGAAATGGAAAAGACCTAGATCATTAAGACACAACCATAAGAGCAGGATAACAGCCCCCAGACAGAGGATGGGTTTAATATTAAACGGATATTATACATGGCAACTCTTACATTACAATACAGCATTTGTTCACCTTTTTAGTTTTTGTTTTGTACTTCATTTTTCATGTTTTTGCCAAGGATCATTTCAATACCTTCCCTCTCAAATTATAAATATAAAATATAGCATCCAATATGCAGGTTGGGAGAAGAAAGGTTATAGGTTATATAATGTTCCTTAGGGGAATAAATCTTCAGGCATTATGAAAGATAACAAAACACATATATTGTTATGATACCCATCTTTATAACAGGAGTGCAATCTGCAATAAAATGATCGGTAATCATCCACATCAAATACCTTTTCCAAAAAGAAAAAAAATAGAAGATAGCCATATTTGAGAAGTTCTGACTTTGGACAAAATTATCCTGTATAACAGAAAAAGGAAAGGAAAGACAGCAATGACAGAGCTATCATGTACAGAATAGATTAAGGCAGCAAAGGGGAGGAAGAATTACTACAAGTAATGCTGGTGCACATGCTCACGCACTGTCTCTCTCGCTCACTCTCTCCCTCCGCATGAGAGCTGGGAAAGGAAAGACTTATTAGCTAATAAAGTCCATCCCTACGCCATTTAAAAAAAAATTGCTCCGTACATTACATTTTTCTAGTACTGTATCCATACTCTTTTAAAATCTCAATTCTTTCTGTGGTGGGGACAAAGAAAATGAGAGAAAAATAAAATGGGAGAATAGTTGTTTAATTTCTAAATTATGTTTGTGAAAATTAAGCATGAATTAATTTCGTAGATCCACTAAATTACATGTGAATTGATGTAGCAGGCACATTTACAAAAAAAAAGAAAATATCCAAGTTTACACTGGAAAAGATTAGGGGAAGAAAAAAATATCCTTTTCAGAGGCAGTGATTCAGTAGGGAGGAAAGATTAATTATATGAAGGCTTTCTGATATGAATAAAAGGATTCAAAAGGTTTCTAATGTATATCACAGGTTATAATCAAGATTATGGAAATCACCATTTGTCTTAATACTACCAGTATGCAATTTCCTGGACTCTGACTATTGCTTTAGAACACTGTTGGCAGTCCTGTGTAGTCAGATTTTTGGTTACCAAAGAGTATTTTTTCTCATCAAAGAGTACACACTGCCATTTGAAACCTAGAATATATAGCTAAGACTCAGATAATCAGGCATTCTTAATTTTCGGTGTGGATAACATGCAGCACCACTCTACCCTGTTCAACGCTTTTTGGCTATCCAAAGATTATATTGTCAATGGAGCATCAACAACCTTCTTCAATTCAGGCAGTTACTCACAAGCCTGAAAATGGTCATCAAATGTTTTAGTATTGAATTAAGCCAGTTTTTCAAGGCACATTAGCTCTGCCAATATTGCCCTGAGGTTTTGTGGCACAAGTTTATCTAATATTCTATTACTGTTAGTTAATTACATAGATCAGTAAGTGCTTCCCCATTTTAGGATGTTAGTGGTAGATATATTGTATCATATATTTAAATATAATGAGAGAAGGGTGTCCCCAGCTATTAAAAAGTTTTACTATATTTTTAATGTATAATTTATTTGTGAGTGTATTTATTAAGGGATTTGATTCTCAAATCACATGTATAACTTCCATTAATAAAGAGATAATCCCTTGATTCTGCTAACACACCATCCAATTAAAATTTCTTATTGAAAAAAGAACAGGAGTACTTGTGGGACCTTAGAGACTAACAAATTTATTTCAGCATAAGCTTTCATGGGCTACAGCTCACTTCTTCGGATGCATAGAATGGAACACACAGACAGAAGATATTTATACATAGAGAGAACATGAAAAGGTGGAAGTATGCATACCAACAGTAAGAGTCCAATCAACTGAGATGAGCTATCATCAGCAGGAGAAAAAAAACCTTTGAAGTGATAATCGAGATGACCCATAGAAGGTGTGAGGAGAACTTAACATAGGGAAAAGGAGTACACCCATTAAACGAGAAAATAGCATAAGACTCAATAACAAGGCATTCTAACTTTCTGTTTGTTAACATGCAGGCACACTGAGCTTCACTCTTTTGGTCTATCCAAAGGATATATGGTCATGAGCATCAACAACCTCTCAATTCACTGCATCACCACAAGCTGAAAGGTTCATCAATTTGTGGGTATTCGAATTAAGCCATTTCAATTGAACTAGTCTGCCATATCGCTGGATTTTGTTGCACAAGTTATCTAGAGGAATGTGTGGATTGAATTACATAGATCATAAAGTCCCCATTTAATTTGAAGATAATTGATCAGAATTAAATAAAGAGAATTCCCCAGCGATAAAAAGTTTTACTATATTTTATTATAATATGGTGTAGTATTTATAAGTATTGGATTCGCAAATCAAATGTATAAACTCCATTAATAAATGGAATAATCCCTTATTCTCTAACACAGCCATCAATTAAAATCTATTGGAAAAAAGAAAGCAGAGTATTGGACTAAGGACAACAAATTTATTCAGGGCACAGAGGCCAGGGCTACAGCTCACTTCTTCGTGAGCAAGAATTTTAAACACACACATAAAGATGATACTAGAGAGAACAGAAAAGGTGAAGTAGCATACCAACATAACGATCCAACAACTTAGATGAGACCCTATTCACAGGGCATTAAAAAAAAACCTTGGTAATGGAAACTACGATGACCCAAGAAGTAGGAACTTAACATAGGAATCGATTCAATAGGTAATTACCAACATTCCCAGTCTCTGGGTTTACCCCAGTTAATTATCAATGCTTATTAATTTTGAGTTCTGCCTCTCTTTTGGGGGGAGTCTGTAACTGGAATTTTTTGGCTTGCATTTGACAGTGCACAGCCGTCCCCGCAAACAAAGACAGTAAACTGGACACACTAAGAGCTGCAAGACAGGTAAACGTTACACGTGCCAATCACAGGGTTTGAATTGAGGTATCCTGAGCAATTGTTCCATTTATTCTTTTGCGGAAACTCTGGTTTGCCACGTACATGGCAAGGGGCATGCTGGCACATGATGGCAATAATATCACGTGGTAATGTCAGGACGAGCTCTGAGGCGAATGATGTATTAGGTCGTAATGATGGTTTAAACTGAACGGAAGGGTGGTCATTACGCTATATTAATCGATTCCCGACTGGTACATTCCATCACACATCTATGGGTCATCTTGATTATCACTTCAAAGGTTTTTTTTCTCCTGCCATATAGCTCATCTCAGTGATTGGACCTTACAGGGTATGCATACTTCCACCTTTTCATGTTCTCTGTATGTATAAATATCTTATGTCTGTGTGTTCCATTCTATGCATCCGAAGAAGTGAGCTGTAGCCCATGAAAGCTTATGCTGAAATAAATTTGTTAGTCTCTAAGGTGCCACAAGTACTCCTGTTCTTTTTGCGGATACAGACTAATAGGGCTGCTACTCTGAAACATTTCTTATTGAGTTATCTCAGTGTTGTAGCAATTTAAGGCAAATTCAACAGCAGAATGGACATAATATTGCAAGTTACTGTATGGTTCAATTTTTGATTATCAAAGAGAATGAACAGAAGTGTGTATTTGAAAAGGCCTGTTGTCAGGAGGAGTAGAAATACATGGTTTCTTAAGATGAGGGAAACTGTATTTCTCTGTGGATCCATCTCCCACTCAGATGGAAGGTCTGATTGCTTGAACTGATGTGTCACTGCCTAAATGTAAGCAGCCTCGAATGTAATAAAAATGAAAGATAGTCTTAAAATTAGTTAATCAAATAATATTGTGCATCTAAAACTCATTTTTGAAAAATCACTTTTTATGGCTTTTGATAATGTTAGTCAGCTGACATTCCTATTAAAGCCAGAGGGTGCTTTGATGCTGACTTGAGTGGGAGCAGAATAGACCCCCTAATTAATTAAAAATGGCTTTTGAAATACTTTCTTCATTTATAATATTTGGTGTTTATATTTCAATCAGCATTTACAATGGAAATGGGTCAGTCAGTCAATTTCACTTAGGCTTATAATCAACTTTATAATCTATTTTACTTTCCTAATTTCCATTATTTTAACACAATGTTCCTGTTGTTCTCACTCTAGTTGGGACCAATGATATTCAATAAAAACTGCCCATTTGAAATAAACAAAAGATGATGAAAACATTTCTGCCCTATGAAGTTTTGCAGTGGTGCTCCAACTAATGCAGTCTTGCCAACTTATGCAATTTTATCATAAATCTCATGATATTTAGCTCCTGCAGCCTAGGTGGCTCTGTGAGAATCAGAGCTTTATAAGCATATCTGGCACTCAGGGTTCTGGAAAACAACTTGAAAACAGCTTGGGTGCATCCTCAAGGCTGAGAAACCAGAAAACAAATTTAAAAAACATTTTTAAAAATCTCATGATTTTTAAGCCAACCTCATGTTTTTTGAATGTTTGGAGGTGGCAGTGCTGCTGTTGGCAGGCAGGCAGACTTGGAGACTCAGAAACTGTCCAGTCTGGTGCCAGCTTCTCTTTCTGCACTTACTTCAGATACACCTGCCTGATGGAGCATTGACCAGTAGTGAAGACACAGGAAGGGGTGGATCCCTATGAAAGCTGATCTCTCCAAGCCCAGGACACAGAGAGGAGGTACCCTCCCTCTGGTTTTAGCAGGGTAGGCATATGTTGCTGCACTCCCACATGTTACTCCTTACTTTAAAAATAGCAGCTAACATGAGCAATTTTTGTTAAAGGTAACTTCCTGGTATGTGATATTGATGTGCTACTGTAATTCGCCAACCTGTTAGATTTAACTATACTTAAAACCCTTGCTTCAGCAGATGGTATCGGAAGCAGCTGAGGAAACTTGCATGCATTTGTCCTCCTACTGGTTCCTTGCTCAGGGGTCAGAGGGAATGAGGCAGAACCTACTAACTCTACCTTCTCCCTTCAGATAATCAAGGGGAAACAGACTGGTCTGTCAGTTCCCTTTCTCCTCCTGCCTAGGGTTGCCAGGTGTCCAGTTTTTGACGAGAACACCCTGTCGAAAACGGACCCTGACAGCTCTGGTTAGCATCGCTGACTGGGCTATTATAAGTCCGATCAGTAGCATAGTGGGGTTAAGGCAGGCTCCTTGCCTGCCATGGCTCTGCATGGCTCCCCAGAAGCAGCCGGTATGTTCAGCTCCTAGGCACAGTGTCGGCCAGAGGGCTTTGAGCGCTGTCCCTGCCCCAAGTGCCAGCTCTGCAGCTCCCACTGTCCAGAAACCATGGCCAATGGGAGCTGCAGGGGCAGTGCCTGCGGGCGGAGGCAGCATGTAGAGCCGCCTGGCCGTGCTTCCACCTAGGAGCCAGAGAGAGGACATGTTGCTGCCTCTGGGGAGCTGCCTGAGGTAAGCACCACCCGGAGCCCACATTCCCTCCTGCACCTCAAACCCCTGATGCAGCCCTGAACCCCCTCCCACACCCAAATTCCTTCGTGGAGCCCACACCACATACACCCTCCCACACCCCAACCCCCTGCCCCAGTTCAGAACCCACTCCCAAACTCCGAACCTCCTTGGCCCCAGCCCAGAGTCCCCTCCTGCACCCGAAACCCTTCATCCCTAGCCCGACCCCAGAGCCCACACCCTTAGCTGGAGCTCCCACTTCCTCAGCCCCAGTACAGAGCCCCCTCCCTCCTGAATCCCTCATTTCTGGCCCAAGCCTGGAGCCCTCACCTCCTCCCCAGCCTCCTGCCCCAGCCTGGTGAAAGTGAGCAAGTGAGTGAGGATGGGGGAGAGTGAGCAACAGAAGGAGGGGGGATGGAGTGAGTGGGGCTTCAGGGCAGGGGTAGAGGGCGGGGCAATGGTGTTCGGTTTTACATGATTAGAAAGCTGGCAACCTTACTCCTGTCGTTCTGTATTGGCAAAGGTAATTGGGAGTATAATGTTACACTGATGAACACTCTTATGCATGCACACACAGGCATATTTGTTTGCCTGTCTGTGAAGTTAATTGGGGATATGGACTTCTTTCAAATGCATTCATTTCCTTTTCTCTACAGTATTCCTCCTGCCATCATCCATCCCAAAAAATGATGCAATGTCATTTCACTGTATGATTTCAACACCTATGATGACATAGAATTACCCAAACTTGTGAGCTCCCTACCCTATTTTGGTTATGTTAACCACAGGGTTCAAAAGTTTGGTTCAAGCCTATTCCTGTCATTTATTGAAATTCTTTAAACAGAAGACGTCTGCTTTTTCTTCAGAAGGTCCTGATTTCTGTGCCAGAGAACTGCTGTGTTCATGGAGGTGTTTGTATATATACTGTGTCTGGCCATGTATTTACAAAAAAGTCAAACTTAGTAAAACATGAAAGCCCACACATACTTGCTGAGAAATGTAGCATGTGCCTTTATTCCTCTAAAAGTTTTGCCGTGGGCCTGCAATTCTACATATAATGCGGTCGGGTTTTTTTCTGAAAAGACAGGTGCTCTCCCAAGGCTCCAAGCAGTGTTTGTTTTAAGTTAGCTTGATCACCAATGTTATTTTGCCCAATTCCCAGCAACAATGAGAAACCTCATCTTGCTGAAGTTAGTTAAGAATACAAACAGGTATCCATCCATGTTATGTTCTGAATGGGAAGTTTAAGAAACTATTAGAGATAAGGTGTGTTCACTGAAAATTGCAAAATCCTGGTTTAAAAAAAAATTGCCTCAAAGCTGGCTATTTGGAAAGGTTATTTTTGCTTCTGTGGCAGCTACCCCTGTTGTATGTTTTCGTGTGTATGTGTTCGTGTGCAGAAACATGTCAGGAAAATGGGAAGATCTGAAGGGAGAGAGTAATTAGGGCAAAGGAAATGGTTGGGAAGGAAAAGGAAGTAAAGTGAGGGGAACTGGGAAGAGTGCGAGGGATTGGCAATCAACTCCAAAACATAATGGTAACGGAAAATATTTAAAATAACAAAAAAATCACCTGATTTCCTGGTTCACCACTTTTATTCCAGTTATTCATCACTGAGGCTCCAACAAAATGAATGGAGTTACAGTAGCATAAAAATTGGAGTAACACAGTAGTATAACAGGTCCACTGTGTCAAACTGAGGAATCCGTGCATTGGTGAGTGCTTACTCTCACAAATAATCATATTGATGTCAGTGGAACAACATATACGTAAGGGTTCCACAGTTAAGGCAGGATAAATTAAAAAGGGATTTCTGCTACTTGTGTCAACTATTTCATCTTGTCCTCCTCTAGTTATTATTTTCTGTAGTGAAATAATATGTAGAGAAAAACAGATTTTTTTTTAGAAAATTTAAAAACAGGAGCTTATTTAAATTCATAAAGCCTTATTATAATATGAAGAAACTCCAGAATGTGCTTTATTGGTACATTAATACATCCTCACAGACTGTAGCTTCATATCTCACAGTACACTAAAAACATGCATTAACAGATCAGTAAGACACACCCTGTGGTGCTTTAATTCTACAAGAGCAAATAAGCTGTAGATTTCCAAATTCTGGAAACAATGGCTTCTCCATAGAGTGGGCCAAACAGAAGAAGAGCTAATTCTAGATCAGTGGTTCTCAAAGCCAGTCCGCCGGGCTGGTTTGTTTACCTGCCACACCCGCAGGTTCGGCCAATCGCGGTTCCCACTGGCCGCGGTTCGCTGCTCCAGGCCAATGGGGGCTGCAGGAAGTGGCGCGGGCCGAGGAATGTGCTGGCCACCCTTCCCACAGCCCCCATTGGCCTAGAGCAGCGAACCACAGCCAGTGGGAGTCGCGATCAGCTGAACCTGTGGATGGGGCAAGGAAACAAACCGGGCCGGCCCGCCAGGGGCTTTCCCTGCACAAACGGCAGACTAGCTTTGAGAACCACTGTTCTAGAGGGCACGTCCATCCTGTAAAACTGACACTTTCCATGTTTGACCTCATGAACAGGATCACTTTGCTCTCACATGTTTGAAATGGCACTGATACTTTGCTACAAACAATACACTGTGAGTAATAAGCCATTATCACATCTGGAAATAGCTAGACATGTAAACATGACTTAAAAGTAAGCCCGAGCCATGTAGAGATTCTTCGTCACAAGCTTCTTTGTATCAATCAAACTAAAGATGCCAGCATATATGGCTTCACAGTTCTGTCAAGTAAGTTACATTATATGCTAGTCAAGTTCTATTCTAAAACAATCCTGTGAACATAATTATTCAGCTAGATATGTGCCATGGCACAACAGCTCCTAGGGATGGACAAGACATTTATATATTTTTTGGTCTGAGGCTATAGCTGGCTGAGTGAAACATTGCAAAAATATATATTTATATTTAAAAAGCCTGTGGGTGGCATTTAGTGTGAAGTTCTCTGCTGGCTTGTGAAATGCTTCAGAAACAATGCAACAGCCATAACTATGCTATGTACAAATGGTAAGCAAGTACAGAGATAATGTGAGGGGTTTCTGTGTTTTTCTGAGTACCACTGAGCAATGCTTCATCTCTCTCTCTTTGGGGGCACGGAGGGGTATAGTTTTGCTAGCTGATCAGACTGTGAAACCTCTATGCATGTATATCACAAAACCCACATGTGTTTGCTATTACAAGGCCATGGGCTGTAGTAGCAGCCATGACCTGGCATACATGTGCCCACTTCTAAAGTTCTGGATTGAAGAGGAGCATTTATTCTCCTCTATTCAATGGACCTAGCAAAAAACCTGTGTACTCACGTTGTCACTGCAGGCAGGAATTTCACCCTTATGGGCCTACTTTATAGGAGGAAAAAAATCTAGAAATCGTTGAGGTGACTCTTTAAATCAATTTAGTTTAAGAAATACAATTTGATGAGTGTCCCTACAAATCTGAGAAGACAAAGAACTTTTATTTTTTGTCCTAGTAGATTATGAAAGTCCTGGGGGCTGGATAAATTTGATTTGTTTTTATGATATCTGGGATGGTGTGTCCTTGAAAATGCCAGTTAGCCAGTGCTGCACATAGTTTCTTTGTTTTCCTTCTTGGAAAGTGAAATCTAATGAAGTTGGTGTTAAGTCTGAAGAGGCTGTTCAAAAGCATAAGACTAAAACTTTGTTTATGGTTGTCTTGGGGCAAATAAATTCTTGATTAATTTATCATAATAAATTAACATTTAACTTTCAAGGGCACAGGATAATTTTTCTACTATCTTTTTCTAAAATGTTTCCATTATATAGGAGATTAGCAATACAAGGGGTATCCTGAGAAGGCTCAAATATAATACTGAAATTCTTTGGCATTTTCTATTGCAATCATAAATTCATTTCTCGTTAGAACTCTTCTTCTTAGAAACTATTGCAGCTTAAATGCTTGAATCTAATACAATGTATTATTGGAATTGTTTCTGTTTTACCCATACCAGGAAGCTGAATCCTGCAGCTGTGTAGGGGAGGGGGAAGAGAAGAGGATTACTCTTCTTTTGTGCTCCTGGTTCCTAGATCCCGTTGAGAACTAGGCCTCTGTTGTAAACTAGAAAAGTCAGAGTCCTACTCCAAGTTGAACTGGCTGGCAATGTCTTCCATGGGGCCATTCCACCTGCCAGGAATATATCTGGTATAAGCAGTGCTCAGAACACTGTCTTTCCTGTGATGCACCCTTAATGCTGGATCAGAGAGATGAGGCACCTCTGCTGCCTCTTTGCTACTGCCATGATGAGATTCCTCTGTAGAAGGGGAGTCCCCAGCTGGCTGTTTAATAAGACTTTATGTTACCTGAGCAGCACAAACCAGCTGGAAGGGGAGACAAGGGTCTATCCCTGAAAATTAATGAAATGTTCGCTTTGATATTCATGTATAGACAATGGAGATACTAATGAAGGTAACACTGAGAAAATGTTTCCTGCTTATCCATGCGTGGGAGGGTTGAAGTTGGTCACCTCCATGGCACCATTCCTGCAGATTTTGCAGAGTTTCCTTCTGTACTCCTCAGCATCAATGGAGCCCCCATCACTGGGGATCCCAAGACAGCCACTCCCAAAAGTAGACCAGGTGATATGATTCTGTGGACAGCCACGTTGGCAGGGAGCAGAGGATGGCTCTGAAGGCCCCTAGAGCTAGTTCAAGGCACAGGGCCTCCACAAGTATAAACCTGTGCCTCTGCCATATTCCCTGAGCTCTGAGGGGTTTGATTCTTTATCCCCCGCTTTGTCTGTGTCATGGTAAGCCCTGATGGAGGAATTCAGGGGAAAATTTTGTGAGGAGAATCCTGACAGACTGTTTCACTTATGGGCCAATCCAAAGGCCTTTACAATAAGAGGGCATAATCTAGCTCATAAGAATGCCCACTGGTCCATCTAGCCAAGTATTCTGTTTCTTACAGTGGGCAATACCACATGCTTCAGAGGAAGATGTAAAGTCTCCACGGTGGACAATTATGTAGTACCATGAGTGAAATTTTGTCTTAACCTCAGTGAGTGGTTGGTTTATGCCCTATTTAGGCTTGTGCTGCCTAAATGCTTTTATCCTAGCCATTGTAACTGTAGGTAGAATTATCATTCATGTAAATGTCTAGTCCTTTTTTTCAGTCTTATCGAGACCTTGGACTCAGAAAAGGTACATCTACACTGTAGCTGGAGGTGTAATTTCAAGCTAAGGTAAATATATTTGATCAAGCAAGAGTGCTAAAAATAGTGGTGTGACCCTGGTGATCATGGTGATAATCTGTGGTTGCTGCCCAGTAAGTAGAGTCTCAGATGGGATTGTACTCGGGTGACAAGCCTGTGCCACTGTAGCTACAATGCTATATTTAGCATGAGCTAGTATATGTACATCTATGCATACTGGAAATGACACTTCCAGCTGCAGTGTAGGTGTGTATCCTATAGTATCTTATAACAGTGGGTTCCACAATTTGTTTTGCATAGACAGTGCTTCCTTCTATAGGTTTTTAATTTGTTGCTTGTTAGTTTTAGTTGATACTCTCTTGTTCTTGCATTACCCTCTGAAGTAAGTAGGAGCTCCTGAATGTCTTTTTCCAAATCAAGAAAAGTTTATTCATATGGTTGTTTCATAACAGGAGGGAAACATCTCTCTAGTAGCCACATTGTGACTGAGCTAGATGGCAGAATGAGATGCCCTTTGGAACCACTAATGTCTATTTTAAGATGGCATGCAACATAAAGATGACCCCATAGGGTTATTATTTTTGAATTTATTGAGGCAGCAGATTTCTATTTTTTCATCTTATTTCTATCCCCTTTTAGAACCAGGTAAACATGCTTGTTTTATAATTTATTGTACAGAATGTTTTAATTTTGATCCTGTTCTTTGAATTATGTACATTACATTGAGAGCTGTGTGGTGGGGTTTCTGAAGTCATTTACACCAGCATTGTGAACCCCAAACATTCAAAAAGTCATGATTAGGCCACAAAAATTATATTTTAAAATAAAATAAATATGGGTTTTTCCCCCCCTTTTGTTCTATGAGCCAATAGGGGTCATGCTTTCAGGCTGTTCTCTGCTATCACAAGGGCAAGAAATTTGCGTCTTTTTAAATGAAAGTTGAGATTCCATAATCATCTGACTTCAGGATCTGGGCCTTTAAAAAGAATACCAAATATTACAAAATTTGTGATAAAATTGCACAAGTTGGCAGCTCTACAAGCGACAAGTTTCTTTTTTTGTGATGGTGTTCCAAAATTAGGAGGAGCATTAAGCCACAGTGGCTGCTGGTGTAAAGCTGCCAAGTAGTGTTTGTGAACATTACTTTTTCTACACAGCTATCAGATCTAATTACGTCAATGCCATTTTCTACTTGTTTCTTGCACCAAAAAAAAAATACATTCAAAGAGTTCTTTTGTTCACATAACTGTTTTTAGGGAATAGCTGTTTTATAAATAAATACTGATAAACACATGCAAACCCTGGGATGTGTATATGAAAAGTACTCACTATTTGTTATTTGTCATTTGTTATTCTCCTGTTTTTAAAAGTTAGTCATCCAACTAGGGAGCAGAAACAATAATGTGATTGGGGACAAATCATAGAGCCCAAAATAAATGGCAAATACTTTAAAATGAACATTGTGGACAATTATGTATAATAAATGCATTTGCAGAAATCAGGATTATTTCCTTAACAGGCAAAAGGGATCTGCATCTGATAACATATTCAAAATGAATAATTTGACTAGGTATCATTTCTGTGGTCTGAAAAAATTGATTCGAAATTCCATAAAACAAAACCTGTGCCCTAGTGTGGTACGATATATATTCTGTTTTTATTCAAAAGTGGATACCACGTTTACAAAATCCTAGAAAGTATGTCACTTTATAAATTGCCCTGAGCTTGCAGTGCTACATAGCTACACTGTCCAAGGCGCAGACCAGGGACCAGTATCTAAATCAGAAGCACAGTTCCTCTCCAGCTTCTTGCTTGCTCCATGGAAACAAATTACTCCACACCTTGTCTTAGAGCTTGCAGTGTGCACTTACCAGGTTCTGTGGTGGCTGAGTTTATACTCCTCCCACTCCTTGCCCCTCCCTGCCACTTGATCTGAAGGGGGAGTTTGGGGAAAGTAGCCCCTATTTTCCACTCCTCTCTCCCCCCCCCACCCACGCACGGTGGTCAGTCATAGGGCTGGTCTACACTACGGGGGAAAATCGATCTTAGATACGCAACTTCAGCTAAGTGAATAACGTAGCTGAAGTCGAATATCTAAGATCGGATTACTTACCCATCCTCACCGCGCGGGATCGATGTCCGCGGCTCCCCCTGTCAATTCCGCAACTCCGTTGGGGTTGGTGGAGTTCCGGAATCGATATAAGCGCGCTCGTCTAGATGAGACGCGATATATCAATCCCCGAGTAATCAGTTGTAACCCGTCGATACGGCGGGTAGTGTAGACGTAGCCATAGTCTGAGCAGGACTGGGAAGTAAGCAGGAGGCCTTACTCCCTGTTGCTTTTCTGAATAAGGGCTATAATAATCTAGCTGGAAGACTATTACAAAATATAATACTCCATTTAAGAGCAACATACATTACAGTTTAAAACCTATTACACATCAGGAGTTTCCTAGGGATTAGAGTAATTAATGCTCTGGAAAATAGTGGATTTACAGTGAAGGAAACCCCTGCATGAGGACTCCCACTCACTAATGAATTTAGCAGAGAGATGTGGCTAGTCTACAGAAGCCTTTATTTTCTATGGCTGCAGGATGCAGTAATCTGAATTAACCCCGCTTCCCCAGTTGCAAATCTTTGCATCAGCTTCATAGGGCCTTCTGTAGATTCAGCCTCTCCCATGCACTGGATTTGCAGGCTAGGGAGTATGGAGTATTTCCTCTGATATGCTCCGCATCCGGATTTGGGCTTTGCTGAGAACCAAGTCTCCCCATTTTTTTCTTACTAGGCCTCACTAAGAAAAAATACCTAAAAAAAAGTCTTTTTGGAGGAATTTCTCTCCTTGATCACTTTGTCATCTGGAGCCTGCTTCAAGTGTCAGCCAAGACTTGCTTTGGCAATCAGTAAAGAGATGCATAACCCCATGCTCCTGAGGTCCCCTTGCTGTCATTCCCAAGCACTTGATCAGGAGCAATGTGAACTCTGCATACAAAGGTGTCAGAAAGGAAAAAAACTATTTTCTAGTTATTCATGCTTCTTACTAGCAGTGCTGGATCAAAGTCAAGGTGTCGCAGTTAATTTACATGAATCTGTAGTTACGCAACCCATTTTTATCGAAGAGACTTTTCTGACAGGAACATAATGTACTACGGGGGAAAAAATGTATTTAATAAGAAACAGATGTGGTCTGTGTATTGCTAATGAACAAAGACTACTGTTTGTATAAGGAGAAGCCAGTATGTAAAAATAGGAGTGAAAATGCATAGATCACAGGATATTTTACTTAGTTTTATAGTCAATAGTTTAAATATTGCCTAAATTAATATCATCCATATCCACCCAGTATAAGATGCACTCTGTGTGTTTGCCCTTGTGATAAAATCACAGATGCTAATGACTAAACTATTCCAGATTGAACGTTATAAGTATCTCAATATCTTTTTACATACATATCCTTTTTCTCTTGAAATATTAGCTGTCTGTAACAATATCCAAAGATAGTATTTTTGTCACAATCAGGTCCTGATTACTTTAACATTTGCTGATATTATTTATTAACTTTGGGCACCAATTAAAGTAATTTTTTTAATGTTCTAGTACGGTGGTTCCCAAACTTGTTCCACTGCTTGTGCAGGGAAAGCCCCTGGTGGGCCCAGCCGGTTTGTTTACCTGCTGCATCCACAGGTCTGGCCGATTGCAGCTCCCAGTGGCCACGATTCACTACTCCAGGCCAATGGGAGCTGCTGGAAGCGACGCGAGCTGAGGAACGTACTGGCCGCCGCTTCCTCCATCCCCCATTGGTCTGGAGCAGCGAACTGACGCGGCAGGTAAACAAACCAGCCCAGCCCGCCAGGGGCTTTCCCTGCACAAGCGGCGGAACAAGTTTGGGAACCACTGAAAAGGCTCTAGCTGTATGTTCCCACTAAAACAAAGTCTCACTTTGCCTTTCTCTCTCTCTCTCTCTCTCCCTCCCCCCTTTTAAGGATCACTGTGAATATTATAGTTTTACATGTCAGCTACTAATGGTTTTATATCCAATATTTGATTTTAAAATTGCCTGGCCCTGAATAGCAGTGGTCTGCTAGTTTAGCAAAGCCTGCTTAGCTTCATATAACACTATGACATTAATGTATTCTGTTAATGATTGTAAACATTTTAGTTTCATTTTATATGCATCACCTTTAAGCATTAATTGGACCTTGATAGTCTGTGTACATGAGTCCAATAAACAATGTGGAAATTCTAGAACAAGGAGCAATGATATCATTGTGCTGGTGGGTGTAAATTTATGCCAGTTTTGTCAGATAGTCTCCCAGAAGTGTCTGCTATTTTTCAGAAACTCTTTTGATGTGAACTATTAGAGAAGTATGATGAATCAGGTGCCAAAGCAAACCTTTGACAAGGTTTGCATCCCACCCAGATTGTAAGGTTTTTTAAAAAAAGTTGCTAAAATATTAGTCTTAGAGTTTAACCTTATTATACAAGCTCAAGCTTTTGATATGTATGTTTGAATTGCCAGTTATGCTACAGCTTGTATACTTCATTTTCATGATGTAGGTTTTTAGGCTATATTAAGATTTACTTTTTTCTACAATTTGATCTAGAGACAATCTATACTGTACCTGCTTCCAGAGGAACAAAATCCACTGTTGATTGCATTCATCCCTAAAAGTCTCAATCTCTGTCTCCTTCACTCTCTCTCACTCACTCACATAAGTGCACTCTCTCACACACAATATTCCATCTCTGCTTTACACATGCCATCTTTTTGTATGTTGAGAACAGAACAGCTGTCCCTTTCTAACTCATCTTTATCATTCCCTTATTAGCTGGAAGAGTCAGCACTGGGCAAGTTGGAATGTGATGAGGCAACAAGATGTGTAGAATTTGTTCCTAGGCATGGCCGGCGCTTCCATTTAGGCGACCACCAGGATTTGGGGCGGGGGCACGGCATTTTGCTGGGAGGGCGGCAGGCTGCTCCAGTGGACCTCCCACAGGCGTGCCTTTGAAGGGTCCGCTGGTCCCGCGGCTCTGGTGGAGCATCCGCAGGGACGCCTGCGGCAGGTCCACCGGAGCCACGGGACCGGCGAGTGGCAGAGTATCCCCCGCAGCATGACGCTGTGGATGGGGCGGTGAAATGGCTAGAGCCGGCCCTGCGCCTAGGGCACCAAAAACCCTGACTCCACTCCTGTTCCAAGGAACAAAATTTCAGAGGTGACATTCCCACATGCCCGTTATTTCCTTTGTATTCCCAACACTTACCAACCCAACAACCATAAATCACATCATTTAATGCTGATGTAGCACTTCAACATGCAATATGTAAATAATATTAGTTAATTAATGGTCAAAACATCACTATCAGACTTATTTTACAATTAAGGACAGACAATGAGTGTGAAAGACTTGGCCAAGGTCACACAGGAAGTCAGTGGCAGAAACTAGATTAGAACTCAAGGGTTCCTGGCTGCTCATTCTCTGATCAGCTCACTATATGATATTGCCTTCAGAGAATCTCAGATGATTCTATGTATTATGTAGGTGATTTGTGTTTCTTGTTGTATAAAGGTTCTATGCTTTACCGGATTTTTATTTTGTCATTACTAACAAATCTGGGAAATAGATACATATATATATAAAACTCACAACTGGGTTAAATTTGACAGATTAGTCTTGGAATGCAATGAGGGTTATTCAGTGCCCGCTACCCCCAAAAGCATTGTACAGTGTTTTGAAATGTTCCATATTGTGTTTTGTCTGTATTTTTTTCTCAAAGGCTCTCTGCATCATGCTTTGTCATCAGTGTACCCTGGGCTGAGACTATCTGGAAAAGTCTCTCAAATTGGTTACATGTTGTTGCATCAGCTGACTTTGCCTTCATACTAAAACAGCCATTAACAGCTCCGTTTTCAATGGTATAACAGTGGGATAGAAAGTTGTTTTGTTAGGAATCAGCTAGGTCAAATCTCACTGTTGCCAGTGAGAGCCAGAGTCTAAGGTTTTATGCAACTTGTTTTATATCACTTTTAGGATTAGCTGGCCTTTGTGGAAGTATAAACCAGGGAGACTAGGAATAGTTCATACAGTAGTGTAACATTACAGCTGCTACAAGTGATACATTGTTGTTACATATGGCCCTATTAATCAAAAATTGCTTTTACCCAGCTTCAGCTGTGTAGCCTGTGTGACCTTGGGTTTCCCTGACTTGACTCCCACAGGGACTTTAATCCTGATTTTGGTCACAATGTTAGATAGCCATGGACATTCACCTCAGAGGTTTATTACACCCCTAGAGTAGCATTGAACCCAAAGGCCCAACTCTCTCCTATGTGGGGAGACAGGGCCATATGAATGATCCCACATGTGCTCCTAATTAGATGCAGAGAACTTGCAGATTGTGTAGTATTAAAATAGATATTATGTTTTTGAATAAAAATGAAGATTTAAATATGGTACTCTTATCTGTGATGTACGTCTCTAATTCATTGAACTTATTAATTATTAAAACATACCCAAAAGTAGCTAACTGTGTTAATTATAGCCACATGGATAAACAATTTAAAATTGTTGCTGAGATTGCATGATTGAGTACTGTAAATTCAGGAAATGCTAGAGTGCAGAGTGCAAACCCAATGTTTACCCTGTTCCTCTTTGTGTGTGCTTTATGAAACAGTCTTTAATAATGATATAAATTGTATGCTTTTTCTTTCTTATGTACACATGCATACTAATTTGTTTCATTCTTTTATAGTTGCACTAATATCATTGTCATAAGGGTCCAATACAGCTTATATGTTGACTTGGGCCCAAGCCACTCAAAAGCCAGCAAAACCAGAAATAAGATTAAAAGGAGTATGAGGCTTAATTAATAAATATTTGTAAAGCTCTTTGGGATTCCTGGAAATATTCATATCTTTTAGGGCACTTTTAAGTACTCCAAGAAAGTTTTCAGTCCCAGAATTTTGAATTTAAAGTCAAACAAGTTTGTGAATATGAAAACTTGGAATGAGAAAATGTTTCAGCTTAGATCCAGGCCATTCAAGCAGCTGTGTGAGTGTCACTTGCAATTGTTATCCTGGAGCTTTGAAATTGACTCTTCATGCTTCACAGATGACCAGACTTTCTGCCTAATTTGCAAAACATGCTTGCACAGAATGTGAGTTTGGATTTCAGAGAGTTGTTCAAATTAATGTAGATAAGCATTAATGCACTCCTACTTTTAATGCAGTTTATATGTAATATAAAGTTGCAGTATAAATTTTATTTCATACTGGATCTGTATTTAAACAGCTCTGTTTAAACATTTGAAATTAAAGGACTTCCAGAATCCTCCTGCTGAAAACCTTTCACTGTGTTTTAATTTTATGGGAAGGAGACGAGTGCTTTTATTCAAGAATATTATTGTGTGTAGAACAACCTGTAGCCTTATACGATTTATGTTAGATTATTGTGTGCTACACAATCTAGGTAGAATTCAAATGATCATCCAGTCCTAAATTACTTTTTGTTTGTTTGTTTTTTTAAATAGTTGATAGTAATTAACTGCAAAAGTTCTTAGGTTTCAGTGAGTGAAAAAAATCACACAATGCTGTTTATGTACCAATATGAAAGACTCCTGTTAGCCTGTCTGAGAGTAGGATGAGTGTTTTGATACACATATGCAGTGTATGGAGTCCATCTGTTGTGAAAAATAAGTGTAAAATTATACTTAAACTGGAATATTAAATCTGTTTTTAGAGCCCAAAAGAGGCAGCTGGTCCAAATAGCTGTTTAAAATATTGTCACAGATCTTTGCATACTTCCCTGTTGAACTGCCTTGTAATAAAAAAAATATATAAAGTCAAGTGCCATGTAGAGTGATGGTCAGTGATCTGACCAGAAGCGTGAACTTTTCTAGTGTAGAATTTTTGCATTTTACTTGACAAATGAACAAATTAGTGAAACATAATGTAACTAAGAGCATGAAAATAAAATGCAGTAGACTACAGTGGCGTTGGAACAATTTGTATAGTGTGGGTGCTTAAAGCCATTGAACAAAACTATAAACTCTATATATGATGAAAACCACTTCAAGTTGGGGGGGAGGAGTGGGACTGCTGCCATACCCCCAGCATCCCTAGTTCCAGCACCCCTGATGGATTAGATCAGGGGTCGGTGACCTTTCAGAAGTGATGTGCCGAGTCTTCATTTATTGACTTTAATTTAAGCTTTCGTGTGCCAGTAATACATTTTAAAGTTTTTAGGTCTCTTTCTATAAGTCTATAATATTTAACTAAACTCTTGTTGTATGTAAACTAAATACGGTTTTTAAAATGTTTAAGAAGCTTCATTTAAAATTAAATTAAAATGCAGAGCCCCCCAGACTGGTGGCCAGGACTCAGGCAGTGTGAGTGCCACTGAAAATCAGCTCACGTGCCGCCTTTGGCATATGTGCCTACTCCTGAGCTAGATGGTCAGATGATGCAAGACTGGTTTGCACTGTTGGAGGGAGCTAGGCTAATAATGTCATAAGAGCATGATTCTGTTACATGTATAACAGTAAAATGTGTAGTGTAATACAAACGAAAGTGTGTGGCACCGTGGCCTCACAACCTACCTTTTAGGCTGAAGGAAAATTGCTAAGGTGGCAAGTGTCACAAAGGAGAATGAAGAAGCTAGTAAGAGGGAAGCAGTAGCACCACATTAAAGTGTGTCAGTTTTGGTGTGTCCATTTATATTATTCAAGAGAGGATGAAAGATAATCATGATCAGCATCCTAGAACTACTGAATTCTAGAATGTATAGTGTTAGTATATTACACAGTGATACCAATGATAGGGTAGCTGTGAAGAATGTGGGAGATATACTCATTTTTCACAAAATCAATACTCATATCTCTATTTTTGTTTGATGATTATGGTGTGGCTGGCTCTGTGGAACTGTGATGTGGTGTACAAACCTCCCCACTGGAAAGAAAGAGGTTAAAGACCTACTGTGGACCCAGAAAGTCCCATCACTGCACCTGCACACACTGGAGGTGGAGCTTAAAAAGGGGAGCAGAGTACTTAGTGTAGGCAGACGTTGGAGGTGACCTCACTTATACTCTGAACTCCTGAGAAGGAGCACTACAGGAGCTGTTGCTGCCTGAGGCCAGCATGGTGATAGTGACCTGACTAAGCCAACAAATAGTTATTGAAAATATATTCAATAGAAAAAACTACAGTACAATGTGATGTGCTAAAGCTGAATCAGACATTTTTAACTCTTTGGCAAACAAACCCAACTAGGCTAAGGATTCCCATGGTAAGGGACAGTTCAGCTGTCACTGGTCGGCTCCTACATCTCCCTCACCATAGCTCCTAGTTCAGGGGTGGGGAAAGGGAGAGGCCAAGAAGAGGGTTGTGCTTTGCCTGTCCACAGCTGGCTGTGTTCACTGGTGCAAAGTAGACCAGCTCCCAGGGATGGTGCACAGAGTCAGGGAGCTGTAACTAGTTTGCTGAAAGTCCCTTTCCACTAGGCACAGCAGAGAACTTGACCCTAAACATTCAGTCTTATAAACATTATGCATTCACTGTTTCCTATTATTGAAACTAGTCTCTTTGATTTCAGTGGGGTTATTCATAGTATACGCACTACATTCAGTAGTTTGTAGGACTTGGCCATAATCCTATAAAAGGGAAATTGGTTGTTTTCCCCATGACCATATTTATGACAGTTAAAATGCACAAGTTTCAACATATTTCCTAAAACAGCCCTACAAGATCAGGGGAATACTAGGAGAGCAAAAAAACAAAGCAAGGGGATAGTTGGATGATCCACAGCAAATCTGGAGTTTAAGTACTTTAGTGCAGAAAATTGGAATGAGGTCTTTAATGTTCAGTTTTCAACCTCAGTTACATGTTCAGGCAGAAAACCTATTTTCTCTTTTTACTGATTAGAACTGAAGGTTTTGTTCAGAAACGAATTGGTGGGTGATGGAAAGAGACCCCTGGAGTCTGAAGTCCTTCATTTCAGCACCATTACCAAAATGGAACCATTACATCACAGGGTAGCCACACTCCAAGCTTCATTTTGTTGTTCCCTGATTTCTGAGTGTTTAACCAGGCATCGTCAAGATTCTTTTAACATAGATTGTACAACAGAATTGTATTATACTTGCCTGACAGATATCGTAAGTCTGCATAAGTTTGGTGGAAAATATGGGAAGGAAGGCTCAGCTGTTTTAGCACATGCAGTATGCTAATTGTATTAACATTACTGGTGATCCTTGATTTCATAGATAAATAATTGAAGAAAATTAGAGAGAAAAAGAATCTAAAAATTACCAGAATGTGCACACAGTCCCCCCAGGGGCTGATGGTCTAGTGACCTCTGGAACCCCAGCTTGCTTGCAACATTATCTCTTGATAATGTTGTTTCAGTATTGGCACAAGCCGTACAGCTGTGCTATTCCTGAACAGGAGGATGATGGTGGCCTCATAAGTCCTATTTCTAACAACATGGATGAGCTAAGTTTGGAAGAGCCCAAAGAATCAGTTGACTGTCTTTTTCAAAAAGTCCTAAAACCACTTTTCTGCATAGTGAGGTGGTTATGTTGGAAAATTTGCTATATTGGTGGAATGGCAGACAGCATTTTATTCATAGCCCTACCCCCAAATAATAAGGGTAATTCTAATAGTAATATTGGTTTTTGTGATGTGTCCACCTGTCTGTTAGGAGCTGGACTCAGACTACTGACAGCTATCAGATGTTAGCAGTTCTGGTTATTAGGGTTGCTGGACAGATTTGAAATGACAATCTGTAATCAGTTGTAAGTTCTGTAGTTAAAATGCTAAAAGGATTGTCTGAATATTGAGGAATTGTTAATATTCATGTTAAAAATGTCAAGACTATAGCATCTGACAAGTCATTGCATCTGTAATTCTGTATATATCTGCAGTATGGCATCAATTAAATGTGATCATAAAAGTATTTTTGCACATTTGCTGCTCACTTAAAACTAGCAAAAAGTATTTTGGGTGTGCACCTTATTATCTATTGCATAGAAGAACCTGTTGGAATGACAGAATAAGTTGTGCTGTTGGGGAAGTAGCAGTAAGTGTGAAAGAAAGCATAAAGTTTAATGAATTCTGAAATGAATTAAACAGTAAAATGTAGTCTTGATGGATAGAAATTTGATGCTTGAATAATAAGAGTATAGCAGAAGATGTATACCACTGACTAACTGACTAGGATGGTGACAGTGATTGTGAAATGCTCCAGGAGATTAGAGAGGCTACAAAGCCAGAAAATGCAATCAAAATGGAGGATTTCAACTACCCTCATATTGACTGGATACATGTCACCTCAAGAAGGAATGCAGAAAGAAAATCTCTAGACACCATAAATGACTGTTTCTTGGAACAGCTTGTCATGCGTCTCACAAGGAAATTCTTGATTAAATCCTAAGTGGAGCACAGTGGATCTGGTCCAAGAGGTAAATATAGCTGAACCACTTGATAATAGCAAATATAATGTAATTAAATTTAACATTGTTTGGGAGTGGGGAATGCCAAATAAACCCACCACAATAGCATTTAACTTCAAAAGGGGGAACTACATAAAAATGAGGAAGCTAGTTTAATAGAAATTAAAAGGAACCGTCACAAAAGTGAAATACCTGCAAACTGCATAGAAACATTTTTAAAACACTGTGATAGAGGCTCAAACTAAACGTTTACCCCAAATAAAAAACACAGTAAGAGGACCAGAAAAATGCCACCATTGCTAAACAGCAGATTAAAAGAGACAATTATAGGCAAAAAGGTATCCTTTCCAAATTGTAAATCACGTCATAGTGAGGAAAATAGAAAGGAGCATAATCTCTAGAGGTCAAGTGTAAAAGTATAATGAGGCAAGCCACAAAAGAATTTGAAGGGTAGCTGGCTAAGGACACAAACTAACAGCAAAAAAATAATTTTTAAATTCACCAGCAAGCTGTCAAACATCCAATAGGGCCACTGGATGATTAAAGTACTAAAGGAGCACTCAAGGAAGACAAGGCCATTGTGCAGAAGCTAAATGAATTATTTGCATCGGTCTTCACTGTGGAGGATATGGGGGAAGAGCCCTACACCTAAGCCTTTCTTTTTAGGTGACAAATCTGAGGAACTGTCCCAGATTCAGGTGTTGAAATGTTATGTTCTGTTTATTCCCACTGAAGCATCTGGCACTGGCCACTGTCAGAGACAGGATACTGGGCTAGATGGACCACTTGTCTGACCGAATATGGCCATTCTTGTGTTCTTACAGGAATAAATGCTTCCGAAAATATGTGTATTTTTAAAATTTCTTACAGGTTGCTCAGGGTATCAAAACAATGAATGTTTCATTATTACCACAATAGAATAAAACATCTGGAATAAATAATGCTGATGGTTGTTTGTGATGGCACAAAGTGGCTTTGTTATAATAAATGCAAGTTAACTGTCATAAAACAATGATATCATAAATAAAAGAAGTAGGGTTTCATTTCTCAGAAATGTGAAATCATGCTGTTTGGAAACTTTGAGAAGTTTGTTTTTGCAGCTGGAACTGTCAAGCCTCTGAATATGCTAGGAAATGTCACTTCTGTGGACAGAAAACATTAAATGAGCTCTGTTACACTGGCTGGAGTGGCTCACAACTGAGAGTGCCAACTTCAGGGCAGACTGTCAAAAAGTAGGGCAGAAATCTCAAACTTGTATTTTCTATAATTAGATTTCACCAACCAAGTAAGAAGTGCGAACTCCTAAATCACTATAACAGTCTTACCAAGGAGTCAGACAGTCCCCTTGGTGTCAAGGTATGATTCCCCACTCTGAACCTTAGCGTCCAAAAGATGGGGTATCTGCATGAACCCCTCTAAGCTTAATTACTAGCTTAGAAATGATAGAGCTGCCACCACCCAAAAATATAGTGTTTTGGGGCACTTTCTGGCCCCCAAACCCTTCCCTGGGAACCCCCAACCCAACCCTGGATCTCAAAACAAAGGAAATAAACCATTCCCCTCCTTTCTTCCTCCAGATCTCCCATCCTGGGTTACACTGGGAGATGACTGTGATTCAAACTCCTTGAATCTTAAACAGAGGAAATTCCCCTTCCCCCCCAGCTTCTCTCCCCTCCCAGACCCTGAGAGAGAGACAGTGATCCTAACGGGGAAATCAGGCCTTTCTCCCCCCTTCTCTCCTTCTCCCACCAATTTCCTGGTGAATGCAGACCCCCTCTGCTTGGTCTACACAGAAATAAAAAAAATCAATCAGGTTCTTAAAAAGAAAAGCTTTTAATAAAAGAAAGAAAAAAGTAAAAATTATCTCTGTAAAATCAAGATGGAAAATGTTACAGGGTCTTTCAGCTTATAGACACTGGAGAGAATCCTCCCCCCAGCACAAATACAAGTTGCAGCAAACAGAGATACAATCCTTCCCGCAAAATACACAATTGCAAATAAAGAAAACAATCAGAAGGCTAAACCGCCTTTTTAACTGATACTTACTAAATTGAACAGAAGAGGCTGTTTCAGAAAATTGGAGAGTATGTATACATGTCTGGTCCCTCTCAGAATCCAGAGAGAACAAAAAAAGAACCCAAAATGCACAGACAAAGGCTTCCCTCCACCGAGATTTGAAAGTATCTTGTCTCCTGATTGGTCCTCTGGTCAGGTGTTCCAGGTTTACTGAGCTAGTTAACCCTTTACAGGTGAAAGAGACATTAAACCTTAACCATCTGTTTATGACACTTGGGCATTCCAGTTTATCTTGCCACCCAGGCAAGCTAGACTATGTGATAGATGGTTACTTTACATCAAATATCACAACAATCAGATTACTCCAAGTCACTTACCCCACATCAGTTTTACTCAGATCTCAAAACAAAACCAACACCTGTAGTCAATCTTGCAATGAACTACATATTTTTTAACAGGGAAAATAAATGTGTTATTTACAAGGTTAAAACAGGAAACATACACACACAGCTGAGTTACAGGCTTAGATTTAAAAAGGTAATATAAGCAGTTTTATATGTCCTTTAGGGTTGACCCATGTCAAGTAGCATGGGGATTTCTAGCGTATGTCTAGGAATCTTTGCCCCTCAGAGTCCAGACAGCATAAAGACACCCCAATTCCTTCTGGTCAGGAATTCTTATCACCACCTCCCTAGAATCTAAGCCGATGAGATGATCGCTTCTGCACATAGACGCCGATTCCATGGGTGCTCTGGGACTGAAGCACCCACGGGAAAAAATTGATGGGTGCTCAGCACCCACCAGCAGCTCCCCCCACATCCAGCTCACCTCCGCCTCTGCTGTGCCTCCTCCCCTGAGCACACCGTGTGCCCGCTTTTCCCCCCTAAGCTCCCAGAACTTGCACCGCGAAACAGCTGGGAGGTGGTGTGGAGGAGGGAGAATGCGGCGTGCTCAAGGAAGAGGTGGAGCCAGGGCATGGATTTGGGGAAGGGGTCCAGTAAGGGAAGGGAGGGCGTGCAGGGACTTTGGGGAAGGGGATAGAATCGGAGTGGGGCAGGGGCGGAAAAAGGGTGGGGCCGGGGGTGGAGGGGCACGAGCACCCGCCAGCGCCAGGGAAAGTTGGTGCCTATGCTTCTGCAGGTAACCTCTTCATGGATGATCAGGGGGAGCAACTGACAAAGTGTTTGCTCCAGTGTCCCATTTGGATTCAATAGTCCTTCCTGACGGGCAGGAGGTAACACTTTCTGTAGGAACCCAGCATTTTTCATTTGGTGCAGTTTTCTTTTTCCTGTTTGGTGAGTTAGAGTTTCAGAACAAACATGTTACAGTTAAAAAGCCCAACACTTAAGTATGACCTTTAGAGCATGGGACACAGCTATTAGAAGTAGGATTAGTACCTGCAGCATCCTACAAGCATTCCATAAAGTCTAAAGACTAAACTTATCGCTATAACACTAATATCTATTTTACTAACATACTAACCCACAGGTGTTCCAGACTGGTTTCCAGATGTGCATTTGTCAAAGTTCAGTGAGGCCCAAGGCCTTGGCATGAGGTGGCATCTACTCTGTCAGCTTCACATGCTCTACACAGAGCAAAAAGCATCACTAGTAATCTTCCTTCTCCTTGATTTTGAATTGGCCCATTAAGCTCACAAGACACCTATAATGTTCAAAAAGTAGCATAGATAATGTACTTTGTACAAGAATGAGTTTTGCTGACAGCAAAAAATGGTTGCGTGTAAAATACATTCATAGAATCAAGTTTTAAGGCCAGATGGGACAACCAGACCATGTAGTCTGACCTCTTGTATATTACAGGCCATAGAATTACATTGTTACACTCAACAGAGTGCAGTATCTTGTGTTTGACTAAAGAATATCTTCCAGAAAGACATCCAGTCTTGCATGCTGTTTGTAGCAGGTTCAACTGTTGCCTAGCTGGGATCACATCAGTTTTATGTATTTGCCCAAACTTTGGAGCAATGAGTTTGGATTCCACATGTGGGTTATTTCCCGATTAGAAGATAAATGAGATGGCTTAGCTTTTTACTATCTCACTGTTAATGTATTTGTAATAGTTTTAAATAGACTACATAATTAAAGCAAAATTTCACTTATAAATCAGATTTGACTCCTGAAAATAGCACTAGGTTCAACTTTCCAGGCCAACTGTTTCTCTTACATTGTGTCAACTGCTATGTTCAGCTCCTCTGACACACTTCAAATCCACCCCAATCAGTCACCTGACTGTCAGTCAAGATCATACTAGAGCTGCAGATTGAACAATCTCAGTTCTGCTGATAGGCAAGTGCTTACAGCCGTAGGCAGCACACAAAAAAAAACTTGAATTTAACGTGTCTCATTCTTAAACACAAGAAGCTGGATTCTGATCTCAGTTACGCCAGTGTAAATATGGAGTCACTTCACTAAAGTCAGTAAATCTATGGGGGTTGGTTTAGTAACTTAATCCCCAAGACTACTCCAATAAGTCAATGGAAAGACTCCCGCTAGGATTTGTATCAGGTTCTTAGTGTGTGCTCTGTAGAACCCAAACTTGACCCAACCAAATTACCATATCGATCACTTATCTCTGAATAGGATAATCTAAGTGTCACAATGGCCAGGCCAGTACTGCAGTCTGACAGAGGCAGTAAGTAGCCTCCTCCTTTTGCTGCTACCAGTCTCTTGATTCTGTACACTGAGACTGAGTGCTATTTTGAAATCAACTGATAAGGAAAACTCTTTTTGGCCAAGATGAAATTGATTGTGAATATTGGGATGTGCAAGTTGTAAAGGCCACCTTTATATTGTTTAAGAGTGACTGTATTCTAAAACTCATACCTGGGTAGTAAAGGGAGGTCACAGATACCTAGAAGAGGAAATGTGCAGGATCTCACCCCCCACCCTTCTCTTGTCAGGGACACATGCGGAAGATGGTAGGTGGGAAGAAGCAGCTGGCACAGGATTAGTAAGTGAAGGTTTTATATTTGCCTCTGACAAGGAAAGAGCACAAGGGAAAAATCTGGGGAGTCGGGAAAAGAGGCTTTCATTTCTAGGTGACTTCGTAGAAGTGAGAAGATCTGGCAAGCAGAAGCTGGTTGTCAGTGGTTCTTCCTGTTGATGCTAATGAGATTACACTGGTTTCACGCTAAACTCCTAGCCCCATCACCCAAAGGGTCTGTGACACCTGCCCCCTCCTTCTTGGGCAATGCTTTGATTTCCTTTGTCTTCTGACTTCAGCTGAGCAGTATCCTCTGAAGCCAGTGCTGGGGATTCACTATACTTTGTCACAAAACTAAACATTTTAAATGTTAAAACTTAATGAACCTCAGCAGAGGTCTGTTTTACACTAGCCTCAGTATCCTCTTTGGTTTCCTGAAAGCATTTTGCACATAAAATCTGGTGATAGGCATGTTTGAAAGAGAAGAGCAAGAGAAGAAGAGCAAGAGAAGACACATTTTAGGACCCTTAGGTAATGCTAAGATGCCCTGTTTTTCCGTACAGTGTTCTAATGCTCAGCACATGCTAAATACATAAATAAAAAGGAAAAGAAAATAAAAATGATCCAAGCTAAGTTCTACCCTTCTGAAAATGTAATGTATTTTGCAGACGCATTCATGATGTAAAGGAGGAGTGAAATTTACAGTAAACGGATTCTTGATCTTCAGGTTCCATTACTTTTAAATCTGGCTGTGAGTGAGAATTCTTGGTTCACATGTCTACCAAACCTGGCTGAAAATCTGTCCATGCTGATATTCCTCAGTCATTATTGACTCACTGTCACTTCCTTGTTCAGAGTGTCCACTGAGAACTCCATGGCAACAGCAGAGCCTCCTGTTTAAAAGCCATTGGAACAAAAGGAGACACTTTTGTAGCTCTAGCATTATCAGGGGCTATAAAATCTGCCTAAACATTTCTGATTGCATGGAACAGAGGGCACCCCTGTGCACATGCATACATGCGCACACACACACGCTCAAGTGTAGCTCAGGATCTGGATCACTATCCATGTTTAATCTGTCACAGATGGAAAGATTGGGATACATGCAGTGATGACTCGGAGCGAGTGAAAGACCCGCTGCCGAAGTGCCACCAAAGATTCAGAGCGCTGCCCGATGAGTACAAGCCCCACGTGTTTTTTGTTTTGTTTTTTAAAGTTATCCCTGCCGAGACCCCGTCAAAACTGTTTGACCTGCATTTCCTAAAGCTGGCCCTGCACATCGGGGTTGCAAAATTGTATTGGGGGCTGGGTAGGGAAGGCTGTCCCTCCCAAAACAGCCTGTCTCCCCCACCCTCATCTGACCCCCACCTATGTCCTGCCCCTGACTGCCCCTCTCAAAACCCACAAGGGCCACAAGCAACCCATCAACCCCCCCTGCTTCTTGTCCCCTGACTACCCCTCCGAGACCCCCCACCCTAACTGACCACCAGGACCCCTCCCCACTCCCTGCCCAACTCGCCCCACTCCCTGTCCCCTGACTCCCCCAACCCCATCCACCACCACCCCGACAGATCCCCAGAACTCATGTCTACCTGAACCCCCCGGTTCCCCATCTCCTGACCGCCCCCTCCAACCACTCCCTGCCTTATCCAACCCCTCCTCCCAGCCCCGGCCCAGCCCCCTCACCATGCTGCTCAGGGCAGCATGTAAGGATGCCACATGGCCCGCTAGAGCTCGCAGCCCCCTCCCCCCCCCCTTACCATGCCACTCAAAGTGGCAGGAGCTGCAGAGCTGCCCCGAGCACTGGTGCCGGTGGGTCGACACGCTGCGGCTCTGCAGGGGGGCAGGGAGCGGGGGAGGGGTTGAGGGAGCCTCCCCAGCTGGGAGCTCAGGCAGGCCGGAGACAGGACGTTCCTGCGGGCCGGATGTGGCCTGTGGACCGGAGTTGTTTGCTCGCCCCTTTAACAGCTGGTTCTACACCGGCTTCTAAATTTAACAGCTGGTTCTTGGGAACCGGTGAGAACCGGCTCCAGCTCACCACTGGATACATGGATGAGTGTTACATATTCATAGGTTTGTAGACCCAAAGGGCTCTGGGAAGTATTGCAAATCCAAATGATACCTTTTGGTGCTAGAGTTTGTGGTTCGATCTCTGATCTAGCTGAAATGTATTGTTACAAGATGGGTGGAACCTTGTCATGAGTTGAGTTAAAAACCCCACCTAAGACAAAGGGAGCCTGTGAACCCATCCAAGAGCTTTTGGTTGAGTATTGTTTTGAATAGGTGTGTGTGTCCCAGCAGAGCAGAAAAACTGCGGGAGAGACAGAGGAAGAGAGACAACCTAAGGAAGTTGAAAGCTCAGTGACTGACTTTGGAAGAGGTTTTTGGGCTGGGCAGCAAATTGAAAAGGATGTTCCTGGTGCTGTGAGCAAAAGATGCTGTTTCCTTCTATTTGATTCCTTCTATGTTCTGAGACACAGCACTTTGAACATTCATTATCAACAAACACAACTGAATCAAAGAAAACATCAGATTCCATCGATTTCTACTTCTAACAGGAACATCCACAGAACCCCGAAACTTTTGACTAGCCACTCAAGTCAAAAATGGGTGACAATATGTTTAAAAAAAGTACCCAGGCCTGCTTCCGATTGGCTAATCATAATTTGCTGTTGGAAATACAGAATATGTGGCTCTGAAGAGAGCTTTGATTTTTGTAAAATAGCATGATCTCAGTGAGTCAGCAATTTAACATAGACTCTTCTGGAAACACTTCTCACATACCAGTAAACTCTTCCACATTTTTGAGATCTAAAAAAATCAACCCTATCACTGTATGCTGTTTCAGCTACTTTTCAGGGACTTTATTTCAATTGGAACTGGGGATGATAAAGTACATTGTAAGTAACATTCATAATAGGACTTTAGTCTCATACTGAGCAGTCTGAATGATATCTAATGTGTATATGATGTGCAGACGCAGCAGTTTGTGTGCATTCTAATACAGCAGGGAGCAAAACTAATTACAGCTAAGGATGGCTGAGGGCACGCAAAACAGGAAGATTCTACTCTGCCTCCCAAAACTGTAAGATCCGTTCTCTGTACGTGGTTCCGTTGAAAACCATTTCCTGTGATATTTTCAAGATATAGATAGAAACACTGTATAATAGTTTATTGTAATTTTTTACATAAGACCTCATACCGGAGCCATTTGCAAACCAAACATTTAGAATGAGAACTCTCAGCTCTGGAGAGAATGGACTACCACAGTTTAAAGTTACCTTTGTGCCCTCCTAATCCTGGAATGCTTCTGGAGGGAGAAGCCTCTAGATAGCTTTGGGGGCCTGGCTACACAACAAATTTATGTCAGAATAACTGTGTCGCTCAGGATTCCACACCCCTGAGAGATGCAGTTATACTGATCTAACAAATGAGAAGGAATTTCTCAGTGACCTACAGAGGGCGGAGTAATATAACAATTGAGAAATGTGCTTCCAATGTATTTATTAAATTCAAATATGGTCTTCATTTATGAAGGCTGTGTCAGGGCACCTCCTTTGCTTCATCAGTCTCAGCATTTCTCTCTCATGTAGTGGGGGGGTTGGAGTAAATCTGTCCTACTCCAATGGTTTTTAATTCTTCACTTTGGTTTATTTTTTTTCAGTGTTTACAAAGTAGGCCTCAGGGTACGTCTAAGTAGTTCTCTTAAGAAGAAGAAGAAAAAGAAAACTCAGCACAAAAGGAATACATTTTCTTGCCCTCTTCCTGAGGTGTTATTACACTGGCTTCTGGTTGCCAATCCTTCCCCATCAAAAGTTAACAGCCTTTTTCCTAGGAGAAACCTTTTCTCCCTGCTGCCCCTAACCCTGCTGCAGCTTGTTTCTCATCCCTCCTGTCTCAGAAGAGGGGTTTTTAAAGGTTTAACGGAAGCCCTTATTTGGAGTCAGGTGCCTCTCATGAACCTGAGGTAACCTCTTTTCAGTTCACAGAGAAAAGGGCCTTCACCATTCTAGGGCTGATATACCTGCCTTCCTCCACTCACTTACAGCTGTCAGGTCTGACTTTATCACTTGGAAAAACTACCCCAACTGGGTCATAGTAAAACCAAGACAATATTCTGTAGTTTCTCATTCTACTTCAAAATAATGTTTGGGATACTAGTATCCCTTTCAGTTAGTTTAAAAAAAAAAGCAGATTCAAGTTGCAGTCAGTATTCCAAGATAACATTTGGTAAAGGATAGCTGCTATGGGACTTATTTTCCCAGTGATGTCATGAGAACTTATGGGGCCAGATTTTCAAAATTAGTAGTGCACAATAGCACACATACATTTCAATGCAAATAGCTTATGCTTATAAATAACCAATGTTCATATTAAAATTAGGTATAGGTACTCAACTGTTGGGGGTAGGAGATGCCTTCAAAGGCCCAATTTGTTTGCTCAACTTAGATGCATTTAAATGCTTCCATATGCCTAGCTTTAAAATGTAGTTGTAAGAATGTCATTAGGATTCATTTGGATAACTTGTCTATGCAATAACAGTAGGCAGCTTCCCTATATATACAGCATATGGGATCCTCCTCATGCTGTCAATTAAAGAGGAAAAATGAGGTGTTTGTGCTGTATCAGTTTTTTCTTGTGTATTCTCATAGTCACTCATGACAATATACAACATAGTTGATGTATGAAGTTTATTACATGAGAGGAAAGAAGGAAATGTCTTATTGTACAGAAAATGTGAAATGTCTTGAAGAAACCATGAGTACAAACTGTAACTTTAACTATAATGCTGATACTGAACAATATAGAAAGAAGCCTTTCAAAAACACACAATCACACAAAATCATTTATTTACTGGGAATAATACCATGCCGACTACAACCTGTGAGGGAAAAGTTACTCCCCTCCCTGCATGGAGTATTTTTTAGTAGGACTGACAATAAATAACAATTCAGTTTTCCTAAAAAAAAAAATACTGAGGTTTCAGAATTTATTTTCATTCTGTATGAGAATGAAAAGGAGACTTTTCAAAGGGGAAGACTCTGACTATGGAGGAATGGGAGGTGTGATAGAGACAATGCTCTCTCCCAGTAGTTATGGCACTGGCTTGGGCTGTGGAGACTCAGATTCCAGTCCCTCCTCTACCTGATTTGGAGCAGGGACTTAAACCCAGATCTCCCACATCATGAGGCAGTGCCCTAACCACCAGGAGCTAATCAGAGTCTTTGTCTCTGATGATCTGCAAAACTTTCTCAGCAAAACATTTGTTGAAATCGATATGTTTCCGTTAAACATTTTAGGTTTTGATAAAAGAGCAGCTTTCAAAGGAAAAAGGTTTCACTGAAAGTGTTCTGACTAGCTCTATTTTTTATACATAGCCAGCCAAACACTGTCTCATAGATTCTGTACTAAGTCAGAAGGCACAGCCTATGGTAAGGATGAGAAACAGTGGCTTTAAACCACATTTATGTTGTCTGGATTCTGAGTCAGTTGGAGCGAGTGTGATATCCCTCCCAACCACCCATGTAATTAGAGTAGCCTCAGGGCTGCTCTAATTTACACCAACAACCCAGAATTTAAACTGTGCTCATGAATATTAAGACTCCGTATCTCATTGCTGACAAACCACTTATAGTGAGTCTGCAGGAGCCAGTGTAGAATTATGTATACTACACTGAGGGACTCGACCTCCTGCAAGTTAGTGCCTTTACAGCCCCTATGTGCTATGACCTCCTTCATGTAAACTTTAAATATGAAATGAACATGGTAAATATATAATATCCACTACAATGTTAGACCAGTCTGCACAAGTACTAAATTGGAGGTGTTAAATGGCTATAAAGGGGTGCCAGTAAAGTTGCTATATGTTGCTGCAAGAATCTTAATTGTTGCATAATGAGACAGTCAAATATCTTAGGAAAGCTACATTGAAGATCTACCCCAACCAAAATTCCAATAGAGTTATTTTTCAAGTAAGAAAGAGCCACCATTATTTAATTATTATTTTTACCTGTGTAATCTGTTGGATCAAGTACCAACCAGTAGAAAAAATGGATCAAATGTAACGCCGTTATTTAGCACAGTATACCTGCAGCCATACTGCTTTATGCTGAGATCTCATCAGATTGCACAAACTAAGTGGAGTCCAGCTGAATACATGCTGAAATGCAAGAAAGAAGGACATCTAAGTCCTGAAGAAAGTGACATTGCTGGCTCAGCTGGTTGTGCTGTTTCCTCTAAGTCAGTATTAACCATCATGGTGTCAAATGCCAGTGTAATGTTGTCTTTCAGATTAAATGTAAAACTATGGGCTTGTCTGTATGATACCTTAGTCCATACCAGCTGGGGAGTAAATTCAAATACATGCCAGCCTGTTGCAGAAACTGGTATCTGCTGTTGTGCACTAAAAGTTCATTAGTACTCATTAATATAGTACTGTTTGAAACAAGGTAAATGGGAGTGTGTTCACAGAAGAGCCACAAAAATGATTAAAGTATTAGAAAACATGCTTTAGTGACAGACTCAAGGAGTTTTTATCTATTTAGTTTAGCAAAGAGAAAGTCAAGGGGTGACTTGATTACAGTCTGTAAGTACCTACATGGTGAACAAATATTTAATAATGGCTCTTCAATCCAGCAGAGAAAAGTATAACATGATCCAACGGCTGGAAGTTGGGGCTAGACAAATTCACATTGGAAATAAGGCATACATTGTTAACAATGAGAGTAATTAACTATTGGAACAATTTATCTAGGATTGTTGTGGATTCTCCATCACAGGCATTTTTTAAATCAAGATTGAAAGTTTTTCTAAAATGTGCTCTAGGAAATTTTGGGGGGAAGTTCTATGGCCTCTGCTATACAGGCGGTCAGATGATCACAATGGTCCCTTTTGGCTTTGGAATCTATGAACGTCCACTAGGGAATTTTTAATGCATGCCAGCAGCATCCACATGGGCCACTTAGTGCATGACATGCTGGTGCACATTAGAATTTACATCCCTCTAATGGGGACTAACACAGCATCTAGACAAGTCCTAAGATTTCTGAACGTGCATGGTCAATAAAGAAGTTATGGAATTTTTCACAAAGTACAGGTTTTACCACAAGTGTCCAAGTTAAATTCCAGTTTGAATAATTACATTCTGCCAACCTAAATTCTACCTGCCATTTCAAATGGGCAGTTATTCTTCACTTCCTGTGCTCAAAATTTTGCATGGTGCAAGCACTGTGCTGCTGAAAAGTTGCTATATTGCACCCCAGTAAAGAGTAGGAATCGCTATAAGTTAATCAACATTCAAAAAAATTAATGTATACCAGCAATGGCATTTGAGATACCACAGAACTTGTCAGTGGTTCAGTAGGAAAATACTGCAGTATGTAAGATAACACTGTATAGTAAGTGTTGATTAATATTGACTTTTTAATAATGAGTGTTAGTTTATAATACTATAAATCAATTTTAGTTTTACAAAACAAAACTGTATAGAATAGTAAAGAAGTGATCAATTGGGTCTGAGGACTGGGGCCAAAAGTTTTGAAGAAGAGGGCCAAATGATTTCATATAGATACAGGATCTGGGCTGGCCATATTTTGTCAAAACATAGATCACGTTTTAATGGAGAAATTGTCTTGAGGACCACTTTCTTTTTTATTTATGATCTTGTACACTGCTTTCTCTGTACCTACCTGATCACATAACATCCCTCTGGCCACAACAGCAATTACATACTTCAGGTGACTTGAAAAAGTAGAAGTGGGAAAATATTTAATATACTTTCTCTTAACGTGATTTAGCAGTTGAAAAACAGAAAGAGAGGTAGCACCATGCAGCTAAGCAGCTCTCTGTGAGACACTAGCCAGTGGTCAATGGACCATAGTTTGAAAACCTCTTTGCTATAATATTTATGTAAGCTGGTAGAATGATTAAGCAAATGAAACAATTGCAGTCAATAAGATCTTTTCCTTAAGAAATATTTGTAACAAGAAGTCAAAATAAGCTGAGGAGAAAAGAGTAACCAGAAAACCACCTCAGCTTAGATTCAGTCCAATTGTCTGGCCATGAGTTTAGGTTTCTATTTTGCAAGTGATAATATTTTCATACCTGTTCCCACAAAGCCACTCCTGTAGTCATTCTCCTGAGCATAAGGGAAGTGGAAGGAGAAGCTAAATTGAAGTTTACCTCGTTAATCTGCAAAGTATCCATCTGTTTTCAGAAAATTCTGGGAGAGCTGAAGAAGCCATTTTATTTTTATTTTTCTGTGTTCAGATTTAGTCAGTAGCATAGGCCACAATTTACAATGTGCATATGGACAACTGCACCTGTGTGGAACATCATTGATTTCAGTGAAGCCCTAGGTGAGCACAGCTGTCTTCCCACCTGTAGGCTGTAAATTACAGGATCAGTGATTTGGTTTGTTTAGTTTATTTTGTATTCCCGAAAGCAAGAGGCAATAGCTTGACCTATATGGCACAAGAAGGTGCTGTGCATATTTCCATACCCAACGTTGCTTGTGCAGTTTTCTTGACTTGTAACAGCCCTGCTTGGCCTCTACTGTTCAGGTTAACATCCCTCCTAAATTATGCTACATGTTGTTGTCATGATAAGGAAAACTGGAAACGAGCAAACAAAACTCACTGTGCAAGTTAGCTCCAGTGTGGGCTCTGATCTCCAAAGATAAAAGGCAAGTGCACTAAATCTAGCCTCCAAATTTTATTCGCATTATCGTCTCTTAAAAGAATATTGCAGTCATATTTTAACTACTGACTTTTAGACTTTCTCTTCACTGACACAAGGGTTTTTGGTTTGTTTGTTTTTTACCAAAAAGATAACAAACGGGATAGTTATCTCACTGTAAAATCCCAAGTTCAGACAAGGCTCTTGCAGTATTTACTATTTGGTATCTAGGTAAAGTCAGCATTAAGGTCAGCTCTAACCCATAATGGACTACACCTAGTTTACCTTTTCTTTTTTTACACTGGTATAGCTAACGCACATTACTTATCTCATAGTAAAAAACAAACAAACAAGAAAATCTTTTTTTTTTAGTGAAGGACATGACTTTAGATGACTCCTGAGCTATTTGCCTAATCAGAATGCACAAGTGAAACAAAGAAATTATGTAGAATTTTAAAACACTTCATAATGTTTCAAAATCTCTTTTTACATGAATTGAGCAACTGAGTAATCTAAGTCTGTTGCCACTTCAGCAAATCCAGCAGAAAACATACAGCCTGATGATGTTGCAAAGACGAGAGGTTGTAGTTAGAGCCATCAGCAATGACTGATTCCCACTATTCTTCTGAAGAAAATTGTCCTTTTTTCAGGGTGTTGGTGGGGTGGTTGATTTTATGTGGCCCTAGATATTAAACCAAAATACAGACATTACCTAAAATGTTGTTTGTTGGGATACTTTCCTGTTTGCAGCTTCCTATGTCTTTGGCTATAGTTCTGATCATTCTTTCTTACCTCATGAGGTGACAGTATGACTTCAATATTTCATATTTAATTTTTATATGTGGGACATTTAATACAATTAGTATTAATGCCATTAAATTTTACATTGGATTATATGGTTGGACATTATTTTATGTTCCATTGCAATGTTTCTTTAACTGAGAGTTTCATTGTGCTCCTAGGTGTCCAAATATCCCACACTGCTTAATCCTGAGCCAAAATAGTATCATTTTAATATTTGATTAACAGTCAATGGAAGATTTGTCATTTACATGTATTTGATAAGACTCTGTGTACAAAAAATCAGGATGTGCGTAATTTTACAGATGCAGGAAACTAGGTTTGCCACCATTAACTATCTGGAGTGTCAAACAGCTAACTGTTGGCAAGACTGCATACTATCTACACTCTGATTTATATACAAAGATACATTTAAACCATAGAAGAAACACTATTATATATGTATCTGCCTTTGTTGTGAAAAATTCAGATATAAGTGTATTAAAAAGATGTCACAGCAGAATATAATAATATTTCATAAAAAGTGAGTATAGATAAAATATAATATATACCATACAACATTGTCATTCGCTGCTACAGGTAGGCCAAGAACGAGAAAAGTAGATCAGGGTTCGGATTCAATGACATATTTGTGTAGGGAAGTTTGCAGAAAGTCCGAACGTAATATCTCTCTCTCTAGGATTGCTCGTAGTCCCTCACTTCCATAAACACCAAATTCCATCATAAATGTTTATGAAGAAATTAAAGGACAAAAAAAATCTTATTGGTGTTGTCTCCAGAAGCTGGATGCATAAGTGTTTAATTGAGTAGTTATTTTGATGTTTCACAATTATGGTGTTATATTGTATGTGATTTAGTTTCCATTAAGTGTTGCTAGCAGATTAATCTATTTTAACATGCTGAATAGGCAAACAGAGAGTTCCCTCGTTCCCAGTAGTTTTACAGTTACATCAGCTGGATGAATAAGGAAAATAATAGATTCATAGACTCTAGGACTGGAAGGGACCTCAAGAGGTCATCGAGTCCAGTCCTCTGCCCTCATGGCAGGACCAAATACTGTCTAGACCATCCCTGATAGACATTTATCTAACCT
>NC_133769.1:185892520-185927384 GCF_003597395.2 Chelonoidis abingdonii
AACTCCCTTGCGAAACTCCCTGTTAGCAGCCCCTGTTCGCACAGCTCCCTGGTCGCTTGTGTGCAGCTTTATAAAGCCCTGGCCTGAGTGAATGCCCCACCCACTGGTTAAGGCTCAGCCAATTACCAGAGGCTTCTGGCTTTCGAACCTTCCTTTGTAGCTCAGCCTCCAACTGCCAGCTACAGCACACGGCCCTTCAAACAACCACACAAACGAACAGACAGACAGACAAACACAAGCCCAGCACACAGCAAGTAACCCCCAAACATAAACACACACACACACTCACTTACCCCACAGATGCTGTATTTGCTCCACCTTCACCTGGAGAACTCCCTTGCGAAACTCCCTGTTAGCAGCCCCGTATACTAACTCAGAGGATACAACCTTCTGAGCATTGGAATGGAAGGGGTTGGAAATCATTGTACTGTGTCTCATATAAATCTGTATATAGATTTTTCTATAATATATCCATGCATGACCAAAGTTGCGTTCTGGAATATACTACAAGAATCAAGAATATACTACAAGAATCTTGTGATGTTGTACTATGGTTTTGAAAATGTAATGACAAGGGCAGTTTGTATTGTCTTGCATGTTTTATAATGTCCTTGAGTGTCCAGTTTCAGATATTGCTCTCAAGTGCTATTTCATGTAGTCGCAGTATTTCTGCATCACTTTTAAAGCTACAATTACACAGCATTATAAAATCTAGGAATATAAAAACTCTTATTAGGTAATCAAATCTCCCTATTGGCAGTTCAGTATCGTTCCCTATAGTAAAAAAAGTGATGGAGTTTTTACCACTTTCTTTGTGAGACTATACCACAGTTTAAAATATCTCACTGTCACGATGTTTCCCTGATATTTATCCTAAAACCTTCCTTTTGTAATTCAATCTCATTACTTTGAGTTACACCCTGCTTACTGTGATATGTAATTCTTCCCTCTCTCCTTAGTGTTTGCACTCATGAAGTAAGGAGAGATCCTGTTCATGTGGGATCTTGACAGCAGTAACTCTGCTGAAATTTCTCTTTGTCTAAAGCTCTGATCTCACTATTCAGATCTTGCCTTGGTAAAAATTTCCCAAGATGCTCTGCTCAGATTGACAGTCAACTTTCCCCAGTAGATAGCTCCATATCTGTCAGCTGGAACAAGGCACTAACAATGTGTTCCTAAATCTAGCTCCAAGTATCTGGCCATGTTGTACCACTGATTTTAACTCTCCATTGATTTAAATGTGGTCCATAGAAGGGACTCCTTTTTTTAATCCCTAATGTGCATGAAATGCCATCCTAATTGGGACAGATTATGTAATGGTTATATTTGTACTGGAAGGATACAACAATCACAACAGCTAATGCAAACGCTTTTTTTGTTTTCCCCAATGGAATCTCTCTGACTAGAGGTAACTCAGCTGTAGCCTGTTGACTTCTGGTGGTCCAGATCACATAGTGCTGTGACTTCAGTTGCTAAATGTCATTAAAGGACAACTAAAATGGTGTCATCCTTTTCTCACTGTTACTTTTCCATGTCAGCAACAGCTGTAGTTATTGCAGGGATGTTGTTGGACTGTGAATGGGAGAAGACAGGGACTGATCATGGGAAGGCGGAAGTCGTCTATGGACCTTGGATCAGGGCCTCAGTGAATCATCTCTAGATAATGTTAAGGGAAAAAAATGGTTCTCAGGCTTCAGTATGGTCACATACCTATTTCAGAGAGTGAAATTGGTAGGACAGTTAAAATGGGCTATCAGTGTAGGGTAAAAGGAACAGCATTTAATGAGCATATAAAATGGGCCTGATTTTACACAAAGAATTGTTGCTATATTTGATGTATGGACTGTATCAGATTCTGTGCCAGATGTGAAGCATTCTCCCAGTCTTATCCCAAAGCATGTCTGAAGATCACATACCTATTTAAAAATGATTAACTCTCCTGAGAAGAATGAATTTATAATTACTTAGGCTCTATTATGCTAGAATGCAAAGTTTTGTAGTTCAGTTTGCCATATTTGAGAATTGTTTTAAGTCCCTCCAAAACTGATAAGCCCTTAGAAAATATGTGGTAGAGACCTATACTGTGCTTTCAGGGAAATCCATTGGATTACCTTACCAGGCTTTTTCATCTTCAAATTTTATTATTCTAATTTTAGGTATAGATACAATTAGTATTTTACCAGATAATCCTATATCAATCAGAAATATTTTTTTAAATATCGAGTTAATTACTTTGTCCTAAATTTTAGTACAAAATGTGTGCTAGGAGTGAAACATGTTGTTGTTAATCCAGGAGAGAGGAGCATAGCTGCAGAAGGGAAGAGCTTGGCAGAGGCAACAGAAAGTCAGCAGGATTGCCAACCCCAAATACTCAAAAAATATGGTTTAAAAAAGGAAACTGATTTAAAAATGAAACTTTTTAAAAAAAAATAACATTTGGGTTTTGTTTTTGTTTTTTAATTTACCTTCTGGTTTCTGCCTCAGTATGGTGTACTTGGGTAACATTTTCAAACTTTTCTCCACAATCATGAAGGATAATAACATGTTTTTATGTATAAGAATTGGCAACACTGAGTCCGTATACTGATTATTTGGAATGTTGAGCTACAGCTGGTGCAGTCCTGAAAGAGCCGGTTATTTTAAGAAGAATGGAGTCTTCTCATGTTGTTACCCAGCATGCAGCTCATGAAACAAATAATTTGGATTTTAAGTGGTACAGGAAGGCTTTGCATTGGGGGTTGTAACTGGCTTTGCCAGACTTTTGGTGACAGGCCCCAGCTCCAACATGATCTGTTTCTAGCTTCCACTCAGAACAGTGGAACTGTGGGAGGAATTATTCTCTGAGCACGTCATGTGGACTACAGGCTTCATAGCAAAGTCTACTGGGTAAGTAGGCTGGGATATTAGTATCCATCCTCTCTTTTCTTGATATGGGAGAGACAAAACCATTCTTGGGCTTTTCTTCTATGTGAACCTGTGAAGAAGCAGGTTGTGGGTATTTCTGCTGAGTGGGGTAGACTGGGAAAGGGGCAGGAACTCTGGCTGCCACTGTTAAAGCATTTATGGGTCTGGGGCACAGGAGGAGGCATAGTGCATGGGAAAGAGTGTGGTAGAAGGCCAGATGATAGGGCAGGAAACCTTAGGGAGAAAAGAGTTTATGCAGTATATGCAGACCCCGAGCATTCAAAAATCATGAGCTGATTTATCCTTCATTTTCCCTTTTTAGGACATTGTATTTTGCCTATCCCGCCCAGGCTCCTCCTGCCCATCTTTAAACTCCTATCTGCTCACCACATTTTCCTGCAAAACCCTCTTTCTCCCTTGCTGTATTCCACATACACTTGTAAGCCATGTCAGTCTCTTTCCTGCAACCTGCCATTCCTGTGCCCCTCGGTTTCCTTATTATTCCACCTCAGAATTTCCTGTCCAGACCTCTAACTCTAGGCTGGCATTCATATTTCCTTAAGGACAACCTAACTGTAGTCTCCATAAAGAAAATGGAAGTTGTTGGTCATCTTTACTAGTGGGAACTGCAGTTCCATATTCAAAGATTAGTGGAATTATGTTCAGTTTAGCACAAGGCTGTTAGCCCTCAAGCCTATTGAAAATAATGGGAGATAGAAGTTTTGAAAATGAGAATTTTTTCAGTTTGATACCATCAATCATGAGATCATGGAAAGGTTTAAAAAAACAGCAGCGAGCATGAGATCACAATAAAATTGCAGGACTGGTCAATTTTGTTAATGTTCACTGTGGTAAACAGAGTTAAACTGGTAATGGAATTAAACTGGTGTAAGTGAGAAGAGAATCAGGCCCATTCTCACAAAAGGTCCTTCATCACTTTAAAGAAATAAATGATTCACTAATATTTTATCCTTTATAAACGTTTTTATATAAGACCAAATGAGTGTACAAAGCCTTGCAATAGACTTGCAACTGTATTTTTACAGTTAGTATGATGGCTCTTTGAGCAAAAAGATACGATAAGATTTTTTATTTTTTTTTCATTTGTGAAAACCAATTACATCCTCACATGCTGTTTGGCAATCATATTTGCATTTTGAAGTTATTTATACCATTTACTAACTTAATAGCACCTTGGTTCCCCACAGATATATATTTATCAATTAAACATATCTTATAGCCTTTGGTTGGATCTTTTCATATTTAAACATTGTTATTAATTTCAGAAAAACCTAGTGGTATAGAGAGGTGGTAATTATTCTGAATAAGGAGGACTGGTGTATATATTGAAATGACAGCTGTGGGTAGTGATACTATAGAAATGGACCTTCTAAATCATTGTAATGCTAATAGGTACTGTTGCATACCCTGAAAATACTCTATGCTGTCCTGCTTAATTTTGTTTGGGGAAGGGACTGATCCTCCAAACCCTCTATCATGGGAGTACTCTCATTACAGTATCACTCCCTCAGGTGATAAAATCCATGGGAGGGGGTTCATGAGAGGTTCCTCCATGTTGTTCTGCTCAGAAGACAGGATTTGTCTCACCCCTCAAACAGGGTGCAGGACCACTATCCAAACCACATGTTTCTGGAATCCATGTCAGGTAAGGGGCCTTGTGCCTCAGCAGTTCCAACTAACCTCATTGCTAGGGATTCCCCACCCACAACTGCCTCAGGGTTCCACTTAAAGGGGAAATCTGATCCCCAGAGTGGGCACATCAGAAAATATAGTACAGATGTAAGCTAAGGCGTCTTTACCATGTAAACTAAGAAGATGCCCAGCCACCTTCTCCACCTGAATTAAATGGGAGATGCTGGTGCTCAACACGTCTGAAAAATCAGATCCAAGATGTCTTAGGTTGGGCACCGTAAGGTTGAGTAATCCAAAGTCCATGACCCTGTCTGAAAATTTTGGACCCAAAGACAGCTACGTAAGTGCTCTGATTTTCCCAGAAAAGGGAACTACATATGGCAAAAACTCTGAAAATCAAGCCGTCTCTTTAAGTACCCATATAGTGAGGTTCTTAGCCTTAGACTGTTAACTTTGAAAATTATATCATTAACCTTTCTGAACTTTAGTTTTCCTCTTATATAAAATGGGGACAATAGAGCTTACTTACTTTTATAAATGCTCTGAGATCTATGGATGAAAAAGCGTTATGTAAACACCTAAAAGTAACATTTTCAAAAACACCCAGGTGACTTAGCAGCCACCATCCCATTTTCAAAGGTGACTAAAACATTTGGGAACCTAAGTCCGATTGACTTTCAGTGAGATTTAGTGCCAAAGTCACTTTTGAAAATGGAACTTAGGCTCCTAAGTTACACAGATATGTTTGAAAATTTTACCCCCAGTTTGCAGATACCACTAACAGCATGAAAGTAACCGCATAGTCAGAATTATAAAAATAATCTTTAGTCATCAGCCATGGAACCATATTCTGTTTCTTCCCCTTTCCTTCTCTTTCACCCCCAAAACCCTGCATTTATACAATTATTCCATGGTCACTTTGCAACATCTTAAAGACTAGGTACATGATATTTTTGTGTGTTTAAATTACAAAAAAAGTCAGTGTCTTAAAATGTATTCAGTGACAGCTACCAGACTGATTGCTCTAGTCACTGTATTTCTCTTATTCCTTCAGACCAGGAACCCTGGAAGGGTCATGATACCTCATAAAAGTTCAAAACTTTGTTTCTGTTCACTGCAGACAGATTTTCCATTGCCAAAGATCCTAGCAGCGTATTCCTCCAAAGAGTAAACATAGGGGGACTATTAGGGATCCAACAAATAAAAATGCATTTATGAGCTGCCGATAAATTCAGTCTGAGACATTCCTTGATATATACAGACAAATCCTGAAACTCATAAAATTCCCCCAATAGTCACACTACAAAGTTTAGGAGCACAATCTTTGGACCACTTGACAGCTCAGATGATATCACTTCCTAAGAAGAATTAAGCAGCTGACAGAGACAGCAGCAGTAGGCCGCCTTAACTTTTACCCTTATAGAATATTATGACATGGAGGTGAATGAATTGTAGAACTTTTTCCTATGGTACCAACTATTAATTCTTGAAGCACGTAGATAGTTATGGACATCTGGGTCACTGATCTGCTCCTAAATGCTCTCTCCCTAAGATTGTTATCAGCCTGCCCTACAGGCATCGTATTTTAAATTAATCTCCCTTTTTTTTCCAGACACAGTAGGCTCAAATTACTGCTTCCTTCTTACTGATGAAGTGCTATAAAACTTGTGTTCAATTTTGAACTGAATTATTTGAGTTTCAGTGACCTCTAAAATCTATACAAATTATAGGAAGAAAAGAAACCACTGAAGGATTCACGCAACCAAAGTATGATACCAATTTCAGACATAGGACGGACCCTTCTTGTTCAGTACACATATGGATAGCTTGTCTAGTTTTGTGCAGTGCACATAAGAGTAGCTGGGTTGTTTTGTACTTGTTTCTCTGTTACTCTCACTGGCCACTAGCTTATTATTTGCCCCTAAAATCCAGGATGGTGGCTTTTTCAGAATCTGTATGACTTTATCTCAGCCTGGAAATATACTCTATATTAAAATTGAAGTCAGCAGTAAGTGGAAGCACAGATCAAAGTATAAGTAGCTCAACAAATACTTTTAGCAACTATATGAAACATCTGTGTATTTTCAGCTGATATCCTTTGGACCAAATTCTCAGGTGACACGTGTGGCTGATTTGTTCCATGGTGCTAATGAAATTTGGCTGCAGAAACAATGTAACTGTCCATGAGAGAGCCACTAAAGTATAGAGGTTCTTCTGGTGGTGAGGAACCAGCAAAATGGTGTCTACATCAGTCTCCTGCCTGATAATGCCAGTGTAGTGGGCATGACCAGAGCTAAGAAAAAGAGGCAGGATCTTTGCTACATGCTACCTATCATGGTTGCTGTTTTGGTGCATTGAGTTCATTGGCAGCAGATGTAACTTAGAGCAGGTTTTCAGGCTGCTCTAACTTATGCCAAGAGACCAAATTGGCACACAGTGGTCTTAAGAACCAGGTAATGCAAAAATCAGCTTTATATTAGCTTTGTACACAATCCTCAGTTCCCATGATCTGCAGTGTGTGCTGTAGGAGAGGATCTAGTCTTCTGTGTTTACAAATAGATTTGAAATTTAGTGTATGACAATACAGAGGCTTATGTAACACACAAATGCCTAGATGAAGGAAAATTTTTGTATTTTGTATCTTCTTAAATTCATTTGTGGATGTTGTTCTCCCAAAGTGATAATACAGGGATCCAATAGAAAAAAAAAGAATAATATAAAGAAAAGTTTAATCCATGAAAAATAAATACTCATCCCACTGGCCAGTGCTTCTGAAAAATGTTATTAGATAGATTGTAACATCCAGATGTTGCCTCATGAGTTTATTTAACTTATGTACAAATACTTCCATTAGTAATTTAGTATCACAAGAAATCCTTATAAAAATCCAGAAGGTAAGGTCTAGCTCTTCTTTAAGTCCTGTGAGAGGATCAGTTTAAACTGTCAGTCCAGAATTCTTCCCATTGCAGAAACAGACAATTCAGGTCAGCATATTTTCCTCTTGTGGAAACTTAACTCCTGTGATAGTCATCTGTGTGTTCTTAACTGATCAAGTGTTTAGCCAGGGAACATTTTAACTCTGCCTTGCAATTAAATTATTATGTTGTCCAAATCTTATTTTCAGATCTCTTGTAGTATTATATCCTACGCCGATTAGACATTTGTGTATTAAAGTAGCATAATGCAAAAGCATCCTGTTGGAAGTGCCTAAGTTGTTTATGTATTGGGTGACCATATTTCCCTATGCTGAATACGGGACACCTGGTAAAATTACTTGTATTCAAGCGAGTTTAATAACAATCAATCAGAACTATGCAGTACAAACATTCAAATTAACACCAAGTTGACTGAGCGCCCATTAAAAAGAAATACTGTGTAGTTGGATTTTTTTTATTTACCTTCTTATCTTTAGAGATTTAGGGTTCACACTGGGAGAGGTAACACACACGCTCCTATTCTCCCACACACACACATGGGGAGAGGTCACACACACACACTCCTGTACACCTCTCTCGCACGGGGGAGTGAGCAGCCAACCTGACCCTCCCTGCCCAGCGCTCTCTGCTCTCCATGCCTGGCTGGGCCCCTGGGACAGATTTGCCTCTCCTCGTGCCTGGCACCACGTCTTCCTGAGGCAACATGTGGGGGGGATGGGCAGGCCGGGTCATATGCCCCCCTTCCCAGATTTCTGCCAGGGTTCACACCAGAATATGGCCAGCAGCAGCCTTTTGGCACTGTGCAGGAGGGAAGGGATGGGAACTGCAGAAAGGGCACAGGGAAGGGATGATGTGGCCTGTGTCTTCAAAGAGTTCATCTCTTCTTCTCTCTCCCTGCTCTCCATGCCTGGAAGTAGCTTGTCCCTTCCTGCCCATACAGTGTCGAAAGGCAGCTAACTTCTCCAGACTGCTGCTGGCCAAGGACATAACCCAGCCACCTCCTGTGCCCCCGGCTACAGTGCAGGCATGAAGGGGTTAAGCCCTAAGCATGCACTGTGCAGCAGGGCCCATGGAACCTGACTGCAGGCCAGAAAGGTGGCTCAGAAGAGAAGAGTGCCCCAGCCCTGTGCTCCCTGCCAGGACCCAGAGAGGCAGGTGGGGTGGGGTGAAGAGGATGCTGAGGCCCTGTCCAAGGGCTGCTGTGGAGCCTGCAGGTTCAGGATGTGAACAGCTGGAAATGGCTTCTTCCCGACCCCCAACCACTCTAGAGCTTAGCTGAGGGGTGGAGAGGCTTCCCTGGGCCAGTGCTGTGTGGGTCTTTGGCATATGCAGGGCTTGGCTTCTCCTGGCCAGCACCCCAGGCTGGAGCATCTTGGGCTTTCCTGGGGCACCAGCCCAGCCAGAAGCAGTGGGGGAAGAAAGAAACCTGCCAGCCAGGCTGTTGGTGAGCTGAACACTCTGACCAGGAGCTGGTCTATACACAGTGCTGGGAGCAGAACACACCCTGCCGAGGGGGAGGGGGCGGGATATGGAGTAGCAGTGGGGTTAGAGAGGGAAAAAAGGCAAATCAGGGAGAGGACAGTGAGAGGGAGAGCACTTAAAGGACTGATGGGTGGGCAGCAGAGGTGACATATAACCAGCTGTTGCCTGGTGCCTGTCTGCATGCACCAGCGCCGGCTGAAAACGGGACAAGGGGCAGGGCCCTGCTGGCCAAGAGGGGGGCTGCACTGACAGACCATCAGCAGGAGCTGCCAGCCCCGTGCTCTGTATCTTCACCCTTCCACCAGACTTGCACACCCACTCCCATCGTCGGCCACTAGACCCACCCCCGCCACTCACTGCTGGCGGGAGGGAGGCTGGCGAGCAGGGATCTGGCCCGCAGCAGGACCCATCAGTACTGATGGGGGGGGGAGACATAAAATATGGGACAATTTGCCCATTCTTAAGAAAAGTTGGGACACCTGCCAGAGGGCTTAAATAGAGGACTGTCCCTTTAAAAATGGGACATCTGGTTACTCGATTTATGTGATATGGCATGAAAACTGCTCAGACCACATCATGCTATTTCAGTGCTGACTATATATTATAATTGGGATGTCTTGCCCAAGGTCACACAGAAAATCTGTAGCAAAGTCAAACATTGAACCCAGAACTTTTGAACACCAGCCCCATGGTTTAACCAAAAGACTACTCTTCCTCTGACGACCTCAGGTTGAGTTACTCCTCCATGTGATAAGATGACATTCATATGAAATAGAAGTGTGTTCTTGCCCACTTCTGAGTGGAGAGATGACATTTCCTGCTCACCTTTTAGGTGGCTTGGGGTTTGCTGATGAACTGTGGCTGGCTCTGCTTTAGACTGTTTTATGAAACTATCTTAATGGTTTCCCATAATTTGGTTGCTACATAGGGTCATTTTGTATTATACGAACACTGCTACAGAGAGACTGGCTTAACTGGGTTCTGTTGACCTTATCACAGTACTGCATCAGAAGGGCATTTAAGATACTTTAGTGAAGTATTTTTGTCAGTTTCACGCTGTATTCTGACACAAGCTGTAGTGATGTAAAATTTCCAGACCAGGCAGTCTCAAAGACTCGTTTGCTTAGAAATTTTTTACTCTCACTCTTTTTGTTTTCTCGTACTCTGCTAAAGCATTTACTTCTTGTATGTATGACAGTTCATAGTACTGATATGTGCAATGTTTAGTCATTATGTAAGGAGCTGTGCAAATTCTTTTGAGTAAAGGATTAGAAAATTATGCAGGGCTGGGGAGCAGAGAATGCACATCGAACCTCTTCACCCCAGTGGAGAGGCAGTGGAAATGAAAATACAGACTTGGGCTGTATTTCCATGGAACTTCACTCCTTCTCCTCCCCCCCCCACCTCAGGCATCTGAAGAAAGCCCTGTCCTGAAGGATCCCCTGGTAACATGTCTCCAGTGGAATGATGCTACCAGGAACTCGGGGCTGCTGAAAGGAATCCCACAGACGGGAGGCTTTGGGAGCAGATTCTGACTCCCAGTTTGTCATACCAGTTTATTGTAGGGGGTGGGGAAGTAATTAAAAACACCCATTCAAGGGATCAAAATTGTGGATACTGTGAGTAATATGCAATGCACAAAACTGGTAAATGTATGGCAAAGTCTTTGGGACTGGGATATAGAAATTAGAATAGCTAAAAAAAAGAATCTGTAATTTATACATTTCTGATTGAAGAAGAAACAGATTTTATAGAGAAAATGTTCCCAAGTTGACTTCATGCCAAATTTAAGACTGTAGTGAATGTTTAAAACTAAGGTATAAATAACTAAACCTTTTACATAGGAGTTCAAAACAAAACAGATTTGTCTCTAAATATTGCAGCATTGTTTGGCACAATCATAAATAATCAGGCAAGCTCATAGACACACTTCTGATCCCAAATACTGCAAAAGAGTGAAATAAATGATATTGTGTGCAAGATCAAATTGTTGGTCTAATGTTAATTTCCCAGTGTATTTAATCTCCCATTAAATTTGGATTTACATTTTTATTGGTTTGGAGGTCATTATGTGTGGTGTGCTGTGGCATCAGTTTTGTAAATTGCATCTTTGTGCTTTCAAGCATAGCAGTTTTTATTTGAAAGGGGATATACTGATAATACACTGAAGAGTGCCAACTGTTCTACAATGCTTTCCAGGACATCTTTTCCAGAAATTAATAGTTAGTCCTTTCATCTGATCTGGAATAAACATAGAAGCAAGACAGCAAATTTTTTTGTCTAATTATAGAGCTTTAAAATGTTTTGCATACACAATTTGTATTATGTGATGTTTTATACTGTTTTGGGGTGGCTTTGACTAAAGTTTGAAACTAGTGCTTGTATCCCACACAGCCTTAGCCAGATGCAAGCCCAGTGTCTTCAGAGGTGATAGGCCAGTGTGATAATTTTGCCATTTACATTCAGACTCCAAATAAATGAATGAGTTTGGATTCACTGGTTTCTATTTGTCCTCTTTGCGCCAGATGTTAAGATTCTGTAACGTCCCTTAGTGACCATTAGATCATAGACGGCTGGGATTTGTGGTTTATATTTAATTTATTATTTCACTTTTAATCCACCTGATTGTCAGAGAACTGTCTCCTTCTCAGAGTTCCAGAAGTTCTTATATTTATGGACAGTTTAATTTCTCTCGAGATGAGATCATTTTGCCTTTCGCTGTAAATTTACATAGAAGATACTACACCAGTAACCAGTGTTTAAACATGTGCACATATAAACACAGGGATGCTGCCTTTACTGTGGGTTTAACTTGAATATTTTAAATCAGCAACGGAGAAAAATGAACAAATAAGTGTTAAAGATGTCTTTATGGTGGTAGAAGCTATTTTATCTTCGCCAGTCCATAATATTCATTTTAATGGCTTCTTCATTTAAATATTGTTGTCTTCTGTTATTTTTTCCATCCATTAAAATACATATAATTATTGAACAAACATTGTCATCAAGATGGGACATTGCATGCTGTTTGTGTACATTTGATCAAAATTTGTCATCCTCCCTTTCTCATTGTAAACACCTTTGACAAATAATATTTTGCTTTATTGACTAAGACCCTAACTCTGAAAGCAAGTAATGCCAGTGAAGCCCGTAGGGCTGCTCACGCCTCCCTCTCTGCACCTAGGTCTAGATTCACAAAGGAATCGATGTGTGGGGACACTTAGTATCACCACTCCTAACTTTTAGGTAACGAGAAAATTCCTGGGATTCAAGAAGCCTGAGTCAGGTGCCTAGGCTCCCTGTACAATAAACAGGGGGAGAGAGATGCCTCAGAAGGGATTCACAAAAGCCAGCATGCGAGATGGCTCCTCTCCTAAACTAGCCAGTGGGAAATGCCAAACTGAGTGGTATGTGGTAAGCCCTGCCCTTCTCTTGGAGATAGGCACCTAAGTCTGGGCGGCAGTGATGTGCCTCCCTCTGCTTAGAATTCTCAGCTGCAAACCCTCTCTGGCCCCATGCCATTTGGACGAGGAGGGGCCTACCTTATAACTTTTAGCTAAGTGGTTGGTGAAGACACCCCACCCCCCAGTTCAAGTCCCTGCTCCACCTGAGGGAGAGAAGGGATTTGAACTGAAATCGGTCACCTCTCAGGTGAGTGCTCTAACCACGGGGATATAGAATAGGATGATGTGGGGCTCCCTCACTCTCTTTTGTTGCAGATGTTTCACTGTGGATAAATAATGAAAGACTTATTGGGCCAGAAAGAGAGCAAGCATGAGAATGTCTCTGTTCCCTGGTGATTAGAGCATTCTCGTGAGAGGGGGCAGATCCCTCAGGTGGAGGATGAACGTGAACTGGGAATCTCCCACATTGCAGGTGAATGTATAACCACAAGGCTAAAAGTTATCAGGGGAGCACCAGCACCTCCACTTCCCCTTCTGGCTGTTTTGTGTAAGCTCGCTGTCACAGGATCATTCACCACACTAGCGCCTCCTGGGCTCTAATTGGCTGGTTCAGCCACCACCCTAATTGTCTGAAGCTGCCACCCTAGTGGGCTGTTACCCTGCAGCCACTCCTATGGCTGCCTGCCACTCAGTCTCCCTAGGCTGGTTTTAATGCTCTTTGGGCCAGTGCGGGGCAGGCGCCCCGTCACACTTGCCTACAGGGGCCAATCTGGTAGGCAAGGTCTTAGTACGCTTATCAGACAGGGCTTGCATGTAAGTTAGGCACAGGAGCCTCTATCTTCTCCTGTTTGCGCGTCACACTGGGACTTAGGCACCTAGATGCCTGGCCTAGGAATGCAGTGCACTTGGTCAGATGCTCAAAACATAAGCAAGAAAGTTTAGGAACCTACAGGGTTTGGAGGCAGCGGAGTGGGGAGGGGGTTGTGAATCCCAGTGGTGCCTGATTCTAGGATTTAGGAGCCTAAATTGACAATTAGGTACTTACATCTTTTGGTAAATCTAGCCCCTAGCCATACCCTTTAAGGCTGCCAGACATTGCAGAGCAGAAAACTACAGGCCATATCATGCTGTTGGTATTAGAAACAGAACTCCCTGTTGAAGAAGACAGAGTGATTTGCATAAAATTGATAACACAATATGACCTTGTGTTAGTATTTAATTCCTGCAGGTATTTGCATAGGGATTATGCCACCTACAGCAATTGTGATGTTCATCCATGTCACCTTCCCAAACCACCTGCAAAGCTCCAAATGCACATTGTTCATGAGAAGTCGTGTTCATGTGGTTAAAGAATTACCAGTATCCTACTGCACAGAATCTCATTCCCCTCCTACTGACTGTTTATGGATCATATTAGGAGTGTTGCGACTAATTTTGGCCTCTCTGTACCTAAAAGAGGAGGGACTAACTAGCTTCCCAGATGCTAGTTAAATACTGAAGGTATTTATGAATCCTCCATCTCTCACTCGTTGTTTTAGCATCTTTGTTTTAGCAAATGATTACATAAAACACTGAGAAATATTTTCAGGGCATGTAGATCCTAGATTCAGAAATGTTCAAGGAGGGATGAATTTTCCTTTCTCTCTCTTGCCCCAGTTCTAAAAAAATCTCTGGGACAGAGTACAAGGCAAATAAAATAATGCTAGGATACTGACTTAAATCCATTCTCATCTAATAACTGCTGTGCGCATGATTAATTTAGTAAAGTATTTGAGGCCAGTCATTGTTTTTTCATAAAAGCAGAAATTGCTAGATTCATTTCTAATATTGTATTTGTACTGTCAAAGTGCACAATCTGGCATTCATTTTGTGGCAGAAATTCTGTTGGATCAAGCTCCAGTAGAGGTTCAGGGAAATAATCATAGGGTGATCCTATCTCTTTTTTGGAGGGGCTGGATTACACCCTCCAAATACAAATCTTCCTCTCTTGCAAGGAGTCAGGTATCTCCATGATGCCATTCCTCACTAACCCCTGCACAGAATGGGATGGGACAAGATCAGGATGGGAGGTGGCGAAGACACATACCTCTCTGGCAGCCAGTAGGAACTGGGGCTATGAAAAGATTAAATATCCCCAGCCTGTACCTTTTCAGTGGCCTCCAGGGGATGAAATATTGCTTCAGGTGAAAGAAGCTCTGACAGTCTGCCTCAATCTGTATTTCTGTGCCAAGCAGCTGTGTAGTCAGCAAGGTTAGCTCTGCTCTTTGACGGATCCCTCAAGATCCAGAGATTTGGAGGGCTGCATCAACTGCTGCTTTCAGGGGAAGGGAAGTAAACCTCACACCAATAGAAGAATTTGGGCAACAGGGCCTTTTCTGTTAGATTTTACTGAAGGACAGGACAAAATGGCCCAAAATAACGAGTTGAGCAAATATTAGTAGAATTGACCAAAGCAAGGTCTAGATGATCACTTTGGTAGAGCGAGACAAGTCTGTAATGTTCAGTTCAGAAATCTGCATAATTTGGGATTTATTTTCCCCTTGAAATACAAGCATAACCATCACTGATACCAAATGGGAATTACACATGTGCAGTGAAAGGAGAAATCAGCTCACTTGAAAGTAAATCAGCATTTTAGTATTGTAAATGTTTTAGATGTGATTTATGAGTGATCACGCATGAAAAGATTTTATTTCCATTATCTCCCCAAAGGTATTCTTCTATGCTCTAATAATTGCCACCTACATAGATAATCAAATAACTATAGTTATCAGTTCCACGTAATTGTGACACAACTGATATTCAGAACATACCATATTACTGCCTAGAAGTAAGGAAGCTCAAGAGTTAAAATTTCAATTATCTGCCGTGCTTCTGAACTGATTACTTTTATAAGCCAATGCATCCATGGACAAGTGTGCCAACAATTAATCTCTGTGTTGAAATGTATTTTTAGTAAATTAAAGATATGATTAATGTCTTATATTAATGGGAAATTAGTGATGATATACTACCTTCACAAATTATGAGTTATGTACCTTTAACACTTTGTACAACTTTAAGCACTTAAGTATTGTCTCAATAGTATTAACTGATGTAGGAAATAAGGAATGAGGCTAAAACATTACACTGCTGAAATTAAACAGGACCCAAAGGATTGTAAATAAATCAGCTAGAAAATTCCAGTACAATATTATATTCCTGCAATAAAACCAAATAACAAATTGCTACCAGTGATTTATAACACAAAGACTCATTACTTTTATTTACACTTTTTATTACCCACAGCATATTAATCATTGAATGAAATTTGCACGAAAGGGCTAGTGTTATGGTATACAGTATCACATAAAAGATGGAAAAGGGCCCCATTTTATTGTGCCAACCTCACATAGAGTGAGCTCCCACTTAAGTTTGGTAAGTTAGTTATCTTTTGACATTTACTGCTAAATTTTGAAATATCTGTGATCCCTTTGTTCAAAATGTTGTTATGACAAAACTAGTGAGAATTTATGGTAACTCTTGAAGAGTTTTTCAGTGTCTGTGAAAGCTGGGCACTTAGTTACTATGTGTCACTATTTTAATTAGGAGCAAACATGAAAACCTCCATCGATGTGTACACACAGAATGATTTGTATTAAAATCTTGGCAGTTTTACTTTTGCAAATAGATAAGATTACTCTGATTCCTTTATTTAATACTTAATAAATATTATAGTAAAATTAATTTATTTGCCAATAAATTTGTGAAGATTTTAGTGGTGCTCACTGTAATGCAAGTAGGATTAAATTCTGCCTTAAATTATGCATGTACAACTCTCACTTAAATCAGTGGCCAAATCATAATTACTATTTAATATATCTACAGTACCTGAGATTTCCATAGTTCTTTGTAGAGTTACAAGAAGACAAGGTCTCTGTCCACATATTTTCCTCTTCTGTTCTTTCCTGCTCTGGTGTAACTCCATTGAAGTCAGTAGGGTTGTGTACAAGTGGGAGCTGAATTTAGCACATCGTGTGATAGCTTAGTTTTTGCACACAATATGAATGTATATCCTGTGTTTGCATTGAATATCCTTTGTTGCCAGCAAAAGGGTATATCAATTGTCAGTTCTTATAATGTGAGGATCAAATTACTGCAGTCATTAATAAAATCAGGAAGATGCATGTCAACTAAGACACTTACAAAAGGAAACAAAACTGTACTGGAGACAGGTCTAACCTTTCTAGTCTGAAGTTTGTTAAAGAAAAAGAATGCACCTCCTATCCCTTTTATTCTTGTCATGTAAACACTAAATATACACAGAAAGGAAGTCCGGATGTGGAGCCTTAAATATTTCATAAGCAATGTTCCCTACTGATAAACATGGGATCATGACATTATAACACCCTGATGCAGAAAAAGGTACTATGTAAACCTCAGATAAAACTATGCTTTGAATACTATATGCAATGATTCCATATGCAGTGAACTACAGAGGGTGATGAGATATTAATCACACAAGAGTCAAGACATTCTGAGATAGTGTTCCCACAGCAACCATAACTCTGTCCTCCTGCCAGTACACAGTTCAGTGACGAATTGATAGATACTTGAAAGCCAAAAGCTAGGTTTTAAAAAAGAGAAAAAAATAACAGGGGGAAGATACTCTTAAATATTAAGCTTATTTTCCCCCATCAACTTTTAAAAAGAAGAAATTAAAGTTTGATGCAGATATTAGAAATGAGCCAAATCCAGACCATGTGCCCAGTCTCAGGACTCCCACAGCACTTTTGGAGTTTAGATAACATGGGATCTGTATCAGAGCCACACCTGTTTCTGGCTTTACAAAACCCAACTTGACTGCAGTAGTTTGCAAAATCAACCCATCTTTGGTTTTGGCTATGTCTAATTCACAGTTTTTAATCAAGGGGAGAATTAAATTGTGCACCTTAATCCTTCATCTAAGACAGATGTCCTAGAAGCCATTTTTCTGATTAGATTATGACTTTCAGGTGTAAAAACAACATGGGAAGTCTATAAATCTGTTTTTAAAGCTTTTTTGAACTAGTGGGAGTTTCCGAGATACCATGCTGGCTGGAGTCTCCAACTCTGTAGAACAATGCATGCTGTTTGTTTCAGGGATCAGGTCTTCCCATATGTTTGTACCATGAGAGCATAGCATGGGTGCAACCACCATATAAATGATAGATTGTAATAATTATGATTGAACTATAGAACAATAAAGTAAATTATGGTGCTATTTTCCATTATAGAAAGTCTATAGAACTCCACTGGAATCCATCAACTGGTTTGTCTCGGTTTCTGCTGATCCCTATTATTTTCATTCGGAAAACCAATACACTCATTGCTATATTCTGAAGTCCAGGTTGGCTAATTGAAATGAGTAGAAATCATATCTGATGCTTTCCACTGGGGTTGTGATACTTCTGCTGAAATCCCAATCTTTCAGTCTTTGCACGCTTCTTTTTAGATTAAAGTTTTTATTGATATTTTACTTTTTAATACCACCATTACAATGCAAATGTATAAATAAACTTATAATTACCACCTGTAACATACAGCATAGTGTTGACATACATCTAAAAAACCATTTTAACAACCTTAATATTAAATCAGTGTTTTAAAACTAATAGGGGGATTGTGTAGACAAAGTGGTGAGGGGAAGTACAAAACAGGGGGCAACATATGGGGGGAGAAATCAAGGAGGGCTGAACCAGCCCTTGAGAGTTCTTCCCTAGTCAAACATTTCTTAAAAATGGAACCCAGATTTCTTCAAGTTGATGTAGTTGATCCCTGTCTCAGAAGATGATCCTTTCTTTGGTCTCTAGATCAGAGAGGTCAGAACACCATTGTTCTAGTCTGTGCACTGATTTACTATTCAAAGTCACTGAAATGGGACGAATATAAGTGCTGCAGGAATAGACTCATAGACTTTAAAGTCAGAAGGGACCATTATGATCATCTAGTCTGACCTGCACAATGCAGGCCACAGAATCTCACCCACCCACTTCTATAACAAACCCCTAACCTATGTCTGAGTTATTGAAGTCCTCAAATCGTGGTTTGAAGACCTCAAGGTTCAGAGAATCCTCCAGCAAGTGACCTGTGCCCCATGCTGCAGAGGAAGGTGAAAAACCTCCAGGGCCTCTGCCAATCTTCCCTGGAGGAAAATTCCTTCCCGACCCCAAATATTGTGATTAGTTAAACCCTGAACATGTGGGCAAGACTCACCAGCCAGCACCCAGGAAAGAATTCTCTGTAGTAACTCAGATCTCATCCCATCTAACATCCCATCACACACCACTGGGCATATTTACCTGCTAATAATCAAAGATCAATTAATTGCCATAATTAGGCTATTCCATCATACCATCCCTTCCATAAACTTATCAAGCTTAGTCTTGAAGCCAGATATGTCTTTTGCCCCCACTACTCCCCTTGGAAGGGCACTACAGCATATTGATAATGAATTATATTGGACATTCATTTTACATACCTCCAGATCTTAACACCCCTAAACTATGCAGGAAAGCTCAGATCAGATGCAGATCTAAACTCCAAAGCTCAGTCTCTTCTCTCATATTAGCTATTTTAGAGCCTTGGCACTAGTGGCTTGTCACCAGATTGCCCTCTCTGCAGTAAAGCCCATGGGAGGGTGTCATAAGTAGATAGGTAAGGGTTAATTTTCTTTTACCTGTAAAGGGTGAACAAAGGGGGAACCAAACACCTGACCAGAGGACCAATCAGAGACCTGGATTTTTTTTTAAATTGGAGGGAATGGAAAATCGGGTCTTTGTTGTTTCCTCGGCTATGAGTAAACAAGCTTTTCTTCTAATCTTTTCTTCATATTTCTTCAGTGTGAGTACAAGGAAACAATAAGCTGTTATGTACTTTGTTTGTATTACATGTGTGTTGATTGTTTGATGGTTAATGGGGCATCTTTTAAATAGACTGTTTTATCCTTTTTCTATATAAGCAATCTATATTGAATTCTCTAATGCAGTGTTTAGATACTTAATTCTTTCTTTTTATATAAGATTCTTTTTAAGACTGTGGGATTTCTTTCCTGTGAGAAAGAAGGGAACGGAAATTCTGTCCGCGAGCTCCTGTCTACTCTGTGTACGGCTAGGGAGGGGCCCATGCCTTGTGGTTTACTTCCTATTTCCAGGGGGAACAGCTACGGGAAAAGTTAGTGGGAAAGGGGTAAATCAATTTGTTTCCTTGTGTTTGGTTTTTCTCTAGTTATGCTACGAGCAAAGGGTAGGGTGGAATTCTTTGTTGTGAGTTAACTAGTGAATGATGACCTCAGGGAATAATTATCCTCGGTTTGTATTCAAGGAGCATGTAAGCATCGCTCTGGTACCAAGAAAGGGGGAAGCGGGGATGAAATATGGAGCGAGGGTTGGTTTGGGTCCCCCAGGGATAAGTTGGGGCGACTTGAGGGCTGATAGGAGCCAGAATCCTATCTGGTGGCAGCGAGATAAGATCCAAGCTGGTACAAGCTTGGGGGGAATCATAGTAAGCACCCAGATTTTGGATGCTAAAGTCCAGATTTGGGACAGACGTTTACCACAGAGGGAGCCCAAAGGAGCAGGAAAATTCTAGCAGGAAATCATGTTTGCCATGGCTGCTCCGAGGATGACCCTTTATTAGGAGTTCCAAGAAGCACCAAAGAATAGGTAAAACTCCTTAAGGCTTTATCCGGCGATCTCTGGGTAGATTGTGTGTTTGTCCATTGGTTTGGTACCAATTGAATCCAATGTCAGCCTGCCCATTCACTGCTCCCATCTTTTCCGGTATCTGTATGTATTTCCCAACCCCGTGGTTCAGAGGAGAACTCCGTCTTCCATGTAGGAGGAATGAAGACTTGCAGGGTGTCCTCACTGAGGTCCTTCAAAACCCACTGCAAATACCTGAATTTTTTGAGTAAATGGAATAAAACATCAAGTCTTCCTCACCACATTTATTTTGTTCATTTGAATACTCTAGATTTTATTTGAATAACTTGCAGTTATATCTCTTGGTATACTCCGGCTAGTAGATAGCCATAGCACTTTGCAATTGAATCTTTGCAGAGAAATTGAGACAGTATGTGGAAATTATGGGGTATGAAGAGTAGCAAAGTGCAAAATGATAAGGTTAGCTGTGAATGAAAATTTTGAAACAAAACCAATCTTTGAAATTACTGTAATGGATTTAGCATTTTAATCCATTATTTTATGATGTTTTTAATATGCAGCCCATGAGGAAAAACTGATGCATTGTGTGATTTGCAGTACCGGGCATGTGTGTGCATGTGGACGTGCCACACACAGAACGTTGGCATTATTTGCTAATAAATACCTCAACCTGTATTCTGCTGTACCTCTTTCATTTACTGTAAAGGGAATCAAAGCCATTTGAAAGGTTTTTGTGACATTAAATCCCTTAACTTCTAATTATCTTTATCACGTTCAAATATTCATACCTATCATAGGACACTCAAGCTGTAGAATGTATGTTGATGGATTAATTTTTGAAACTTGCTGTTGTTTGCTGAACTGCAAAGCCAGCATTTCTGACTGCATGATTTGAGATATGTGAAGAGGGGTACTTCTTTAGAAAACCATCCTTGGCACTGCCTTTTTTTGTGCTTTTAGGACCTAGAAGAAAGGAGCTAAAAACCAACATAAGATCACATTAAACAAGATGGGTGGCTATTTTTATTGCCCTATGGGGAAAAAAATGTTTTCCCTTCACTGTGGGCCTAAACATGAAGCCTTTACATTGGTAAACCTCTTGTTAACTTCAGCAGAAATTTTGCCTGATAAAGTATTACAGGGAATGGCCTTCATCAGCACTATTTTAGTTATTTGTGTAACAGCAAAATGGCTGACTTGTCTTTTGAACAGCTACCCTTTCCCATGTCATTTTATTTTTATCTCCTTGTCTGTCAGTGCAGACAATAAGCAATACATTTCCTTGTAATGCGATTTAGCCCATAACTGTGGATTTGGCTGTCAAGATTAGTGTTACTACTGCTGAAAATAAGAGTTAGCTATTCACATGGTTCTCTTTTCTTTCCCCCACTCCCATATTATTTTAAAACGTTGCAAACAGTAGTCATTATAGAGTTTTCTTTATGAAATAATGAATAGTACTAATGCTACCTATATATCATTCATTTTGTCTATAGATCTCAAAGGACTTTATAAAGATGGGAAGGCATTGCTCTCTCCTCCCTTCGCCCCCCACCCTCACAACTTATAAACTGAGGCAGAGTGGCTAAGGCCAATATTTTCAAGTGCAAATAGGCAGGCAGTGAAATGTGTATCATCTCAGGTGGGAATGGGGTTCCCAAAGGACTCTTCATAGCTATTGTTTTCTGAAAACCTAGTGGCTGGAGCATTCCAAGGGGATAGCATTGAAGCATGGGCAGTGGTTTTCAGCCTGTGGTCAATGGATCCCCAGGGTTCCACAGGCTATGTCTAAGATTTCCAAAGGGGTCCACACCTCCATTTAAAAATTTTTAGGGTTCCGCAAATGAAACAAATGTTGAAAACCACTGGTCGATAGGATGGATGTCAAATAGTATTTTTTAAAATGTACTGATGGACTGCTCCAGATGCTCAAATGTTAGGGACAGGTTAAAATGCCAAGGAGCAGTCCATCACTTACTGTTCTGAAGTCTGTGGACTCTGAAACAGTCAATGCATAGAGTAGGATTGGACCACATGCACCACAAACATTTAAGAGAGAGACAGACACATGGGTAGAAAAAAAAGAGAGGTTTTACTGTAGGTGCATTGAATTAATATAGAGAAGGAGGAGGAAAGGTTAGATTAGAGTAGATGTGAAGAGAAGCAAGAAGTGGAGAAGATTGGGGCTCACATGCCAGGATTCTGGAAGAAAATGGGAGTGAGAGGAGGAAGGGGCTGCATAAGAAAGAGTCTATAGTATAGCTCCTGTCCATGTTGGGACAACTCAGGAAAGGAGGCGGTAGTCTAGATCTCAGAGCACAAAGGGTACTCTTACTTTGCTAGCAGAGTCTGTGAGCCTCAGAGGACCTTTCTGAATCCCCTTGAGGGGGAAGAAGGCAATTATATTTAGAAATAGGGAGAAAGCTGTATCTGGACAGAATAAAGGGAAGTTTTAAAAATTCCACTGATTGATTACTCACAGAGCTTCAATCTACTACTCATAGCAGATTTTCAAAAAGCAAGCACCATCTTCATTTTCCTTTGAAAATTCTCCATGGTGTTTTAGTGGCCAAACTCTTAGCAGAGATCCCAGAGGAGGCCTTTGGATATTCACCTGTAAGTGACTTGCTCAAGGACACACAATATGTTAATAGCAGAGCCAGGAAAAGAACCCATGTCACATGACTCACATGTCATTACTCTAATCCTTTGATCACAATGCATAGCAGAATCTGCAATTAGACCACTATCAATAAACATTCAAGAACAGAATGTAATATCCTGAAAGAAGGCTACTAAGAACTCTGAAAGCATAAATGAAATGTTTTTAAAGCAATATACAATGTCCAGGATTGGAAAATCTCCCTTTCAGCAGATTTATGTGGTATCCTCTTTAATAAATAGTGGATTAGTAAAATGGTACTTTCCCAGAGGAAGGGACTGATGGTAAAAAAATACCTTCAGTTTTTATTCTAAGCACATCATATCAAAGGAGAACATAAAGACACAACTGTTTTAAATACTATGGGTTATAACTTTGAACTTCTCCACTCTGACCCTTAGCTTTCAAACTGGGGATTTAACTCCACTAGGACCATTTTTGTTTGAGAACCTCTGCTTACAGCTGAAACTCCATACTGTGGGTTCTCTCTTTTTTATGGAATCATTACCCAACATACCTTTCAGGTACAGCTCCCTTTATACCTCTGAATATAGAGAGAGCAGCTGAAGTCCTCAAGTGGCCATTTTGAATGTGCTTGTTGCTTGCTGTATTTCACTTCCTTCCAAATGGTAAATATTCTTAGCTACTACTGCACTGGGTTTGCCCCTTTCTTCTTTTCTTGAAGAAGTTGTGTATTCTCACAAACTGAATCAATAGGAGCTTCAGGCATCTCTGTGAGGACAGAATCTGGTATTTAAATTTTTGTAAAATGCATTTATACTCCATAAGGACTTAAGAACAGCCACACTGGATCAGACCAAAGGTCCATCTAGTCCAGTATCCTGTCTTTTGACAGTGGCCAATGCCAGGTGCTCCAGAGGTAATGACTAGAACAGGCAATCATATAGTGCTTCAACATTAATACACTTTTTCTCACTATTTTAAATAGCAATGAAACATTTAAATTAGATTATTTTCCTCCTTTTCACAACCAAGATATTGCAGGAATTACTTGGACATGGGAAGAATGTGAAATGACTAATCTGTTTTTATTTTACATGCTGAATAAAATGCAACAAGTAAATTGCAATTTTCACATTTTTTGAAGGTGGTATTAATAAAAAAGATTGTAGATATTTTGGTTTTGGACTAACTAATATTTAATCTGATTTTGTCCCTTCATGTTAACTCAGCAAAGATGAGTTTAGATTTTTTTCTCCCAATTCACCTATTGAAGTCATTGCTTGGTTTAGCAGTGTTTAATATTGTGTAAGAAAATACACATTTTAGAGAATTTAGGAGCTAATTTGTTTCATGATGTACATTAGACAACATTTTAAAAAAAATCATATCAGTATTATCCTAAAATCCTAATTTGTGTCTTGCATTGCATGTGCTGTTGAGTCCCAGAAATCTGGCTATCTTGCTTACACTGGGCAATACAGAACATTATTTCAAATATACTTGTGTAGTAGCTGTGGACATATGGTGGGTGACTGTTCCTACAGATATTATCAAGGATGACTAATATTAGTGCTTAAGGTGCTGAGGACCAGCAACTCGCATTAAAGTCAATGGGAGTTGAATGCCATCAGCATCTCCCTGAAGATGCTCAGAACAAGTCAGATTGATCTCATAGTTTGGGATCAAAATGTGACCTATGTTGACATTGCTAGAATTTGATGTCAGGCATCTTCTCTAATCAGTCTGTATCTCTCTTTCTCTTATAGAATCACACACGCACTGCATGCATTTACAGTTCATAACTCCATCACAAATGTGTTTATTAGGATGCAGTTTTCTGTCCATTTCTGCTGTGGATGTAGCCAGTGTATGACAAACAGTTTGTGAGGTGTCATCTGTGCTGTGGCTTTAGCTAGGAAATATCAGATCCAAACTATGCAGCTCGTTAACTGAGCTAAAGGAGTTTTTCCATCAGTACATGTTGTAGTCCTGATAGATTGTTTTCAGTCATTGAGTTATTTCACAGTGAGACTGTTTAGGGACTAGTCATGTGAGTAAGGGTTGCAGGATAGGGCCATAACTAACAGAGTCTATTCCCATAGTCCTACTGATAGAATCAATGATGCTGATGTAGCAGAAGGAAGCAGAAAATGAAATAAAGTTATTTTGTCTTTTTGTCATAAGAGTGAGACAGAAAAAAAAATCAACGTTTGCTAAACAGTAGAGGGCAAAACGAGTAAATGAAGACATTTTTATTTGCAAGCATCACGGGTGTATTAAAAACCCCTAGAGATACACATGCATACGGACACACACTCACACATACACATTCCCAACAAAATGTTAAAAATAACAGGACTATTTGAGTGAGCAAACTATTTGAGTGAAACACATTTGCAGCTGTAAGTTATACTATCAGAGTTAGCTTTGAAAATGAATGTGAATTTGGGTGATTTGCTATAAATAGGGTGATAATACCAACATACGTGCCTTTCTGACATTATTGGTACGTAAGGCTATTGCCTACAGTATTGCCACAAATTAAATGTATAAAGAACTATAATTCATTTGATGAGCACACTGTGATATGCTTCCATATTGTCCCTAAAACAGTTAAGATTCACCTTTTTCTCTTTCCCCATGCTGTCAATAATTACTGTAGCAGCTTGCATTGTTCTGAGAACCAAGTGGGGATACACTGCATTACAAGTCCCAGTGTCCCAAGAGACGTAAGTGTTGCAAGGCACAGCCTTGCAGTCTGATGAATAAGGCTCTGCAATGTCAGCAGCTGCCAAACAGATGAGCAGTTTTTAACTGAGCTAGGATTCACAATGAGATTTGGGCCCAGAACTAATCAGATCTAATTAAGACAGACATGTTATGGTCCGGTAGTGTTGACAGGGTCAGTATTCCTGTAGCTCTAAATAAGGTATGTTAAAATGAGCATCTAATTGACAATCTGGAAGTGCTACAGAACCTTTACCCTGCAGGGCCTAGAAGAAAAGTTGCCCTTCAGGTCCTGTTGTGTACTTGATTAGATTGTTACTACTCAATTAAACCGTTCTATAAAAAATAAAGTAAGTATGACAGGAGTTAAACATCGTTCAAAGAATTCCCAACATCTGTTTGGATTTTACTCAAGGAGATATAGTAAATCTACATAAATAGGAGTTCACTGTATGTTGCATGTTTGCTGTTCTGTTCAAAGCTTATTTTGATAAACAGCAAGGCAATGTAGTCATGGATTATTTTACCAGGATTGAAAGTACAATACAGTTTTTCAAAGTGTCTTCAGTATGATGTATGAGGTTTAGAGGCCACATTTCCCAGCCCTAATCTGTCACCATCAAGCTATGAAAGGACCATGGATTGGCTGTCTCATTCTATAGACTGTGGTTCCTTCAGCTTCATTGTGAATTTGACAGACATGTGGGCTTATCAATTGTCTTTACTCTTTCCCAGAATATTTGCTACATGCGTGGTTCCAGTTTGCACTTTCTCTCTGGTCTCTCAATTTTTTTTAAGACTCTGTGCTATAATAAATCTTTTATTAAAAAAGTTGATCCTCTTGTCCTATCTTTGCACTGCATTGCATTGTCTCTTGTAGAGTCACTTGTCTAAATTCAAAGAATGTTGACTGGAGAATTCTGACAATATAGTTTTTTATATACTCTGCAAAGGTGTAAAGGACTACATAAACTGCAAGGCTTGCTGAATTAGTGTCAGGATGTCAAGCTAAAACAGTGTCAAAGCTTTTGATATAGGTATTATATATTAATACAGAGAGTATACCCTCTATACTATATATTAAATATAATATAGACAGAGTGTTAAATTAATATTTAATAGTAAAATGAATTTTGTAATATAATTAAATATAAAAAGAATCAAAATGATAGTTAAAACAAAATGTTTTGAGATTATCAAAACAATACAAGAGTCTAAATGATTCATACTTTTTTCCTGTGTACATTTCATCAAAATCATCACATTCTTGCATGTTGTTTCGATTTTGATGACATTTTTCAAACACTTTTAGTCAAAGATGAGGAACTCCCCAATAAAAAAGAGCCTATGAGAGTATATGTCTATTGAGAAAGATTATATCATATTCTTAATTTGTGTATATCTGCTAGAAATTTTTTTCCCTTATTTACTGCAGACTGGTCCATGAAGTCATATTGGCCCATTTCTGTAATCCTTACTCATTCTGAGTAACACTGATGTGCATAGTCCCAATGAAACCACTTCTGTGAATAAATGCTTTTAGTTGTGAGTAAGGGTGGCAGAATTGATCCATAGGTGACTCTTTATAGTTGGGATCCTTCAACAGTCAGTGTTAGGCCCACTTTTATTTAACAATCTGGAAGAAAGGGTAAATAGCCCATTAAATTCTCAGTAATACTCACCTGAGATGTGCTGAAAACACCAATGAGGCAGGGGAATCATTAAAAGGGCTTTAGAGAGCTTGGAACAAAGATAGACAAAAAAATAATCTCAAGAGATGGGAATCTAAGGTTTCTACTTCCTATCTTTACATATCAAATAAGGTTCTATCTTTATCATAATCCTTATCCTGAACTCCCACTGAAGTCTCTGCAGTTGAGGGCACTGAGAGTACCCCCTAGACGGTGTTCAGCAGTGTGAAGACTGGTCACTATGTTCAGTAGTGCTGGAACAATTTTTACAGCTGAAAGTGGAGACCATGTATTTGGGTTGTTGTTACCACTTCAAGCCAGGGGATGTAGCAGCACCCCCAGTACATTTAGTTGCAGCACCTCTAACTAAGGCTATTGTGGTACAGCAGAATAGCAGAAGGCAGATATACTGGCCACTGGATTAACAGTTTTCTGTTCCCTGAGTGACCACAGCAGGGGTTGCTCCAGGCTAATGAGAACACCTGACTCCAATTAACCTGTTAAGAGTCAGGTGAACCCATTGAACTAATGTGACTATCTGACTCTAAGGCCTGGTCTACACTACGCGTTTAAACTGATTTTAGCAGCGTTAAACTGATTTAATGCTGTACCCGTTCACACAACGATATAAAGGGCTCTTTAAATCGGTTTCTGTACTCCTCCCCAACGAGAGGAGTAGCGCTAAAATCGGTATTACCATATCGGGTAAGGGTTGATGTGGCCGCAAATCGACGGTATTGGCCTCCGGGCGGTGTCCCATGGTGCTCCACTGTGACCGCTCTGGACAGCAATCTGAACTCGGATGCAGTGGCCAGGTAGACAGGAAAAGCCCCGTGAACTTTTGAATTTCATGTCCTGTTTGTCCAGCATGGAGCTCTGATCAGCATGGGTGGTGATGCAGTCCCAAATCCAAAAAGAGCTCCAGCATGGACCGTATGGGAGATACTGGATCTGATCATTGTATGGGGAGACAAATCTGTTCTATCAGAGCTCCATTACACGATGAATCGAAAGTACAAAAAGTCATTGAAAAAAATTTGCCAAGCCTCACCTGATACAGGTCGCAGCAAGTGCTGCGTGAGACATGGCGTAACAGAGTGCCAAAAGTAATTCAATGAGCTGGCTCATCCTTCCTGGAAGGGAGGAGGGAGGTTACTGTGAGGTGACTCCCTACAGACTATCCCACCGGCCTAATCTCCTTGCCTCAGTTTTAGCCAGATTACTAGTCCCCGCAGTCTCCTGAATAATCACTTATGCACTTGTGTGGCTCCTCTGAGCTACGTGATAAGACCCACGTGACGCATATACAATGAGCTACGAAACGCGACCAATCTGTCCTGTAACAGGCGTTGGGTCTCCACGGTTCTCACACTATGGTCAGAGGTTTAAGAGCAGGATCCACTCCCCATGTGGACCTGCCCCACCTGCCCCGTGATAGAAAGGGGGAAAAATCGTTTTAATTGAACTTATCTTTATATGGACCAGTCTATGTACTACTAGCAATACAATAGCTGGTAGATGAACCATCGCGCCTATAGCAGCAGTAAATGCAGGTTAGCTAGATACCACCTTTCCCACCCCCCGGGGGTATGGAGGCTAGGATCGGTGAGGCAACCGTCAGAACAGGGTGCAGTATGGAGGAATAGCCGTCCTGTCATCAAGATATCATGAGAGAAAGAACTCGTTGAGTATGCTCCTGCGCGCTGGGCTCTCTGGTGAGGCCGGACCCGGAAGACCTCGGCAGGACGCGGGTCGAGTTAAATTATGGAATGATTCCCGGTCTATTCCAGTAGAAAAAATGGTACAGAATGGCTGGTAAACGCTAGTTCATCATAGTCAGTATCTCGGGAGGCTAGAGCTTCCATCACCTGCCTCCTCCTTTCATGTGTAAAGAAAAGATTCTGTACTGTCCGGACTATCATAGCATGGGATGCTGGGCTTCTCTCCCCACATCACTTAATGTCTGCTGGACTATCATAGCAGCTGGAGGCTGCCTCCCCCCCTTTTATCTCACTAACAAGTCAGTGTTCCTTATTCCTGCATTCTTTTAACTTCATCACACAAATGGGGGACACTGCCATGGTAGCCCAGGAAGGTTGGGGAGGAGGGAAGCAACGGGTGGGGTTGTTGCAGGGACACCCCCTAGAATGGCATGCAGCTCATCAATTCTGCGGATCTGACCACAGAGCGGCTGTGCTCTCTGATACATATGGTACAGTGTGCCCATATTCTAGGCAGGACTGACTCTATTTTTAGATACCATAAAGGAGGGATGACTCGGGGAGTCATTTCCATTTTTGTCTTTGCGCCCCAAGCCAACCTCAGCCAGGGGCACCCATGACAGCAGCAGACAGTACAGAACGACAGAAACCGTCATCTCATTGCCAAATTTACATGGCGCAGCGGACGGATACAGTACGACTGATAACCATCTCTGCTGTCATGCAAAGGCAAATGAATGCTGCTGTGTAGCGCTGCAGTTTCGCCCTTGTCAGCGCATCCAGTACACATACGGTGACAGTAAAAAAAAGCTGAACGGGCTCCATGGTTTGCCGTGCTATGGCGTCTGCCAGGGCAATCCAGGGAAAAAGGGCGTGAAATGATTGTCTGCCGTTGCTTTCCCGGAGGAAGGAATGACTGACGACATTTACCCAGAACCACCTGCGACAATGATTTTTGCCCCATCAGGCACTGGGATCTCAACCCAGAATTCCAAGGGGCGAGGGAGACTGCGGGAACTATGGAATAGCTATGGAATAGCTACTCACAGTGCAACGCTCCAGAAATCGATGCTAGCCTCAGACCATTGATGCACATCGCCGAATTAATGTGCTTAGTGTGGCCGCATTCACTCGACTTTATACAATCTGTTTTACAAAACCGGTTTATGTAAAATCGGAATAATCCCATAGTGTAGACGTACCCTAATTAAGGCCCCGCTGATACTATAAAAAGGGCTGACTCTAATCAGGCAGAGGGAAGCCAGGGAGCCAGAGGAGAGGAAGTGTGGCTGAAGGGCTGGTTAATGAAGGCTCAGGTGACTGGCAGTGACATGGGGACCCAGTAGGTGGATGGTTCAAAACTTAGCCCAGTGTCTGAAAATCATACTACCTGATGATTGTGACCTGTTGTGAAACATGTAGAAGGTCTCATTTTAATTCATAGTGAACATCACCAAAACTGACACTCTCTGGCATTTTTGTTCAGAGTGAGATTAAGTTTTCTCTGGGTCTGGTGTTGGTTCAGTAAGTTCAAGGTGGAGACACACTGCCTGGACAGTGTGGAGGAACTCTACACTGCTGCTGCCTGTGCTAATCCTGATCTGTCTGTCTGCAGTTATCCAGGACCTTTTTCTGGTCATTGAATTCACTAAGGGTCAAATCCAGCCCCCAACTTCAGTGGACACCAAAGTGCCCCTAGCAGTGATACTGGTGCAGACCCACAGCACAAGCTAGGCCAGGGGAAGAGAGGAGGGAAGCTCAGATCCCTAGGGGATTATGGGGCAGTACTGCAGAAGACATGAATAGGATTATACAGGGGTGATTTGGGAGGGATCTTCTGGGTGAGTTAGGGATTCAGAGAGCTACTTCAGCCACTTGTGAATTGCTTTTTCTCAACACCCACCCCCAAGGTTACACAGTTTGCCAGTGATAGTGGGTGCTGGATATCTCGTCCACAGCATGCCTTTACCTTATTTTCATTCTGGGTTTTTAAGTGCACTTATCAATCTTTATGAGGCTCATAATAAAGGATCTCTGTGGTGTGCTTTATCATTGAGTTAAGGTTGTGGTGAGAACAATAATCTGTGCCTAATGTACTGTTTCTTCATCCATTAAAGAAGATACTTTAAAAGATATTTTTAAATAAAAAAGACAAAATAGTTGTTATTATATGAAATTATCAAACAATTCATTGTTATACAATATAGAGGACAGTTTGTATTGTGGGCTTTCTCTAATGAAGCCTCAGTGCCTGACAGACTAATTGCTCTTGGCTCAAATATCAGCCATATGCTACCACATGAAAATGGAGAACACAGATCTTCACAGGTTTTATGGATAAATGCAGTATAAACCGGTTGACCCAGGTTCATTCAGGTCACATTTCCTCCATTTCTGTGGCAGCTGGCCCAGCTGTGGAAGTCTAGGTAAAGCAGTAGTTGCTCCTGGCGGTAGATTCTTTCAAGATGCCCATCTGAACTATACTGCACCTTCAGCAGCAGCCTAGCCACAGACCACATGGATTCCCTAACACTGCCTCGGACCCAAGCATTCTCAAAGTAATACACTGAACAAATGTATCAGTCATGATAAGGCCCCTACGTAGTAGGCCTTTTGTCATCTTTTCATTCTGGGTTTTAAAATGCACTTATCTGTCCTTATGGGACTTATGATAAAGGATCTCTTGCTGTGCTTTATCACTGAAGTAAGGTTGAGAAAAATAATCTGTGTGACATGTACTGTTTCTTCATCCATTAAAAAAGACTTCCATCCTTAGAAGTTTTTAAAGCCTGGCTTGACAAAGCCTTGGCTGGGATGATTTAGTTGGGGTTGGTCCTGCTTTGAGCAGGGGATTGGACTAGATGACCTCCTGAGGTCTCTTCCAACCGTAATCTTCTATGATTCTGTGATCAATCCTTTGCTGACGTCCACATCCCCTGCACCCATATGGAGCTTCATTGAACTCAATGGGGCTCTCCACATGGGAAACCCTCTACCCCACATGGAGGCAGTTACAGGGCCTTAATTATGGTCTCCTTATCCACTGAGGACAGAATCAGAAGTAACTGGCTTAAACTGAAGCAAGGGAGATTTAGGTTGGACATTAGGAAGGGCAGTTAAGCACTGGAACAAATTACATAAGGAGATTGTGGAATCTCTCCATCCTTGGAGGTTTTTAAGAACAGGTTAGAAAACACCTGTTAGGAATGGTCTAGATAAAACTACGCCCTGCCTCAGTGCAGAGGACTAGACTAGAAAACCTTCCATTCCTACATTTTTATGAATCTGACTCAGCAGCATCAATTTGAATCTTGTATATAAACCAACACTTAGTTTTATTTAAAAATGCAGATAGATCTTTTAAAGTGGGTCCTTTCTGTATATTAGTTGTCAGTTTCCAACCTGTAATGGGCGTTTGGTGGAAACTATTGTTTTCTGAAGACAACATAAGCTGATTGAATTTTGTTTTTTTTCGGGTGGTAGCTAATATTTCACCAGATGATAAAGCTGTTGTAGAAATGAAATTGTTCTTGAAGCTTTTGTATTTCATCTAAGAAATAGGGTTGTGTAGGTAGAATTCCTGTTCACTTGCACCCTTCAGACAGTAGAACTCTCCTCCCAACTGTGTAGAAAGTCTTAATTACTGATTAATGCTTTATTGATTAACGATTACTGGTTTTCTACTTCATAGCAATTGATAGTCAGGAGCTGCTTTGTGAAGCTCTATTCCAGGGGTAGGCAACCTATGGCACGCATGCCAAAGGCAGCACGCAAGCTGATTTTCAGTGTCACTCACGCTGCCTGGGTCCTGGCCACTGGCCCAGGGGGCTCTGCATTTTAATTTAATTTTTAAATGAAGTATCTTAAGCATTTTAAAAAACGTATTTATTTTACATACAACAATAGTTTAGTTATATATTATAGACTTATACAAAGAGATGTTCTAAAAACATTAAAATGTATTACTGGCACGTGAAACCTTGAATTAGAGTGAATAAATGAAGAGTCGGCACACCACTTCTGAAAGGTTGCCACCCCCTGCTCTATCTTTTATAACAAGAAATATAATGCTGAGATGTGTGGAAATGAGAGGATCCTTCTACTTTGAAAGTCATTCCATATGTTGGTTCGCCAGTCTGTTAGTTTTCTATGCATAAGAGATCCTCCTCTCTTCTCAACAAAGTATCCCGAGCCAACTGAATGGTTAGGTAAGTGGGAAACGGGGTAAGGACTGGCCTATTTCACTACCTTAGAAACTGGCAGCTTAGGTTTTGCTGCCTTCCACGCACTTCAGGCAGAGTGACCACCAGCATCTCCACTCTCGGCCAGAGTAGCCCTTTGATCTGCCACCAGAAAGGAAGAGGATATAAGACTGTCTATGCTGGCAGCCCCTCTCTCCTGCTATCCTTTTAGAGTGATAAGCCTCGCAGAGTGGACCAGAAGGAGAAAATGGTGACATAGTGCCACTGTGGCATCAGTAATAACAGTATAAAATTAGTGCTCTAAGCACAAAATAACACACTATGGGTCGAGGAGGCCCCATTTTCTGGCCTCTTTGATTTACTTATTTTTAAAAACTTGAAATTCTGTGCTGCTTTGTGATGTTCCCTGGGTGCAGGGCCAAAGAGTGAGGACCACATAATTTATAGTTTTGCCTGTCTGTCAATAGTAGAAGTGTTCAAAGCTTGTTGTTACATGTGGATTAGGCTTAGAACTGACCGAAAGGAGGAGGGAGTTTGACTTGAATTGTGTCAAACTTTGCAGCTGTTTAAGTTTAGTAAATAACTCATGTGCACTGGTTTTATTTGCCTGATCTATGCACAAGGAAGGTATATGTCAACTGCCCAATATATATGGTGTCCTTAACTTCTTCAGTGGCAGCCTACTAGGACATGTCTTCTCACAAAGCTGTTTCTGAGCACTAGCTCTTTCTACTCTGACAATCACATGTGACACATACTTCTTTTCTCCTCTCTTCAACCTACAACGTACCTCTGCCTGCCTTTTCACCACCATTTTCTTCTTTTCTATTTCTGGCCATGATGGTAACAGGGATGCATACCAGCTATCCTTTCTAAAAGCCAAATTTTTCGACAGAGACTAAAAGGATTGTGCAAGGCTAATTTAATATCCATGTGGCTAATCCTTCAGAGTAGATATTTGAGCTATCTGTCCAACCCAAGATAGTGAAAGTAAAAAGCACTACCTCATGTCTCCATGGGATGCCATGAGTGATTTAAAGTGACCAAGTTTGTAATGCATCATTCAATTTCCTTATCAGAGGCTTGCAGAAAATTTCAGTTTTTCTACTTAATTTTTTTAAATGTTGCCTTAGAATTTTTTACTGTATATGAGGCAACAGTTACCACCAGGGCCAGCTCTAGGCACCAGCGCTCCAAGCATGTGCTTGGGGTGGCACTTTCCAAGGGGCAGCACTCCAGCTCCTTTTTTTTTTTTGCTTGGGGTGCAAAAAGCCAGGAGCTGGCCCTGAGCAGAGGTGAGCTGCGGCAGTGGGGAGCACAGGGAGGGCCACAGGAAGTAACCTGGGGTGGAGGGGGGAAAGGAACTGCTCCCCCCCTTGCTCACTGCCGCTCCACTGTCGCCTGCTCCCTCGAGTGTGCCACCACTCCACTTCTCCCTTCTCCCTCCCAGGCTTGCCTCAAAACAGGTGATTCGCACTGCAAGCCTGGGAGGGAGGGGGAAGAAGCAGAGCGGTGGCAGCATGCTCCAGGGGAGATGTGAAGTGGAGGTGAGCTGCAATGGTGGGGGGTGCGAGGAGGGCCGCAGGAAGTAACCCGGGGGGGAGAGGAACCGCTCCCCCTCCAGCTCACTTCCACCTCCTCCCCCGAGCGTGCTGCTGCTCCGCTTCTCACCTTTCCCTCCCAGGCAAGCCTGGGAGCAGTGCTGGCTCTAGGTTTTTTGCTGCCCCAAGCAAAAAAAAATTTGGCTGTCCCCCATGCCAGCCCTGGTCTCTCACCCTCCCCCAACCAGTGCCCTCCCCCACCTGCACCCCCTGCCGCCTCAGCCCTGGGCTCTCT
>NC_133769.1:185928129-186112085 GCF_003597395.2 Chelonoidis abingdonii
CCCAGGCAGCCCGAGGACTCTAGCAATCTAGGCAAGCAAAGGTTCCTAGCAAGGCATTGTGCTGGGGAGCGGAACATTTCCAGGGGCAGCATTCCTGGCCATCTTTATTTTTTTTTTTTCCTCCGGCCAGCAAGGCTAGACGCAGCCTTGGCCAGCAGCAGCGTATCAATACGTGGGCACCTGGCCTGCATGCGTGGTTTAGCGCACTGCAGTGGAGTTCGCCGGCACTCAAACCTTGAATAGGCTGGCTGGGCAGGCGTCCGAGTGGGGGACACTAGGGCTGGGGTTGCCCCCAGTGGGAGCACACGGAGCCATCTCGCAGGTGCACGCAACCCGGGCAAGCCGGTCCCCAAGCACCACAGGCTGCGGCTGAGTGAATGCTGCCTGAACTGCCCTAGGAGACTGGCAGCAGGGCAGCTCCACAAGACTGTGCCGCAAGCAGGGGCCAATAGAGGGCAGCAAGGCTGCTGTCAGAGTCTAAGGCCTAGCGCCCACTCTCAGGAAGCTCCGCTCCCTCTGAGCTACCCTAAAACTTCTCGGCATCTCAGCTCACTGGCTGTGACGTTTCCCCTCGGGCTGCGCCTTCACACCGGCGTCCCGTCGGTCCTGAGGTCAGTGACACTGCGAGAGGAGCGCTGGGCTTAGTGAAACGCGGCCCAGGGGCCCAGCTCTTATCACCCATGCCTGCCAGCGCCAAGAGCTGGACTGGAGGTGGGGGGGAGCCAGGGCTGGGAGGGCTGCGGGCTAGCAGCCCAGGTTTAGGGCAGCCAAGAGGTGCCGATCGGGTGGGGGAGGAGAGGGCCCAGGGCCTGAGGACCCAGGCAGCCCGAGGACTCTAGCAATCTAGGCAAGCAAAGGTTCCTAGCAAGGCATTGTGCTGGGGAGCGGAACATTTCCAGGGGCAGCATTCCTGGCCATCTTTATTTTTTTTTTTTCCTCCGGCCAGCAAGGCTAGACGCAGCCTTGGCCAGCAGCAGCGTATCAATACGTGGGCACCTGGCCTGCATGCGTGGTTTAGCGCACTGCAGTGGAGTTCGCCGGCACTCAAACCTTGAATAGGCTGGCTGGGCAGGCGTCCGAGTGGGGGACACTAGGGCTGGGGTTGCCCCCAGTGGGAGCACACGGAGCCATCTCGCAGGTGCACGCAACCCGGGCAAGCCGGTCCCCAAGCACCACAGGCTGACGGCTGAGTTGAATGCCTCCTGAGACTGCCAGGAGACTGACTAAGCAGGGCAGCTCTGACAGAATAGTGCCGCTAGCAGGGGCCATAGAGGGCAGCTAAGCGCTGCTGTACAGAGTCTAAGGCCTAGAATCGCCCACTCTCAGGAAATGTCCGCTGCCGCTCTGAGGCTACCCTGAAAACTGCCTCAGGCTCTCAGCTCACTGCATGGAGTTTCCCCTGGGTGCGCCTTCCCCGGCGTCCCCGTCGGTCCTGAGGCAGGAGCCGCTGGCAGAGGAGGACATGGGCTTGGACTGCGGCCCAGGGGCCCTGCTCTTATCACCCAGCTGCCAGCGCCAGAACTGGACTGGAGGTGGGGGGAGCCCAGGGCCTGGGGAGGGCTGGGGCAGCAGCCAGGTTTAGGGCAGCCAAGAGGTGCACGATCGGGGGGGGGGAGAGAGCCCAGGGCTGAGGATTGTACTTACAACTGGGAAACAGAAGATTAGAAGGACTGGAAATAGATCCTCTCATAGCTGAGAGAGCACAGAACAGACAAAGACCCAAGACCAAGAAACACCCACAAATTCCCTCCCTTAAGCTTTGAAGAATCCGGTTTCCTGATTGGTCCTCTTGTCAGGTGTTTGGTTCCCTTTGTTAACACTTTACAGGTAAAAGAAACATTAACCCTTAGCTATCTGTTTATGACAGCCCCCACGCATGATACGCTGCTGCTGCCAAGGCTGGCTCTAGCCTTTTGCTGCCGGAAGGAAAAAAAAAAATAAAGATGGCCAGAATGCTGCCCCTGAAAATGTGCCGCCCCAAGCACATGCTTGGTTTGCTGGTGCCTAGAGCCGGGCCTGCCTGGGAGGGAGAGGTCGGAGGGGAAATGCGGCACAGCCAGGGAAGGAAGCGGGGCCGGGGTTTTGGGGAAGGGGCAGAATTGGGGTGGGGCCAGGGGGCACGGGAAAAAATTTTTGCTTTTGGTAGCAAAAAACTTGGAGCCGGTCCTGGTTACCACATGATGATCTGAGATATCTCATGTATAAATTATACTATAGCAGGGTAGGTTAAAAACAAACTATTCCTGACACCACTGTGTGGCAACTGATGATTTTTTAATGGTAAGCATATTGCCTTTCCTGAGAAAATTATATCAATCTTAGATAAAACTGTTACCAGATGCAAAATTTCCTATATTCTACACTGCTGTCTGTTCTGCAGACAAAACAGATAGTTGCATATAGCATCAAGAAGATTATCTCATAAGAGAATATGTACAAGTTAATGTCTGAGCTTATTATTTTATTTGAAGCCTTCAGCGGTGTCTATCATAATTTTCTAAGGCACATTCAGCCATTTTCCTTCATCTTCATTTTAGGACAGTAAACTGGGGTGTATTTTCTCTCTCACACACACGCACACAAATTTCTAATATTTTCTAAAAAGTTGAGAAAGTTCTGTTTTACATTCAGTTTTAAAAGAATGAAACACACTTTCTTTTCACCCTGTCATTTAGAAGAACGCCCGATCTCCTACAAAGTTTAGCATTCTAGAGTCTATTAAATTGCAATATTTTTTTGACTTATGGATTTGGCAATCTCGCCTTCTACTAAACGTGCATGTTTTTAAAATGAGGGACAACCCAACCATGAACAGAATCTGCATGTAAACACTTTTTTACTGACAAAAAATGTTTCATTCTCTTTTTATTTTGAATCATAATCACTGGAAGCCCTGAGTTGTGTTCACTCCCACATTTTCCCCACTCTCATTTGTCTCCTGTTTCATTTTTTTTAGCTGCATATTAAATTATATACTTTAGAAATACACTTTTGCAACCTATTTCATTGTGATCTGGATTAAGATTGCAGTGAAACTGACCCCTGCTGTTGACACATAATTTTAGTCTGTCAACTACAGTAACGCCTAATTATTCAGCATGTGCATGTGTCAAGTGCTGATAAACTTCAACATTAATTTTTGTTCCACATGAGTTATCTTCAATATCTTGTATGGGTTGATAGGACATAACATTTGCTTTTCTCATTACCTTTCACTATGGTTTGCCTCACTTCCATGATTAAAGTGCAATTTTAAACTACAGGTTGAAGACTTTGATTGACATGACAAACATCTGAACATTGCCTATATAATATGTTTTCTGATTAATGAAACTAACATGGTATTCAAGTATGGACCCTAGCCTGAATGGTGCTGAGCACCTGGGTTGCTGGAACAATTTTTATAGTGGGGATGCTGAGAGCCATCGAACCAAACTGTAAACCCGGTATGTGATAGAAACCACTTCAATCCACATGATGCAGTATCACCTCTTATTCCAGCATCTATGCTGAGCACTTCCTGTGTGGCAGGGAGCACCTTCCTGTCGAGCTTCAGCAGGAATTGATGGTATGCAACTCTTTGCAGAAGTGCACATCCTGCAATTAATGGTATAGGGTAGTATCTATGTGACTAGACAGTGACATTACTGCATGCAAGCTAGCCTGGTAGTCTAACATCAATCCTCTGTCAGACAGCTGGGGCCAGGAGTGTTGCAAGGATAGCATGCTAAACCCATAAAGATAGATCAGTGTAGCATTACATCACATAACTTGCTGACCACCCCCATTGACCAACAGTTGGAACATAGTTAACTTCTGCAAGAAGTCACATCTATAAAATGCTCTTCATCCACAGGAAAGTTTGCCAAAGCATAGGGCCATTAAGTGGGATGGCCCTGGTGAATAAATGAAAGAATGGAGGAATCTTAAAATATTTTACCTTGCAAAAAGCTTCCTCTGTATTATTTCATTTCTGTGAAGTGTGTTCTATTTCTGTCAGCAAAAACATCTGGGATGAATGGCTTCAGTTAAATGTGACTGACCTGTTCACTGGGGAACAGTGGAAGCAGAAGTAAAATTACTTTGCTTCCACAATAGTAACTAGTACTGAGTAACAGCGGAATCATAAATATTATTGTAATAGCCAACCTGGGATGGCATGACTAGTAAAATATTGAAAAATTAAAGTACATTCGCAATTTAATATATTCCCTCTACATAAGAAATGTAAGGTTTGGACGATACAGAGAAAAATGTGTGGTAGTCCATGCTTGTTGAAATTCATATAAAATCTGCTATGAAAATGAGAGAGAACATGCAAAAATATTGTTTACTTTTTTTCTCTTTTCTTCTTGGAGGAAAAGTGAACATTTTAACACTGACTGTAACTTTAAAAAAATTATAAGCCTTGGCCTGAATAGTGGTATTGATCGTGGTGGTGACATCTTAGGGAGAGTTCAGGAGGGATTCTGTCGTGGGGAGGCAATTCTCTCTCAAAAAAACCAGCTGTGTAGAGGGTTGGATTGTCCTTCAGGATTGTGGTGCATGTTCTCCCGAGCCTAGCCCACACTGCTCAATCCCCACATTCAAGCACATCCACGTAACAGAGATTCAAACAGGCTTTTATGTTCCAGAGGTATGGCATTTTCTTTTATTAAAAAGGTGAATTACTGTGTATCAAAGCTCTCCAGGTTAATCAAGAGAGGTCGTGCCCTCTCCTCCTCTTATTTGAATAAAATTTAGCTGGGTTTGCAATGTTGTTAAACCCAGGCCTTAAATCCTTAAAACAAGCAGCTAGCTCACTTTCAACAAATCCCGGTAGCAGAAAAATGCGAACTCCCCGAATCATGTTGGTAGCACTCAACTTCCTTGTCACAGATGGGGGCCAAATTATAGCAAAAGTTTAAAAGGAGACCATATAACTTTTAACTATTACTACTTCTGCTTAAGCTGTCTAGGAGCCAGCAATACAAATGGAAAGGGGAGAGATGATGTCTCTTAAAAGAAAGCATTTTGGATGCTTAGATTAATCAGGAATACTTATATAATGTTTGGTTCCTGTTCTAGAATTCATTTCCTGGAATTCTGTCTGGCCCTTTCTTTTCATTCATGATAAAAATAAATAACCCATGTGGTATGTACATTTGCTTCTCTCTTTACTTGCTGTTCACTGTCATCTCTTTTGAGTGGTATCCTGCACTATATAAGTGAAGAGCAAGAATATGCACATTATTACGTGTGTGTGTGTGAGTGAGAGAGATTCCTGTTGCATGAAGCTATAAGATTTAGAGGTTTTACTCTTTGAACTTCAAGATAAATGTGTTTCCCACTGAATCTAATGTAATGCATATTTTGGGCCCATGGTAAATCTGGCATCTTCCCCTGAACAAAATGTTTTTGACTACATTAGCTTAGGAAGCAGACATGTGAATCCATTTCTGAATTTGGATTCCTTATGATGGCATTATCTGCAAGCACAAGGCTTGCTTTTCATTACTTATTTTGCTCTGATAATACCCTTTTGTATTTAGCCACTCTAATGTCATAGTTCAAGAAAAGATGAACAACATGCTGCTGTATATAGGCTTCCCCCCAGTTCCATTGCAGCCAGCAAGAGGATTTGTCTGGGTAATACGCTTTAAGGAGCCCTTGAAATAAGTATACTGGCTATGCACTCAGAATGTAGTTTTCCTTGGCCCCTGAGGAGAAAGTCAACGTACATATCATCCCCAGAGTAATAACCGAAATGTATATAAATAGAAATACCTATTAAAAATATGGTCCTGATTTTGGCCTCATTATCCTTTTTCTATGAACAAGCCTTCCTCTCATCCTTCACATCTGCAAGTGTGTGACACAAGCCATCAAAATGAGTGACAAATGACAGAAAAGTGGAACACATCTGTTTTGTTGTGCATCATTTCATCATTGACAAATTACAATTCTTTTAATCTATGAAACCTGTTTTAATGATTTTTCTCAGTGTTTGGATTAATAGAACTTTTAAAAAAAATAAGAAAGTGGAAAAACTAATTCCACAATATGCAACCATAAGGATATGAAAATGTGTTGTTAACAGGGTTTGAACCCTGGACCTTCAAATCCTCAGCACAGACTTATAACACATGAGTAATTATTATCCTCTTTGTGGACCATCTACTAAAATGGACTTGACACAAAAACTTTTCCAGTGGCTTGTGCACTCATTAGCTAAACAGGTAATAGAAGAAAATCCGTCTGCTTCTTCTGGTCCATGGAACATCACCTGCCTTGATGGTGCAGTGGAAAAGGCAGCCAGCTTCAGGTAAAATGTAGAATGTCCCTCAAAAGCATATTTGAGGGCTCTAAGAATAGCCCATTATGGGAAGATGAAACATCATGAGATGAAACTCAGTTTCCCAGGAGTTCTTCTGGAAAAAGCAGGAGAAGCACTCCCCATGGGAAAAACTAGAGAAGCCTATGGATCAAACAAGGTGTGCATGATTAGGGGATTCCTTAGAGTGCAGGACCATGGCTACTTGAAACCTTGACCATGCCCACTGCAAACCTTGAAAATACTCTCCCACCTCCTTTTCCCCAGGCTCCTCAGTGATGGGGGGAGGGGTGGAGAAGACAAATAGAAATGAACAGAATGCTCTTGTTTTCCCATACATGGTGGGAGGGGTGTCAGTGTAGTCCCTGTCCCTTCCCATGGAACTCTCATGGACACACGTCTGTAGCATCAGAGAAAAGAGAATTGTGCCACAGAGACAGAACTCTCTCCCCTACTCTGCAGGCTCAGGCTTCACTCCTGTGTGCAACATGAGGGAAATGAATGAAAGTTAATTTGTAACCCTACTTATTTAACATCCTTTCTTGTGATTAAATTTAATTATAATGCACTGTACCCAACATAGCATTTCCCATCTATGGATCTCTAGTCACTTACAGACATTAATGAATGAAACCTCCCAATCCCCATGTTATGATGTGGAAACCGAGACACAGATATTGAATGACTGTCCCAAGATCACACAGGATGGATATTACAGAGCTGGAAATTGAACTCAGATCGATCTTTGTATGGTGCTTATATGGGCCCTCATTGGTATAGTTGTGATGGGTTAGATCACAGAAACCACCTTGGGGCTGCCAACTGATGTGCCAAGACTACTTCTGCCCCTGCTTTCCCTGCCAGCATGGGACTCCAGAACCCTGCCTGGTTGTGCCAGACACACTTGCCGGCCACGAACACAGACCCATGTCTGAACCATGTCCCACAAACTGCAGACTTAACTGAAAGCAGCATAAGAAGTGTTCCTGTCTCTAACACCCAGATTCCCAAACTCCCAACGGGGTCCAAACCCCAAATAAATCCGTTTTATCCTGTATAATGCTTATGCAGTGTGAACTCATAAATTGTTTTCCCTCTGTAACACTGATAGATATGCACAGCTGCTCCCCTCCCCACAAGCTATTAATACATACTCTGGATTAATTAATAAGTAAAAAGTGATTTTATTAAATACAAAAAGTAGGGTTTAAGTGGTTCCGAGTAGTAACAGACATAAGAAAGTGAATTACCAAGCAAAATAAAATAAAACACGCAAGCCTATGCCTAATACAGTAAGAAGACTGAATACAGATAAAACCTCACCCTCAGAGGTGTTCCAGTAAGTTTCCTTTTACAGGCTAGTCTCCTCCTAGTCTGAGTCCAGCAATCACTCACACCCCCCGTAGTTACTGTCCTTTGTTCCAGTTTCCTTCAAGTATCCTTTAGGGGTGGAGAGGCTATTTCTTGAGCCAGCTGAATACAAGATGGAGGGGTCTCGCAGGGGTTTAAATAGACTTTCTCTTGTGGGTGGACACCCCTCCATCCCCCTGTATAGAATACCAGCTACAAGATAGAGTTTTGGAGTCACATGGGCAAGTCACATGTCCATGCATAAAAACGGCCGTACTGGGTCAGACCCAAGGTCCATCTAGCCCAGTATCCTGTCTACCGACAGTGGCCAATGCCAGGTGTCCCCAATGAGGAGTGACCTGAACAGGTAATGATGTCATAGTGATCTCTCTTTGACAAATAAACAGAGTCTATGGGACACCACCCTTTCCTTTACCCGATCGTGGTGAATAGCCGTTAAGGAATTAACTCCATGAATTTGATCCAAGTTCCTTTTAAACATTGTTATTAGTCTAAGCACTTCACAAACTCCTCAGGACTAAGGAGTTCGGCAACAAGTTGACTGGTGTGCTGTGTAGAGAAGAAGCTTCCTGTTATTTGTTTTAAACCTTGCCTACCTATCAATTTCATTTGGTGACCCTAGTTCTTGTATTATTGGGACTAAATAAATAACTTTTCCTTCTCCACGCTTCTCCACATCAGTCATAATTTTATGGCTTCTATCATATCCCCCCTTGAGTTCTTCTTTTCCAAGCTGAAAAGTCCTAGCCTCTTTAATCTCTCCTCAGATGGGACCCTCTCCAAACCACTAATCATTTTAGTTGCCCTTCTCTGAATCTTTTCTAGTGCCAGTATATCTTTTTTGAGATGAGGCAACCACATCTCTACGCAGTATTCAAGATGTGGGTGTACCATCAATTTATATAAGGGCAATAAAATATTCTCTGTCTTATTCTCTATCCCCTTTTTAATGATTACTAACATCCTGTTTGCTTTTTTGACCACATCTGCACCCTGCGTGGACATCTTCAGAGAACTATCCACGATGACGCCAAGATCTTTTTTCTGATTTGTTGTAGCTAAACTAGCCCCCATCATATTGTATGTATAGTTGGGGTTATTTTTTCTAACGTGTATTACTTTACATTTATCCACATTAAATTTTGTTTGCCATTTTGTTGCCCAATCACTTAGTTTTGTGAGATCTTTTTGAAGTTCTTCACAGTCTGACTCAGAACTTACAGGTAGCAGCCATGGTTCAGCCATGGTTCACATGCTACCTTGAACGTCCTCAAGTAGACTTCTTATGTGGATTGAAGCTTTCCAAGATCCATTGTCTGTTAAATGTTTCTTGATTGGGTACTTAACTTGCACATTCCTTTCTCAAGAAGCTGACCAAATGCTTTACTTAGGCTACTTAAAATCAAGCAAGTACACAGCCAATATTCATAACTTCGAATGCAAAAGGATACATGCATACAAATAGGAGGAATAGGTTCAGTAGATCATAACCTTTACAGAGATATGTTACATGGCATATGTAGCATAAAACATATTCCAGGTTTGTCATATATAGATTCATAAGCATATTTCCATAAAGCCTTATGGGGCGCAATGTCACAATAGTATCTGAGCAACTCACTACTTTTCATGTATTTTTCTTTACAATTCCTCTGTAAGGGACGAAGTATTGTTCTCCCCTATGACAAATGGGAACTGAGATACAGAGAAAGTCAATGGTTTCTCTGAGATCACACAAGAAATCTGTGGCAGAGCAGGGATCTGAACCTTGGTTTGCCAAGTGTCAGGTTAGCGGCCTAATCTTTGAGCCATCCTTCCTCTCAAGCTCATCTCATTCCATCTTCATCTCCTGAGTCTCCGTCCTGTTCTTTAGCCACAGGTTCGCCCTTCTCCTCAGAAGCTACAGACACTTTTAAAATAGGTCCAGTGTTTCATTTTTGTATTATTTAGCTTTGCTGATAACCATTTCCTTTTCCTGTCTTATTTATGTTTGTATTTTGCGATAAAAGAAAACTAGAACATGCCTCAAGCTCAATTCCCAGAGCCAGTGATTCACAGTCTGCATAATTTACTTTAAATCCCAAGACTGCACTAAAGTCTTTAATCTCTTTTAGCACATTTGGGAAGGAGACAATTGGATTGGCAATCATTCATAAAACATCTGCATAAAGTGGTGCCTCCTGCTCCCTGCCCTCATCACAGTCCCTTTGATATCTGTATTTTTCTTCGTTCTCTATGCAAATAGCTCCAAAGAAGAGATCAGGAAGAGGACATCTTTGCCCACTACCTCTATAAAGGAGTCAAAGGCATCTTTTCATATCATACCTATCAAACATGTCAGAAGTTGGACTCTGTTCAGTTTATCCTTGAAATATTCTCAGAGCAACACATGGGTTTTGGAATAGAGAGCACATAAAAAGGTGCAGAATACTGCAGCATTCATAGACATAATCTACAGATCTATTGGTATGTGGATCTTTATTTAGTCTAACACGCTGATATGTTGCATAAACTATTAATAATCAAATTGCCAGGATGATACATTGTACTATAAGGGCTCCCTCAGAGCCATTACAGTGCAGGGGTGGCCAAATTTACAGACCCTCTGAGCTGCATATGAAAATCTTCAGAAGTTTAAGAGTCGGAGCTCAAGGCTTCAGCCCTACTCCTGCTGAAACCTGAGCCCCAGCAGGCGCACCCTGCTGGTCAGAAGCCGCTACCCCACCATCCGGCTGCAAGGCAAAGATCCCAAGTTCCCCCCACTCCAGTCTGGTAGGTGCAGAATGGGGGGAGGGACCTGGGGGCAGGCCATAAGCCACAATTTAATTGTGAAAGAGCTGCATGCAGCTCACGAGCCACGGTTTGGCCGCTCTTGTTTAAACACTAGATACAGTGTTACCATTCATAGAGCATTTCTACTAAGGGTTGCTTAGTCTGTTATGAAACCAATCACTACAAATGCCAACAAATGTGACATTTACATAAGATAATAAAGGCATCAGCTTGGTTATTTACTATTTTTGTGTCTTTTTGAAAAGTAAATAATTTGTTTGCTGCAACGTGACAGACATATCTTCAATGAAAGATCTTCTCTTATCTTATGCTTTTGTACCTTTAAAAAAATCAGACTCGTTGAAATTCTGTAAATTGTTTTCTGAAACTCTGGACTGAACAACAACATGCAAAATTTTAACATTACAGGGACATGGTCAATGATATTACAGTAATGTTTGTGGCCTCTGAATTATCCCTCTGGAGAGGACTCTTGCAAATGTTTCTTCATAGCTACAAACTGGTTGGGCATGCCCTTATCTCTCCCCTAATCTTGCTTTCCCCCCTTCTCTATCTACAAATCCTGTAGAGAGAGAGACTTCAAGGAGCATTTCTCCATGGCACTCAATGTGTGCAGAGTTACCCTGTATGTGCTCTCTGCGACCTGCCCTAAACCATGAAGTCTGCTACTCTTCAGTTCCCTTGTGTGTAGTGTTCTCCATGCCTAGGATACCTGGGTGTTATGGTTCTGCCCACTGACAATTTTTACCATATATGCTTTCATAAAAATATACAGCAGAAAGTCAGCAATTATTCAGTCACTGTAATAATGGCTACTAGCATACTGTCAGCAATTATTCCAGTCATGCTAATAGATGACTCAGTCAGATGTCATTCACGGTGATGGCAAACACAGCTATGTATTCTTTTCCTGTTATTCCAGCCCAGGGCCCTTTTGACTGGAATAAGCATCGGGGAGGAATTTTTTTTTCCAAGCCACAGAGCAGCTGTGAAATCTCTCTGTGGGGGGTACTCCAGCCCATTTGCTGACATAATATTTTTGGGTACTTTTGCACTGCCTTTAGGGTGCCAACAGAGAGCCTCGGGAGGATATGCATGAGGACAGGTCTCATCAACCTCACCTTTCCCAGCTCATCCATGTCTGCCCTACATAAACACATTTACACACACACACACACACAAACACACCCCTACCTCCCCTAATCCCTACACACACCATGCAATAGAATCGCAACATTTCTGCTGCAAATAATCCCTGTGTGGTTACAGATGAGAGGGCTAGATTTGCCACTACCTGAATATATATTGTTTTAGTGATTTCTGTTTTCTCCAATATCAAGATATTATGTACATTTTACCATAAGGAGGTGGTAAATAGGTCTATTTTGAAATAGATTATTTTAATAGTGTTGAGAGAAATGGTGTCTTTGATGACAAGTGGTGTTAATTTTTCATGGCGTTGTTCCCACGGGAATTAACATAAATCAGAAAAGCTCAAATGTTCTTAATTTCAGTGTGGGATCAGCAGCTGTTTCCCAGTTGCTAGACATGTGGGACTTTGTGAGTCACAAGTCAGACAAGCAGAGTCAGATATATCCAGTTTCATACCATGATATACTCACTGTACATATGCCCAATAGAGATTATGATAACAAAAGAATTGTGTTGAGCTTCAAGAAGTTGTGAATTTAAGTAAATGGTTATATAATTGTCCTTATATCACTCTGTAAATCATGATGACATAAAAATGCAATCCATTAGTGACAAGTTCTTTGGGAATATTCAGTAGTGAAGAGGCATGAACATGAGCCATTGAGCAGCAACCTACTCAGCTCGACTTCATGTAGGAAAATTGTTTTATAAAAGGATTTAATCAGCCACTCCCTGTCTACCTGCTGTGATTAATATTCAGGCTCCGTTACTCTTCTGTGCTTAGACTTAAGGGTGAAATCCCGGCCCTACTGATATCAGTGGGATTTTGTTCTTGATTTCAGTAGGGCCAGGATTTTCACCCAAGGTTTGTGTTGTCCATGCTGAAGGGTAACGGTGTGTGTGTTTTCTTTTCCTTACATCCTTGCCTGGGTACATGTTCTGGCCCTAGTTTTAGCCCCATATTTGAGACAAAGAAGGTACACCTCAATACTTGAATGCATGGACTCTCCCAGCTGTTTAATATAAGAGATACTGTTTGATGATCTAGTATGTATTTTACAAATCACTTAAATTATCAATGCTTTACAAAATTCACCATTTGTTTAACATGAACCAGACATTTGTTTTGCACAAAATATTTTTAAAAATAAAATAACTTAATTCGAAACATCTCTGGAGGCCAAAGTCTTCCTCATGTATTGTTCATCTACTGGTAGTCCTTCTCTTGTCACAAAGTGAGGGTAGAACGTGGCTGATGATGTTTGTTCAAACTTTGCATGCACAACAGTGGAAGCTCTGCTCTCAGATGTAGGGGATTATCGGAACCCCCAGTCAAAAAGGGACCGTGGTGACTCTGATCAGCACCGCAGCCAGTGGGAGCTGTGGAGGTGGCACCTGTGGATGAGGGTAGCACACACAGAGCCTTCTGGCTGCACTTCTGCCTAGGAGTCAGAGGGACATGTGACTGCTTCCAAGAGCCACCTGAGGTCAGCACCACCTGGAGCCCTCACCCCTTCTTGGATCTCAATGCCCTGCCCCAGCCCTGAGTCCCTTTCCACACCTTGAACCCCTCATTTCTGCCCCACCACGGAGCCCTCAACTCCAGCCCAGAGCCCGTACCCCCTCCTGAACTCCAACCCCTGCATCAGCCCAGAGCGCCCTCGTGCACCCCAAATGCCTCAGCCCTGGCCCCACTCCCAATCCCAGACCTCCAGCTGGAGCCCTCACTCCCACACTCCAAACCCCTCAGCCCCACCATCCAGCCCAAAGCCCCCTCCTGCACTGCTGTCCCCTCATCCCTGGCCCCACCCAAGAGCCCATACCCCCAGCTGGAGCCCTCTCCCCCTGCGGCACCCCAACTCCCTGCCCCAGCCCCCTCCCACACCTTGAACCCCTCATTTATGGCACTACCCTGGAACCCTCACTCTGAATCAGCCCGGTGAAAATCAGCAAGTGAGTGAGGGTGGAGTGAGCCGGGGGCGGGGCCTCGGGGAGGGGAAGGACAGAGCCAGAGTGTTTGGTTTTGTGTGATTAGACATTGGCAACCCTAGCGAGACATCAAAGCAATTCAGATTTATCGAGATATTAAAACAATGACAATCATTTTTAAAGTATATCTTAAATTCTGTATCTATTATGTTAATATATAACTATATTTAGGAATGACAAATTCAGCTATTTTAAGCAACTGATCTTTGTCTGTGACCAAAGTTGTCAGATTTTTTCCTTTAAGAACACATTTTACCTCTACCTATAGGGAAAAATTGCTCGCAGTTCCTTACTTTGATCGTAATTGGAATTTACTAAAGATTTACTACATTAGACCAGCAGGTTCCATTTGGCTTCTTCATTAATATGACAGATTTTCCCTCATAGCATGAAATTGTTATTTTACCTTAATTCACTGAATATTTTTCTGGACAGTCGAGTTGCAATGGCTTTCTATTTTCTAGAAGAGTATGTTTGTGCAATCATCATTTTTATTTTTTGATGTCGTATTCTAAATGCAGTTTGCTGCAAGATGCAACTGATTAATGTAGGAATAAGGTTAGTCAGACTGCACTTGTACTGACTTTTGCCTTTTGCCTAATAGAGGTATATAGGGATATTTAGCAATGGCAGTTTGGGTCTAAAGATTAGTTTTCTTATACTGTTACTTAAATCTGTCTTCCTTCTCCCCTGCCACTGTGTACCAATATAAACAATTCAGCATACAGATTTGAGTTATAGTAAACTGAGGGAGGAGATTTAAGCAGTTGATATTATATGGGCAAATTTATCTTGAAAAATCATTTTAGCACAAAGTCTGATGACAAGCCCTCAGAGGGTAGCTGTAGTCAGGGTACTAAGAGGGTAAACTTTGTGTCATGCTCTTAAACACAGCAAACGTCCACAATTTGTAAGCATTATCCAGCTAATTAGAATGAGCAAAGTCACAGACATATCTATGTTAGGACAGCAGGTTTATTTACCAGTCTCCTTTTTAAATAATGACATTTGATGGGATGAACATGGCTACTAATAATAACCTTATGTAATATGTAGTTTATGTAGTTTTATAACACTCTAAAAGTATATGTTGCTTTATGAAAGCAATAAAGATGAAGGGTCAGAACTTCAATTGGTGTAATTTGACCTAGCTCCATCGCAGTGGAGTTAGACTGATTTGCTGTAGCTGAGGATATGACCTTGAATCTCTGCATAAAAACATGAATAGGTTCATGACTAGTCCAAGTAAACCCCAGGGTCTTTGCAAACGATGTGATTGGGCCCAGTAAATGCAAGATCCAGGATTTAGTGTCTCACCTGCCCCCAAGCTCTGCTTCGATGTCATCCTTGGAGGATAGTCAGAGGAATATTAGGTAATGTTTCCAGGATTGTTTACTATTAATTTCCATTTTGAAAGAACCTATGCTTACTTCCAGGCATCCTGGTATAAACAAGAGATAGCAAAACCATTCGTCTATAGTTAGAACTGAACCCAGCCCTGCCCCTGGGATTTGAAGGTTTCTTTTTTTATTATTTTATTTTATTTTGCCTCTTCATATCCTGTTTCTGGCTGTTCCTGGAAATAGGAAAGCTGAAAAAACACAAGAAAAATTGTTCTCCCTACATTTAGCCAGTAATATAGAAAGTACCAAATATCTCACAGGAAAGTGTTTTCTTATGAGAAATCCAAGTCAATTTTGCCAGACCCAAGAGGTTTGAATATAGTATTTTGGAGAAGGCTGGGAAAATTATTCAAAGTTCTTGATACTGATCTCCAAATCATATTTTCAAACTGTTTGAGGTTTGCTTTTGCTAATACTAGCCCACAGAGACATCTACACTTTTTTAATGCCTTCCTTTGGGCTTGATTTAACTTCCCTTGAAGTCAATTGGAGTTTTTCAGTAGATTTCAAGGAGGTCATGATCTGATCTTTGAGATAGAAAACTAAAGTACCAGCATGGTCCCCTTTGCAAACAATGGTATGGTTAGAGTGAGATAATTTAAGAAACCAACTTTCAGCTTCCAAACATTTACTTCAGACTAAAACTAAATTGAAAACTACACTGGTTAGGTGGATCCATTTTTTTTAAAAAAATCCTAGTGCCCTTGAAGACAATGTCAGAATTCCCATTGACTTTAATGGGACCAGGATTTTACCTCATTATCATGGTTGCTGGGGTGTCAACGACCATAATTTTTATCGCCTTCCCCAAATCCTGCACCCCTAAAGTCATATTTTTCCACCATTGGATTTATGACGATCATCTACTTAAAGCCTTAACTGTTGTTAACTATTATTTATAAATACCTTGCTCGTAAATTCCTAGCTTGTAAATTACTCTTGAGTAATTCTGTGAAAGTAAAAACAGGTAGTTGATGTACCAGTAACATGTCTGTGTAATATAATATGTTGTATGCATTGCTGCTCTAATAGTTTTTCTTCACAGAGTATTGTTGCAATTTTTCCTAAGCATTTCAATAAACTATATTTTATAAACAGGCAGCATTTTAATACTATAACAATTTTCAAAATAATTATTAAACTCTTGCCTCAATCTTACAAAAATGTACAAAAATAAGTTCTTATTAAAAAACCTGACAAACTATAACTTTAAAGGGACAATAACAGGTGATAAGCAATGAAAGATGCAGTGTTAATAAAAGTTATATTGCTAAGTAAGTAAGGCAGGAGGTTGAAAGTCAGTCTCATAGGGCATCTGTGAGGTTCTAAAGGAAGCTAGTTCAGGAAAAGAGATATTGAATGAAAAGAAGGATTGATTGCCAGACAGTAGGTTCTGCATCTGGCCTTTTTTATTTCAAATGGATCTATGTTTAGTAGCACAACAATTGTATTAACAATAAACTATTCTATTCTGAACTATTTTGTTTCATTATATCTTATGTGAGTAAAGAATTCATTGGTTTGTAAAATACACACACACAAACACCATTATGTATCTATTAATTCCTTGGAATTTTTTCTTCCATCAGGATAAAAATTGTTCATATAAACAAAATTTTATTTGTGGCAGCTTCCTTCTAGCATGTTAGCAACATCACATGTTGCAAGGTAATAGCCTACATTAGATGTGGAGAGTCAAAATGCTGCCTTTGCAGAGTCTCCTGCATAAGGAGTCATCCATCTACCCCAGCAATTTCTGCTGGGGAAATAAGCCAGCCTCTTCCATTAGCAAGGAATCTGGCAATTTTCTCCATACTGTCTTGCTCTGATAGGAGTCACTTTTATGCACTGAATTTGTTTTGCACATAAGGAGTGCTGCATGTAAGACTCTTGTACAGAAATCTTTATGCTGTGAAGGCCAATGTTTATGCACATACACTTAGGTACATAAAAAAAATTGAAAACAATAACAAATATTTACGTTCTCCAGATGTGTGTGTTAAAATCTATATCTACCTTTCATGTGTTTTAAAATATAAATATAGCTATTTATTAGAAAATCCTGAAAATAGAATGTATAGCCTAAACTCAAAAGCTGAGGACAATAGTCAAAGTAGACTGTATTTTTTTTTAACTTTTGGACAATATTTTACTTTTATACAAGTCAGTCAAAATGTGTGTACATTTTTATTTGTCAATCTATTATAGTGTAAAGAACATCAAAACCCTCATTCTCTCTTTTCCTGGATGATACTATATATTCAGACATGCAAATGCCGAAATGCAGGAAGTGACAGTTTCTTTCAATTGTAATTTTAGCACAGTGGCTCTCAAACTTTTGTACTGGTGACACATTTCACATAGCAATCCTCTGGGTACATCCACACTACCCTCCGCATTGGTGAGAAGCGATTGATCTATCAGAGATTGATACATTGCGTCTTGTCTAGACGCGATAAATCAATCCCTGAACATGCTCTCATCGACTCCGGAACTCCACCAGGGCGAGAGGCAGAAGCGGAGTTGATGGGGGAGCTGGGGCCGTCAATCCCACGCCGTGAGGGTGGGAGGTAAGTTGAAATAAGATATATCGACTTCAGCTACGCTATTCCCATAGCTGAAGTTGCGCATCTTACATCAACCATCCCCAGTGTAGACCAGGCCTCTGAGTGCAAGCCCCCACTCTTATAAATTAAAAACACTTTTTAATATATTTAACACCGTTATAAATGCTGGAGGCAAAGGAGGGTTTGGGGTGGAGGTTGACAGCTCCCCCACGTAATAACCTGGCAACCCCCTGAGGGGTCTCGACCCCCAATTTGAGAACCCTAGTTTTAGGAAAATGTGTTAGAACAGAGTTGCTAAGCTATAACTTGATTTGATGACAGCAATAGCAAGGACTGAAAGGTAAAGCGTTCAGATTTGGTATTTTAAAATATGCTTTGAATTAATGTGGTTTGGTTTGCTTTTTCAAATAAACAATGCTTCGCCTTGAAGATTCCTACAGAATGTTCTCTAAAGATAATTGAGCATTCCCAGAAGATTGCTTTGATGATATTTTGCTCTAGGGTTAGCAGATGTGGGAGAACGAAGTATCCAAGACTTCTGCAGTATTAGGTGTGATCCTTCTTAAAGAAGTGAGACTAAAACTAGAATATTCAATACACTTGGTCATTTTAAAACATGGAAATACAAGTTAGCAACAACAACAAAAAATCAGTAGTATCAGCTTGAGATGGATCCTGTCTGGATTCAACCACATTGCCATCCCCATCACAAACTTTGGGAAAGTTTGGATCCCAGTCAGAACTTCATGTGTTGGGCAGGCTCAGTCTTTGCTAAGAGTGGCTGTGGTATAAACTTAATTAAAAATCCCCATTGTTCATTAAATCTCACACGTTTATAGAAACTGTTCTCTGTAACCCTCACATTTCTTCAGTGTCTTGCAAAGGCAGAGCTATGTCGCAGTCCAAAGCAATCCTTCACTTGAAGGGTGATGGACTAGGTGATTTAATAGTTATTTTTCAATCTAACCTCAATGAATACTATATATGCAGAATAGTTGTGACAGCAGGTATAAAAATAATTAGTAGCCCCTCCTCTCATTTATTTATCTCCTTATTTAATAGCTACACTGAAGTGTCATCCAAAAGATCAAGCCCCTGTGGTGCCGGCATTGAACAAAAAAATACAAAGACATGGCACCCTTGAGCCCAGGATCTCATGGTTGAAGAAAAATGATACACAGAATGTGCGGAAAAGGATCTTACTAAACATATATGCTTTTTATATGCTTTTAATTTTTAAAATTAAACATTTTTAAAGATGCCAGCTATCACCATCTGGCCATCTATAGTTGGCTGACTTCCTATAGGAATTGTGGCAGAGGTAAATCTTGGAGATATGTTCAGTGTGTAAGAGACAGTGTGTAAGAAAGTATAGACGTGTTTGTGTAAGAAGCCAACAAATGAGCAGAGGAGGCTGCCTTCTTTGGCATATTTTCTATATATAATATATCATATTTGCAGAGTGTCTAGAATGTAGTGCACTCTTTTTTTATATTGCTATCTTCATAACTTTGAAAATAATGAAGCATTTAAAATAACAGAATTGTTTGCCTGCATGTGTAATCTGGGCAGGAGTTGGGAAAAGGTCTTTTTCATTGTGTGTTTAGTCTGTTATTGTAGCTGTATTGATGGTTATCTAGCAAATAACCATAGCAAGGGAATTAATTGGTTGTGCAGTAAGGTGAGAATAGTAGATTTGTGATTCTGATGCATAAATAAAGTAAAAACTTGTCAATCTAGGTATTTTTAATTTGAGAGATAGCATTAGGTTGGTGGAACATGTGTCTTATTTTCACTCTTTGACCTATTGATGGAATCCTGGCTACAGTATTCATGAAGGATGTAGGAATCGTAGCTCAGAAATATGAAAAAATAATGTGACCTTTTCATTTTCTGTTGATGATAATGATATACAGGATGATAATTGATAATGATGATAATGATATACATACTTGACTTGTGGAGCAACAAGTTCTAAAGTCTCAAAATAAGACCCCATTCCTTTGTCTAAACAGTTCACATAACAGACTTTTATTACCGTTGAGCAAATTGGCATTAGGGTTATAATTTTTAAATTTAAGATATTTTCTGGGGATTTTTTTACAGCATTATCTTGAAGCCTAGTGTACTCTTTCACTTCTTTTTTAAAAAGGAGGGAGTTATTATTGCTTATGTTAACCATACTAATGAACGAAGCTCCTTATATATCCAATACATAAAAAAATTACAATTAAAGTAACACTAGTTTACCAGAAACCGAAATATAACAGCAACACTACAAGGGGCACCAAACAGCTGTCGAGTGCAATAATTTTATATTGACATTTAATAGCAAGAGCTAATATGTTTTTCTTTTTTCTTTTCTTTTCTTTTTTTGTAATTTGTTTTGATTTTAGTGTATCACTTTTGCAATATCATCCACTATTTGAAATCTGGTAATCAGGTATTTCCCATATAATGTGTGGACCACTTAACTAATGATGCTTTTGCCCAATAGCAGAATCAATTTTCTAGCAATAAAAATGGATTTTACTACTGCAAAAATATATCCTCATCTTCTGACAGAAGACGCATGATTTTTAAATACAGGTCTGTTGCATCTTACGCACATTTAAAATGCGCGATTTCAGCTTTACACGGTTGGCAAAAACAAAACAAAAAAAAGAGAGAAAAATAAAAATTTTAATACTGTACCTGTAGTGTGGGCAATTCTGCCAGCCATTACACTCAATGTAATTTTGACTATTTGCGATTTTCGCTTTACATGCTAACTGCGGAACGTAACCGCAGCGTAAGATGCAACAGACCTGTAACCTTGCTTGATTCCTGCATGCACAAAGTAGTTAATATTTTTCAAAATATGCTATAGTGCATGCCCATGTATCTCAGATTGAAACTGAGTCACTATATAAGCTATCAGCAGTGTGGCCGAGATTTTTTTTTAATGTCATAGTATTGGAGTATTGGGAGGTGAATGTGTGTATACACATATAAATCTGTTTATGTACTCTGTGTGTAATTTTTTTAAAAAAGTATTGTTGATTTGTTAATTACCTATGAAACAGTTCCAATAGGTTATTATAAAGATTTATGGACATTCTTGCCATGAACTAAATTCAGCCACACACTAAAAATATTTTGTTTATATTCAGCAAACCTCAAATAAAGTATTGCACAAGAAGTTGTTGCCATATGTTGGGTAGCGAGGAGGGTTGTTATTATTCTTACTATAATAACAGTTTTCCCCAGGAAAATCTATGGTACTGGGACAGGGCATCAAACAAATACTGGATGACAATGTATTTCTAAAATGTTTAAAATATATTTTAAAATGTCAAGTGATCATCAGGGGTATATTTTAACACACAATAACATATAGCTCCCAATGGAAAAACAAAAAACAGTTATACATGCAATATTGCTAAGACACACTGACTTTTCTGGTATAGTAGAACATTTACACGTCTGTCATAAACAGATAGTAGAAGTTAATTGAACAGAAGTACTTTATATCTCTTTTGACTGTAAAGGGTTAACAAGTTCAGTGAGCCTGGCTGTCACCTGACCAGAGAACCAATCAAGGGACAGGATACTTTCAAATCTTGAGGGAGGGAAGTTTTTGTGTGTACTGTTAGAATTTGGTTGTTGTTCTCTCTGGGTTCTGAGAGTGACCAGATGTGCAACCAGGTTTCTCTCCAATCTCTCTGATACAGGCTCTTATAAGTTCAGAATAGTGAGTACTAGGTAGATAAGGGAAGTTAGGCTTATGTTTGTTTTCTTTATTGGCGAAATGTGCATTTGTCTTGGAAGGAGTTTAATTGTGTATTTGGCTGGAAGGGAGTTCAATTTATGTTTGGCTGAAAGGCATTTAATTGTCTTGTACTAGGCTGAGAGGGTATTCCCGTGTCTTAGCTGAAAATCCTGTACCTAATCCAGCTTAATTTACAAGTATTTTTACTGTTTTTCTCTCTTAACTTAAAGCTTTTCTTTGTTAAGAACTGATGTTTTTTATTCTGGTGAGACCCCAGGGACTGGGTCTGACCCACCAGGGAATTGTGGGAGAAAGGAGTAGGGGGAGAGAAAGGTTAATTTTTCTCTCTGTGTTGGATTACTTTCTCTCTCAGGGAGAGTCTGGGAGGACGAAGAGAAGGAGGGGGAAGGTGAATTTTCTTCTCTGTTTTAATTCAGGAGTTGAATCACAGTGATCTTCCAGGGTAACAGGAGGGAAGCCTGGGAGAGGCACGGTGGGGAAAGGGTTTATTTCTTGTGTTTAAGATCCAGAGGGTGGTGTCTTGGGGTCCCTCAGGCCAAGGTTTGGTGGAACAGAGGATACAGGCACTGGAATCTGGTTGTGGCAGCACTATCACAGTACTAAGCTGGGTAATTGAGCTTAATAGGAATTCATGCTGGTACCCCATCTTTTGGACTCTCAGGTTCAGAGTGGGGAATTATACCATGACAACATCCCTCAAGTTTCAGATATATTTGGCAATTCTTAGCAGAATTCAGATGATTTCCAAATTCTCAATTACACTGCACTTCCTTTGCCATCACTCTAATGATAAGGTTTTCTCTTCCTTTCAGGTGCAAGTCAAAGGTGTATAACATGATTGGGTGATTAACATAATTCATACTGATGTATAAATGCTAGCTTCTGTAGTTCATTGACCTTTGGGGAACACTGCAAGGCACATCTATTTGAGTGGGCTGTCACAGAGTATCAGGTATTGTGCCAGGGCTGTTTTGTATTCTGCTGTCATCTTTTTATTTGGAAACCTGGGATGTTTGATAGAAGCCCCTTTTTACTTTTTGTACAAATCAAAATCAACATAAACAGATTTAACAAAGAATTTTGCACTCTAGGCTTATTCTGATTTATGCAGAATAAATTGCATAGTTCTAATCACTTTAGTACTACAACTGGAAATCATAATATATAGGCAAATGAAAAATATAGTATGTTCATTGTGTTCTTGTGACGTCATATTGGGCCAGATCCAAATCTCAGTAATGTCAACAGAATCTTTCCATTGACTTCAGCTAGCTTTGCAGCAAACCCATTGGTTCAAGTTACATGTTTCCATAGTTTGTATTACATTCTGTGTATGAGTTAACTAGATCTGTAGATGGAATGGTTCCATAAAAACATGTCTTGAATATGGGTTCAATAGCTGTGCAACACATTAAGTGGTACTATGAAAATTATTAATTATGTAGTGTTCTTTGCCTTCAAATCTCTGGCTGATAAGTTGAAAGCAATGTATGTCTAATCACTAAATAATGGTGTACAATAGTGATTTTTAAAAAAAAATAATACACTGTGTATCAGTTGAATTATAATACAATTGTGGTGGGAAAATACCTTTTATGAGCACTGAGGTATTAGCATCGCCACCAGTGGGGCTTATTTAAAATAGATTATAATCTATACATCATGTTAAAATAATGTGTACATTTGTGCGGTAGTGGTGATAGTAAGTTGCATAGGATCATTCATCAGCTCAGTTTAAATTTATTTAGCCTTGGGGTTTATTAGGTTCGATGCATGGTACCTTAGGGAGAAGAAGAATGTGCTTGCTGTCCAGTGATGCCATCTTTTCTATTTCAAATAGAGGTTACAGACACTGAGAAAGGTAGTAGATTGACTCCAGATCACAGAGTTTAGTTTGATAGGGCTGGAAATGCTTTTGAATAAACTATACAGGACTCAGCTAGTTTTTTTCTTTTTGTCCTACAATACTTTAGATTTAGTTTGAGTCAATTCTAATTCAGTTTTACACAGATTATCCTTTCATAAACTTAATTACTATTCTTTTCCTAATGTGCCCCCAAGGCGCAGTTATTTTACTGCAGTTATAGAAAATGAACAGTGGAGAAAAATCTAGCTCTACAGAATAGTAGTCTCTTCATCTTTCCCAATTATTTTTCCCTCTGCTGTATGGAAGACAGTTGCAATGATACGGTCATTTAAGTGATACGATCTTAGAATTAAATTAAAATGCAGAGCCCCCCAGACTGATGGCCAGAACTCGGGCAGTGTGAGTGCCACTGAAAATCAGCTCGTGTGCCGCCTTTGGCACCCATGCCATAGGTTGGCTACCTTTGATCTAGAGAATGCTATTGAACACATCTTTTGAGAATTTTCAGTGAGCCCTCCATATGAATCTCCATTCCCTGTGCCTAATTTTCGGAAATCTCTTGATCACACAATAACAATCTTCATTCCAGCAAAGGAAAAATGCACCAGTGTTGGCCATAAGGGTAGTTAAAGAGGAAGAGAAGGTTTTACACACTTGACAAGGAGTTAGTACGAGAACTCTTTAAATGGTGCCACATTTGGTATGTGTGATTCCCAGACTGAGGCATGCAGTTTGGTTAGTAAGGGCTGACACCAAAACAATCCTTGCAGATCTGATTAATTTTCAGGTTGTTCATGAACTAGAATCTTCATGCAAAATGTTCATCTGCTTCCCTTCCAGCATTCGGATTCCTCCAATACCTATTGTTGTCTTCAAAAGGTGAGGATAGCCAGTTATTTCTATCTTTGTCACCAAATAGCTCTCTCTTTTCTACCCTAGTCCTTTAAACAGAAATGGATGTGTGCTTCCCTTATCAGTCTTTGGCTTTCTGTTAAGGACAGCCAGTTCCTAAAGGGTCTTATGGGGAGCCTCTCAGCTTCTCATAGGTATTCATTAATCCACATTGTGTCATTGATGCTTCTGAGACTATTACAAAGAAAAAAGTATCAGTGGGGTAGCCGTGTTAGTCTGGATCTGTAAAAGCAGCAAAGAATCCTGTGGCACCTTATAGACTAACAGACTTTTTGGAGCATGAGCTTTCGCGGGTGAATACATGCATGCATCCGACGAAGTGGGTATTCACCCACGAAAGCTCATGCTCCAAAAAGTCTGTTAGTCTATAAGGTGCCACAGGATTCTTTGCTGCTTTTACAAATAAAAAAATATCCTTCTGTTTACGAGGTGGGGAGGAAATCACATGATCTGTAGAGAAGATGGCTGCCTAGCTCCTGGCCTCCTCACTCACTAATCCTCATCAACGAAGGGCTCTCTGGTATCTAAACCATAACTTTTCTATAAGAAATTTGCTAATTAGATGAGGGGGACACTTTTTTGTTGACAAAAATAGAAACGCCAAACAACCCATGTCTGAATCTCCAGAGCAAGGTAAGAATGAGGAAATCCAGCAGTCTCTCACACTGGACTTTGTGGCTATGGAGTACTTTCTAACTACCAAATTTGATCTTTTATCTTTTATCTCAAGATATCTGTGAGCTCGCTAATGATGAGGGAAAATACAAACTATGAAAAACTACCATAAAAGCAGATGAAACAAGAAGATGTTGAAAATAGATCACACAGTTTGTGATTAGTGGGGGTCCCTGAAGGGTGGGCAATTAAAAAAAAATCAGCAACAACAATTACCTTTCTCCAGAATACCCTGAGTTACTAGGATTGGATCCCAGGTTGCTTTCCCTGGAGATTGAAAGAGCTCAGTGAGTGGCAGAGAAGAAAGCAATAATAACCACAAACCCATCATCTTTAAATTGCTATGATTTAATGACAAAATTAAGCTGATGTCTGGTGCTAGGCAAAAGGGAACTCTTAAGTAAAAAAGGCTTTTAAATTTTCTTTGTATCCAGACTTCTCTGTAAATTTAAGCAAGGAGAGAGCAGCACTTAATGTCATCAAACAAGCTCTTGGGATCAGAGATTAAATACAGTCTCAAATATCCTGCAGTCTTCATAATGAAGCTGACAGACTCTGTGAAATACTTCAGTACCTTGCTGGATGCTTGGCAAGCACTACAGGAATTGAAATCAGATCTCACTAAGGGTAAAAGCATGATCTTCTCATAAAGGAAAATAAAATGGAGAGTATAAGCTCTCAAGAAAAGGATCTGTGATTGAGAAAACTAGGAAACTCATGAACATATATTTTACATATTTGAAATATTTTATAGTGTTATAAAATATGAGTACTGTTAGGCAAGATATTTAGTATAGCTTGATAATCAACATTTTCAATATATTGAAAAGTCAGCATAAATATATGTAGATATTTATAATAATCATATTACTCTTATTAGAGAAATAAGGTGGGTAAGGTAATATCTTTCTCACCAACAGAAGTTGATCCAGTAAAGATATTACCTCACCCACCTTGTCACTCTATTATTCTGGGACCAAAATGGCTGCAACAATACTGCACACAACAGTGGAATGTGTTACTCTTATAACATTTCTACTTATATTTTTATCTATATTTATTTTTAATATATACATGAAATTAATATATTCATAACTATTTGTGTGTTATTTGTGAATACCTGTATCACTTTATATGGGCATTTGTGTTTTTATTTTTATGTTTCTACCCATACTTAAGGTGTATATGTTTATAATATGCATATGGTGATAATATTTATATTTATTTGCACACATATTATCATTTGTGTCACTTTATATTTACCATTTGCATTAGACTATTACTATAAATATTTACATGCCATGTGCATATTAAAATTTATATACTATACTATTATGCATTCATATCTAGGAAGCAATAAGCTTCATTCATTTATATGCACTGAGGCATGGTATTTTGGTAAATATAAGTATATTTCCAACAGATTCCTAATAAATGTGTATTGTGGATGGGGAGGAGGAGGGTGTGTGCAGGTATACGCCATCTGGGAACTGAATGTACCCATGTTGGAAGTCCAGGATGTTAATGGTAAAATGGGTGGTATTTTTTCCTTTTGTATGGAGAGGCACTTGAAGGCTGTCAATCTATTTGGTGTCAATTAGCAGCTGAGCAGTCACTGCTTTTTTTCGTGAACGCTTCAAGAGAATCAAAACTTTGAGGCACTTAAAATCAAATGGATGTCTTATAGCTTTACTTCAAGGGACCCATTTCAGGAATGAACATGCAGACAGAATTAAAAAAACATGGGTGGGACATGAATATAACTACTCTTTAAAATCCAGGAGCAGGAGAGTAGCAATACTAATCCACAAGCGCCTAACTTTTGAATATATTCAGTCATAGTCAGATCTAGAGGGTAAAAACATAATAATTGATGGCATTTTCAATACTAAGAGATTATTTTTGGAGAGTGTATATAAGCCTAGAGGTGGGAACATACCTTTATTGAAGAAATAACTGGCATTGTTTCCAACAGAGTTGATATGTCCCAGTGGTACTAGAAGGAGATTGGAACACTGTCACTGATATCTTAGACAAATCTCAATGTTTTTAGCAAAAATCTCAGGCCTTTGCAAACCACTCATTATCCTTACTGAAGGATATTGGACTAGTGGATATTTGGAGAATGAAGCATCCTACAAAGCATGATTACACATATTTCTCCATAATTCATGATTACTATTTCAGGTTAGATTTTTTTTATGATATCTAATATACTAGTTCCTGCATGTCTGGAGGAGGAAGTTGGTAATATCGTTTTTGATCATGCTCCAATTTCTCTTCACATAGATACTTGTCATAGTGCTACAAGATTCTCAAGATGGAAGTTAAACATACATCTAGTGAGGGACCCTACATTTCTTATATTATTGAAGCATCTGTTACAACTTCTTGAAGGAAAATACAAATACTGTCTCCTCTACTACAACTTTATGGGAAGCATTACCTTAACAGGAGAATGTATAAAATTCACATCTGAAAAGAGTACAAAAATAAATGAATTACTTAATTCGTTGACAGAGGAGGTTGATAATTTTTGGGGGAAAAGAAAGATCCTCACAATAATGAGCTGATGCACTCTCTCATTATTTCAATATACAAATACAATGAACGTATGTCCACCAATATTGAATTTATTGCTTAACGATTCAACAGAGGAATTATGAATTGTGGGATAAAGCAAGCAAGCTCCTAGTGAAGAAAATTAAAATGGCTTCATCTAATGTATCATCTTTGTTACAGGACAATAAATTTTCTGTACTAGAACCTGTTAAAACTAACAGGCAGTTTAAAAACTTTTGTGAATCCCTTTACATATCTCATGATCAGTTCAATTCCAATATATTTGACCTATTCATGGAGGGACTACCCCTAAATACATTATCAGTACCTCCATCTTCTTCTTCTTCAACTCTTAGCCAGACAGTCGGCTGTAACGATCGTTCACCATTTGGTCCATTCTAGCGCAGCCGCAAAGGGTTGACCACTTAAGAGTCCAACATTGGAACAGACTTGATGAACCCCTGTAATAGGGGGTCTGCCACTAGGCCACCTCCCCACCTCAGTTGGTGGAATTTTGTCCTGGAGGTTACAAGTCACCCGGAGAATGGCATTCGCTGGAACATCTTTGCTGGCATCCTTGCGACATGTCTGAAAAGCATAAAGTGCCGCCTGCGGACAATGGCTCCACTAGTCTGTAGATCCAAATGACCATAAACATCTGCATTACTGATGAAGTCATTCCACTTTATGCCCAATACATGACATTGACATTTTGCTTGGAAAGTACCTCCATCTGATTATATGGAATAAGATCGATCTCTCTAGAAGAAAACTCTATTAGAAGTTAAACAGGCAATTATCTTACTCAACTTCAGCACAGTGCTTGAGTGTTATGGTTTTCCAGCAGAATTTTATAAGACATTTATCAATCAGTTAGTACTCATACAGACGTCGACAATGAAATAATGTCACGAGACATGAGGACAGCAATAATTACCCTAATTCGAAAGAAAGACATGGATGGTCTTCATTGTGGAGTTTACCGCCCACCTCGCTGTTCAACACAGATTACAAATACTGACAAAGATTCTTGCTTCACACTTAAACAACATTGCTCCATCAATCATTCATGAGGACCAGGTGGGTTTTATTCGCAGCAGATCAGTGGTAGACAACACTCCAAACATTCCACTTAGTCTGCCAGGCACAAACAACTGATGCTGCAGCTGCTTATCCTATTGTTAGATGCTGGAAGGGCTTTTGATCAAGTGGACTGGCCATATATACAAGCAGTCCTGAGAAAATTTGCATTTAAATTTCTCACCTGGATTAATATTATTTACAAATCATTCCTTCCCTCTCTTCTGAAGTATAGTTATCTTCTCCACTTTCTCGTTAAATTGAGGAATGCATCAGCGATGCTCTGTATTACCTCTACTATTTGATATAGTCATGGACTGCTGGCAGCATGTATCAGACAGACAACATCCATTGAAGGATGTACCACCTGGGATAAAGAGTAAAAGATTAGTCTATACATGGCTGACATTCTGTTCACTCTCAAACATCCCTCATCTTCAATTTCACTGCTAGGATCTACAGTAAACTACTTCAGTGAAATATCTGGATTTCAGATAAACTAGAATAAGTCTTGATTAACTAATGTTTCTTGTAGACCAAATATATCTCATATACAATCATTGTGCTTTCATAACCTATTAGGCTTCAGAATATGTTCTGATTTATCAAAAATAGTATCTGAAAACACGGATGTCATACTCTGAGAAGTGACAAATGATATGGAGAAATGGTGTCCACTATCAGTATGTTTATTGGGAAAGATAGAAGCTATTAAAATGAGTGTAGGACCAAGATGTATGTATATGTTTAGCTTAATTCCACTTAAATTTCCTGCTTCAACTTTTAAAAGAAGAAGTAGAGTTGTACAAAAATTCTTATGGATTATGAAGATACCACAGAAATCCCACAAGATACTTAAGAAATCATGTCCAAATTGGTGAGTAAGAATACCTGATTTGAATTTCTATAATGTGGCTTTTCAATTAAGATTTTTAATAATTGTCCCACCAACTCTTCACAAGCCCCAATGTGGCTTGAGATTGAAGAAAAATTGTTAACCCTGTTGCTCTCTCTCTGAACTTCAATTTTTAAAATGGTTGTCTGCACCTTTAAGAAAAAAACACAGTAGTTACCTCCTCTTGGAGTGTTCTTCAGAAAATCAAGTAAATTACCACTTCTAATCTCACCAACTCTACTTACATGCCAAAACAATTCCAGATTTAAATTTGCTAATAGCTGGAAACTGAAGGCCATCTGGCTATCCAATGGCAAATTTAGCCTTCTTTACAGACTTACATGGTAAATAGCAGCAACCAATAGAGCAAGATCCTTTTTTACTCAAAATTATAAAGGAGCTGTGGAACTGTTAGCAGGCCACAAATAACTCACTCTGGTTTCTCTTCAGATCGTGTAAATCTTTTGCCTTTTACTAAAGATTTCCATGGAAAGGCGCGTTTAGGAGTTTCTATCCAATTTTTTGAGGCTTCACTTCAGTGAGGCTGTTACCTAACCTTGTGCAAAAAGCAGTCTTCACTTGAAGTGCACTTTAAAAGGTATGTTAACCAAAAAGCATTTTGTGAGTAACACATACAAATGGCTGAACTCCTTGATTTATCTTACTGACTATACCATAAAAGAAAAATGGGAGAAGGAGCAAAATAACTCACTTTACTCTGACAGGTAGGATGATATCTGACACAGTGTATGCAGAATATCCAGTTCTCTTTTTGCTTTTCTTTCAGAACAAAATTTTAAAAAGACATTATTGGACTCCTGAGCGAGTGCATAAAGTAAATGCTAGGGAAGTGACAGCTTCAGTGCAAACCTGACTCATATAGTATTTGAATGTCATAAAGTATATCTACATTTTGGAAGTATGTAATAACCAGGGTAAGGGCATCCCCTACGTCACGCCTCTGTGTTTTAGGCTCTCTAGATTATGTACCCTGTTGGAGTAATGCCAGGAAATGGATTGTGCAAAACTAACAGTGGCCAAGAGCCATTTGATGAAATTGGAACTCTTCCCCCCATATTCTTTGATTGGCTAACTGGTTAACTAATGGGGAAAAAAAACAATTTACGGAGTCACAGGATCCAGCTATGAAGGCATTTGGTCTTTCATGAGAGCATTACAAATTGGCTTCAGGTATATTTGGCTTCTGATGCTTCTCTCTTCATTATTTTTTTCTATTTTTTTGAAGGGATGTTGATAGGGAATTATTTATCTTATAACATCCAGGAGTAGTTATCTATGACTATTTCATATTGTGTTATTAGTAAATCCATACTCCTGCTGTGTTTTCTTTGTCATAGTATTTGAATAAATCTATATGGTTGTATTAAAACTTCTGAAAAATAAAATTAAAAAGTATATCCCTCTTAATGCTGCATTTCTGATAGCACACTCAAGTCAGAGAACTAAAGTAATAGTTATTTACTGTCTAGTTCATTAATCATTTTGTTGTTTTTATGTGTTTTCCAAAAAGATAGAAATTTTGACTTTGCAAAGCCAGTATTATAATGGCCCAAACCAGTTTGTTGAATGATTATTAATAGAACAACAGTAGTTCAAATTCTTCATTATATTTTAGACTCCAGGAAAGCACGTAAGTATGTGCTTAACTCCATCTCTGTTCAAGAAAGCCCTTAGGCACATGCTTAACTTTAGTGTGTGTGTGTGCTTGTGTGAATATACATATACACAGTAAAGATAAATATATATATTTAAATATCTATCTATCTAACACATGCTTAAGCCCTCATCGTGGATAGAAGTGCTTTCCTGAATCTGGGCCTCAGGGGCTAAACATTTCATAATTCCTTACAAAACTGTACTGAGTAAAAGGCATTCAGAATAGGAAGATATAGATCTCTTAACTGTATGCAAAATATACAGGGCAGTGTTTTTAAAAAAGTGTATACATTTATTTAGGAACTTTACCTGTTCAAATGGAAACCTTGGATGAATCAAAGTCAACATAAAATTTAGAGTGTCAAATATCAGAATGCTAAGGGGCATGGTCTGCATTTTCTCTACATAACTATATTAATCATGGTTTAAAACCATAGTAATCTAGCTGATCCCCTGTCACACAACAGCTGTAACCTAAAATGTTTCATTCGCTCACTCTAGCTAAGTTGTGTGTCTGGAAAACTGACTGCAAATATTTTCCTACCAGTTCTTGGAGATGCTCCTTTGAGGACCTTGATGTTAAGCCTGTGGACTTGAATTCTGTAGTGCTTCTAAGTAAAGTTAACACAGAAGTATCTTTTTCATTAAGTAATGACATTTTGTTGTGTTGGTGCCAAATTTAAAATTTGTAAATTTTCCAGCTAGAAGTATTAAACGACTGTAGTAAAATCCTCAAATGAGAAGCCACAAGTCTTCTTTCTGTGAAAAATATTATATCATTGCTCCTCGCTCTTAGTTTTGGAATGATGCACATGCCATGTGTATTTTTAAGGAGAAAAATAATGTAAATGAGAGCAAGGACTAGAGCTTTCAAACTTAATGGCTTGTTCACCCTGTGTGCATGGTAAATGGGATATCATTCTGGTAAAAGTACTCCCAGGTCTGTATCTAAAAATCCTGTTTTGTTCAGTGCAAAACACAGTGGGGCTTTGACCTCCATATTCTTGTGCAAAAGAAATAAATAATAATAGTCCTAAATTTTGTTAAAAAACCCTGATAATTATTTTATAAACAGCTGCACAATACCTCTTGGGTAAATTCACCAAGTCTTTAAAGTTCACTGTGTCAAAATCACCAAACTGCACCATTAGGCGGTGGGGAGAGGGGGAATTTATCTGACTGGATGAAGGGAACAGTGCTTTATGGCTGGGGGGTGGGGTGGCAGAGAGGTCAAACTGCTGCAAAAGCAGACAAGGAGCCAGCATAGCAACACTGACTCATCCCTTGGAAACCGGATGGGTGGAAAGATTTAAAAGGGACGGCCCTGAGCATGAAGCCCCTTTTACATGGGGCAGGCTGAGGCAGCACCTAGCCTCCCTCCCCTTTAGGTGGCGAAATACCAAGTGCTGTGAGCATTACGCTAGCCGCCCCCTCTTTTACGGGGGCTGGGAAGGAATTTTTTCCTTACCACCAGATCGGCCTAGGTGGAGTTGGGGGTTTTTCACCTTCCCCGTAGCAGGTTAAGGGAGGGCTTTGTTGACAGTGTGGCATGAAGGACAATAGGCTATATGTCGCAACTCATTATGTAAATGTGGGGCGGATGTCCAGTGCCGGTACTCCATAGAAAAGGAATACAGTGACTGGATAAATGGCTTGGACAGGACTTAAAAAGGAGGTGTTGGTTAAAGGAATGGAACAGATGGGGGGTTCCTCTGATTAGCATGGCAGGGAGCCAAGCCCTATTTTTCATAGCCCACCTTGACCCTCGTATAAGAGAGGAGATGGATGGAAAGGTCCCAGCAATGGATTGCCTGGGGGACCTGGATGGAAAAAGAAGGGGAGCTGGTGGAAGTCCCCAGGTAATTATTGACTGAACATGGGTTTATCTGCACTGTACTGCACTGTTACCTGCACCTGCACTGCACTGTACACTTTTATCTGCCAGGTGGTCCCAGACATGTAATAATAAAATCTGATTAAAACCATATCAAATGTCCCCTGTCCTTTTTTCAGTATAGCCGGACACTAAGAAACACAAGTTTAAGTTACAGATTCCATATTAAAGATGAGTAATATTTTCAAAATGCTTAGTTAACTTAGGAGCCCAAGTCCCTTTCGAAAAAGGGACTTGGGCACTTTGAGCCTAAGTATCATCGTAAATCAACAGTCTTAAGTCCCTTATGAAAATGGGATTTGGGCTCCTAAATTAAGCATTTTGAAAATATTATTCATATCTTTAACTCAGTACGTTTTGTATTTCACAGTCAAATACATATCCTGAGTGGTTAAATCTTTAGATCTTTAGATATGCTTGATACAGCTGTGTTGGTGCAAAGGGGCTTTTAAGATATTTTTGCACCACTCAGAAGCTGGGGCCAGATGAGGATCAGTTTTGACCACAGTGTAACTTACTGCAGCCTATGAGTTTCTCTAAGTGTACGTCTACATTACGGGATTAGTCCGATTTTACATAAAACGGTTTTATAAAACAGATTGTATAAAGTCGAGTGTCGCTGTTGGGGGCCCACCTTAAGCATCATATCTGATTCGGGTTCTGGTGTTGCTGTTCCATGGGTTGCCAGGAGCTGATGCTGTCGATGTTCTGGGAGTCGTGTTGCTATCTGAGGTGGTAGTGCTAGTTCCGGTAGCTGTTCCATAGTTCCACGTAGTTCTCCCTTCGCCCGGTTGAATTCTGGTGTGAGGATCGCCCGTGCCTTATGGGGCAAAATCATTGTCTGCAGGTGGTTTCTGGGTAAATGTCGTGCCGTCATTTCTCTTCTCCTGGAGAAAGAGCACGGCAGACTAATCAGTTTCACGTTCCCTTTTCCTGGATGCCCTTGGCATACGCCATAGCATTGCAACCATGCAAGGCCCGTTTCAGTTTTTTTTTACTGTTTCACCGTACTGGTGCTACTGGTACCGCTGACAGAGGCGGTTTATTCTGTGCACTCTCCACATAGCAGCATTCGTTTTGCTTGTTGCATAATAGCAGAGATCGGTCTATCAGTACATTCTGTTATCCGTTCTGCTACCATTGTAAACTTGTGCAATATAGATTGACGGTATCCTGTCCCTCTGTACTGTCTGGCTTGTATCCTTATGGGTGCCCTTGCGATCGGTTCAGGCCGGGGGTTGCATAAGGCCAAAACTGGGAATGACTCCCTGAGTCAATCCCTTCTTTATGACGTTTCTAAATAGTAGAATCTAGTCCTTGCTTACGTAATAATTGTCGGCAAGTGTACTAGAAGAACCAGCATGTTATCAGAGAACACGCTTGCTCCAATGTCAGATCCAAGCAGAATAACGAGCGTATCAGTTGCACGTTCTTTATTGAGGGGTTGCCCCTGTGCCACACTCCCATCTGCCGTTGTCCCTTTCTCCCTAACTCTTTCCTTGATGTGTTATCCGTTGGCAGCGTCTCCCCTCATTTGTGTCATGAAATTTAATAAAGCAATGCAGTTACATAAGAAACACTGAGCTTGTTGTGACGATAAATTATGAGGGTGGAGCAGTCCTTCCTTTCGCTGCTATGACAGTTCCTATGTGAGGTTAGATCGTTAAGTGGCTTGCTGGGGGAGATGGAGCCATGTAATCCCGCTGCTATGATAAGGTCCTAGGCAGTTATCAGATAGGAAACTTTTCTTTATCGACGTGAATAGGGGGGGGGCTGATGATGTGGCAGCTCAAGCCCCCAGTTCGCTATTGATGCAGAGGACGTGTTACCACAGCCGTTCCTTTGCTACTATCTACTGGGATATGACCAGGAATCATTACACTTTATTTTTACCCAGTGCATCCCCAGCTGGCCTCACCTGAGGCAAGCCAGGTGCCTCACGGGCTGATGGTGATTCAGACGGAATAGCAGTCAATTGTGTACCGTCTTTCTCACCTAGGGAGGGGAGTAATGAGCGGTACTGCTCTTTCACTCTGCTGGCCATCGCGTCTACCACAGGATTCAGTTAGACCATAGGGATTGACATTTGAAAAAGTTCAAGAAACAATTTCTTTCCCTTTCTTTCATGTGGTGGGTCGGGAGGGAGTATATTTGATCGAGCTATACCCTTGTGACCACGCCGAGACAATTGTATTGTTCTTGAACCTTACAGCATGGTGAGCTCAGCCAAGGAATGCAAATTATCTTTTCAGAACTTGGCTGTGTACTGTGGGATTAGCTAGTATTCCTCAGGTATCTCTCCTCCTCCCTCCTGTGAGCTGCTCCATTTTGTTATTCTTTGCTTTCCGTTTACGGCTTGTTCACAGTCAGCTCAGCTTATGGTATGTCCTGGAGAATTGTTTTTGTCATATGACACTTTTGGTCATTTTCGTCTTTCTTTTAACGGAGCTCTGATCATAGATCAGATTTGTTCACCCATTACAGCTGATTTCAGATCAGTATTTCCCGTGGTCTCGATTGCTGTGATGCTCTTTTTGGATTTGGGACTGCATCGCCACCCATGCGATCAGAGCTCCACGCTGGGCAAACAGGAAATGTAATTCAAAAGTTCTCGGAGCTTTTCCTGTTTACCTGGCCACTGCATCCGAGTTCAGATGGCTGTCCAGAGCGGTCACAGTGGTGCACTGTGGGATTCTGCCTGGAGGCCAATACCATCGATTTGCGGCCACACTAACCCTAATCCGATATGGTAATACCGATTTTAGCGCTACTCCTCTCATTGGGGAGGAGTACAGTAATCGATTTAAAGAGCCCTTTATATCGATATAAAGGGCCTCGTAATGTGGATGGATGCGCCGTTAAATCGGTTTAATGCTGCTAAAATCGGTTTATACGCGTAGTGTAGACCAGGCCTAAGTTCTGCCTGACCACCCAGGGCAGCCAAGGATTGCTAGGCCATAATGATGCTCCAACACATACCCTTTTCTTCTGGAAGACCCAATTCTCTGGGAATCAGGATGGGGATCGCTAAACCAGCTCTACTGTCAAGGGATTCACTTTGCACGAGGGGAAATCCTTTGGGAGCCTGTAAAGTTGGCTTTGCAGCTGCTTTATGCTGCTGGAGAAATCCTTGATTAGCTAAATATGTGATGTGGAAGCAAAAGTCTGGCAAACACAGAAAACAAAAAGGGAAGTTGATGCAAATAAATAAGACAGGCAAATTAACATGCCAAATGTAACCCTGTTTTTCAGAAACTTGTGAATACAAGTTAAAGCTGTTTCTGAACAGTTTTACTTATGTATCTGGTCCTTATGGAAAAAAATAATTCAAGGTCTAACTCTCCTTGGCAACAAGGCAGTCTTTACATAAGGGTGTACTGCTCCTGAACAATTTCTGTAATGTATCAGGGGCAAACAGGCTTTTCTGCAAAATCAGGCCTGCATGTCTTCATATTCCAGTCCTTTGATTCTTATATAAACATACCACTGTGTGACCAATGTCAAGAAACTCTCACTCTCTCTGTTTCTGTTTGATTTTTCTTTGATTTCCCCTATAATGTTCCAAGGGATTGATGAAGTGCAAGGTTTTGTTCCTAACATGTTTTGCTCTGATTTTGATTGATTTTGAATACCCATAAGACTATACAGACACAGAGCAACTTTATACTGTTCTTCCTCTAATGCTGCAATTTCTATTGGGCATTGAAAATGAATTTCTTTATCTTGCTAGATGACACCCAGGACCAAATTCTCCCTGCTGTAAGGTTTATCTTATATTGTTCTATATGATAAAGAAAGTTAGCTGAAATGTTAACTCTATCCACAATATTCACAGTGCCAATCATCATAGTATCTAATTATAAAAAACAAATATTAAATAAGAAAATATATGAATGTTTAAAATAGCCATATTTAAATATATTACCCAGATGTCTATAAGCTTAATATTTTGGATACAACCAGTGAACATTTCCACTTGCAAAGAAAGAAAGAAAGAAACATTTGTATAAGGATAGCATATTTGAATAAAGTCTTTAATCTCTGAGCTATGTTAGAATCTGTTTAAGAATCCTGTTCTTTCCATCATCTAAAATATTGTATCAATCGTGTACATTCATCCTTAACTTCTACTTGTCTTTCAAACACTACTCCGTAAACTTTCTTATATTTATGAATGCTGACTGAACTTGGCTTTAACTGTAATTAATAATGAATAATCCAATAGAACCTTTGAAGATCAAGTACATGTGGGAAAACATATAATCCATAATCACTTTCAATTAAAAAACCCCTAACAAATCTAGGTTTGTGTTTAGACAAATGTACAAAAAGCATATTTATAAAAATAATTGGATTTTTAAAATAATAACAGGAATATGATTTGTAATAACTTATGCCCCTTAAAAATATTCTCATTTATGTTTCAGCTGTCCAATGCAACATACATGAAAACTATGACAAGCTCAGTCAGTATTTGATGAGAGTTTAATGTATTAAATTGTACCTCCTGCCACAAGAGGTAAATTGATACAAAATAAGTAGATTAAAATGGCAAATAAAAATAGGAATATAATTTCATGGTTCAATAGGAATAAAAATCAATATATAGCAAAGGAAGAGGTACATAATATGAAAGGTACAAAATCAGCACAGAAGAAAGATGATTCATGAATGAAAACCTTAAGAAGCTTTAGTTTGCAGGATCAGCATTTCTGTGGCAGATGACGAACATAAACAATGGACATATGCTCCTTTATGCAGTGTTACAGAAGTACAGCTATTTGTAAAGCACCCTAGAAAGTTATAGTTCTCTATAAATGACAGGCAGACACAAATTCATTCTTACAACATCAGTCAAATATATCTTTTACTTACAGCTATATTTTTGTTGCACACCAGTGTGAATAAGGCAGTGGTTCTTAAACTTTTGTGCTGGTGACTCCTTTCACATTGCAAACCTCTGAATACGACCCACGCCCCCTTATAAATTAAAAGCACCTTTTTATATATTTAACACCATTATAAATGCTGGAGGCAAAGCAGGGTTTGGGGTGGAGGCTGACAGATCACGACCCCCCATATAATAACCTTGCAATCCCCTGAGGGGTCCCAACCCTCAGTTTGAGAACCCTTGGAATAAGGCTATTGCTTTCTATTATTTGATCGTGGATGGGATTCCTGACATGACATGTGTTAATGAGAACTTCCTGGATGACATTGCAGAGTAGTTATTATCTAAATTTAACAGACAATAGTCAGTTAATTATGAGCATAGAGAGGCACTGAACCATGTTGTAGCCGCGTTGGTTGAATCCGACTTCAAATATGCGTACAAGGTCTCCCACCCCAACAAAGGATTGGTCAGAATGTGTGCCCACATTGCAGACGAGTCCCAGATAGGGTTAGAAAAGACCAGAGGTAGTATGCAAGATGCCCCTGATAGACTGACCGAGTTGAGAGTTTGTATCCCTTCTAGTGTTGGACTCACCAATGCTATTTTCCTAGGCAACTTAAATGTCCACGTGGATGATGACTTCATTAGGTTAGTTCAGAAACTCATAGCTATGATGAAAACTCTGAGATAATCTCGAATAACTTTCAGTGCATATAGCAAATCATGCTGCGGATTGGTATTGGAGACTGAGTCTATTTGTGTGAAGGTTAAATCCATACCATGGTCAAACCATTACCTGCTCTGTTACCTTAAAGTTATGGCTCACCTAGACTCCCTTTGGGTGGAGAGACTATTTCATTAATCACACTCAGAGTTTAAAGTGCTGAATGGGTTTCAGAGCATTCTGAGGGGAAACTATTATACATCTGGTAGGAATCTTTGTTGATGACTTCATAATGTATGACCTCATAATTGTGTGTTCTTGACTTGTCATATGCTGGATCCTAAATCCTTCCTTAGTAGATTAACAAAAAGTTGGCTTGGTTGGTTGTTTTTATTTATTTTTTATGGCGGACGGAATTTTCTTAGTTAAAAAAAAAATCTTGTTCAATAAAATGCTCAGTGGCAGAAGTCCAAACTGATCCAGTAAACTTGACAGGCAGAGTGAAAGGACCTTGCAAGATGGGCAGTGATGAACCCAATACCTGGCCACCCTGCTTCCTACCGCTATGTGTCTTCCTTCCCCACTATCCAAACCTTATCCTCAGTTTTGCTTTCTCTCTCCTGCTTCCAATTCTCCCAGACCTGATTGATCTATCCAGGCCCCATGTAGCTTCCATAACTGCAGACCCCAATCCCACAATAGCCATATGCATTACAAAGTGCGTGTCAGGCCAAGGAACACTGTATGAAGCAGAAATCAGCCAAACTAGTCAAAGGTGTGACGCCCAAAAGGATAAAGTAAATTTAGTGCTGTTAGGCCAAGTTATATTGAAGATAAGAGTGCAAAAACAAACACCACTATCACCACCAAAAACAACACATAGAAAATCTTCCAAAACTGAAACCCACTTCACCTTTTTGACTACTCAGAGGCATACACTGGAAGTAGCATCATTGCTTGCCAGTCATTCAACATGTAAACTATTAGGAATTTAAGACTTGTTCTCCTTCCACAGGATGAAAAGAAAAAACAGCTCTTTGCTCATATTTGCAACGCACTCTCTCCAACTTTGCCATAAAAAAAAATCTAGCGAAGATTCTAATTTGCTGATTCATATTCGGGCATGTTCTTTAATGAATAATAAGCACCTGGCTATGAAGCACTTATGCGTCTGTATGGAAGAAAAGCAAAGCACAGCATCCAGCAGTACAGGAGAAATGGATACATACATAAAAACCTTTTATCTAATACAGAACCACAAGTTCCTTTTGAAAATGCCTGGTTTCAACATCTTCTAAATAAAAATAAATAATGCATGACACCTTTAAAATTTCAATTACTTTACTGGAAATATTCCTGGTTAAATAGACTGCCATTTGCAAAAATAAAATTAAAAATAAAAAAAATACTATCAGAAACTAATGAAGACTCAAACCAATTATTTCTTTAAATTGGAAAATAGATACATTAAATTATCTGCTGCTATATTTGTACTATCTGTTTGCGTTTATTATTATGTTGCTTTTTGTCTTCTGGTTATTTGAGTTTATTATCTTGTATTGCACATGTCTAGACCTAAAACATACATTTTAAATTAGATCTGAGTAATAGTAGTTGTCACATTCAATGAAAACTTCAGGTTAAATATAGTTAAAGCTCGAGTGTGTTTACACAAATATAATAGGGATAACAACTATTTGCAGTCATCAGTAAAACAATGTATGGGGACCAATTATCTTTGGGACTTTATCTTAAATTGATTCCAACATATACTGTATGCTCTCTTATTCCAATCTACTGATTTGGGGACAAATACTCCAATTGTGCCTTAAAAGAAATGTTGGGGATTCCATATCTACAAGTCCCTGGGCACTACCACTTTGGTCCATAGCTCCATCTAGGAGGTGGGGTTTGTAATGGAGCAGCATTGGGAAGTGAATGAGTCCATGGATCACTGGCCTTGCATGTGCTGGGTACTTCCTTTGCTTCTCTCCAGACTTGATTCCTGCTGTACCTGATCTCTCTTGTGTACACAGAACCACTCTGTGGCTCAGAAGTGCTATAGTTAGAGAGAGAGTCACTGATAATCTTAGAATGGTTTAAGCACCAAGTTCGTTCCCAACTGACTTCAAGGATAAGCTATACCATAGAATGCTATGGGTACAATTATTCCTTCTGGTCATGTTCCCCATAGCTGTGTGTAGCATGGCTCTATCATAGCAGACATGCAGTGGTGAGGGTTCTGTACCCGATTGCTAACTTTCTGCTCTGTGTCATCCCCCCTTGACTCTCTTTCATGAGATTTGGGTCTTAGTTCCCGTCACCCTGCTCTATATGTCTGTAACTACTCTGAGGAATGCTGGTAAATCACTGTTAAGAGATAGAGTCAGGAACAGATTTCCAGTGGAAAAGAACTGTTTTATCAAACCAGTGACCTTATGAACAATTTTACTTAATCTTCATAATAGTAGGTGAGGTTTTTTCTATGTTATCTATATATATACAAAGATTTATGTTTTATGTTGCATTCCCATAATATTTTTTCCATTATAGTTTTGGTGCAATTCTGACTGAATCTCTTTGTACAATTCATGAATTCTGTGTGAGACTATGAATTCTCTGTACATATTAGTACCACACTGCAAACTCCTTTTGTTTTCTTTGTTGTTAGGCCTTTGTCCCTACCAGACAATAAAGTGTTATTTAAATTAAATGCTGAACGGTTGGAATGCAATTGCAGTAAACGCCAAATTAATGAAGAACAGAGGACGCTTAAGAACTATCATTAGTGATGTCCCTCTGAATGAGGGACACTTGAGTGGAAAGGGCAGGGTTGCATCGGTTCCAAAAGCCAGGACTATTCCCTATATAAGGAAAGATTAAACAAGTGGGTTAAAGTGATTAAAATAAATGTTTCATGTAACGTTTATAACTGTGTATGTGTATACTGCTTTGATTCTGTTGTATTTGCTTAACTTGTATATCACTTTCTTTTACTATTTATGTAAGAAAATAACTTGTAATGTTATGAAAGCTTAGTTATTAAAGCAATTATGAGAAAAGATTACTCTTCATGCAGATTGTGCAGAATTCATGGCAAAATCTGTGGTTATTTTTACTTTTTGAAATAATTGTTTACTTAAAATATGTACAAAACTGGTAGCATTTGATTTATATTACACTATGTTAATATGCAAACTGATGAGTATATTTTTAATAATGTACCAGATTATTTCAATAAGCAAAGACTTTGTGTCAATTTTCATTCTGATACAAGTTTATAACCACATTATAATTCTCTGGTCATAAGGGGTTTTAATGGCAACTTAATAAATCTTTGACTACTGCAGAGAGTAGGCACCATAATAATATTATCTTTTACTAGATTATTCAACTACAAAGCAGGATTGATATTGTGTTAATTGAAAAATGATGTACAAGCAGTATTCCAGAATAAACAATAACAGTTTATTCTACTGTGGAATTATAACATCATTACGAAATGCTGAGAACAACATTTTCAACATACATTTGAAGTAATATGATATTTATGATGATAAAGAAGGTATACTTGACTTCCAACATAATCCCTTGAGGTTCCTGCCTTATATAATTAGGATAGATATAAATTCGATTTCAGTAAAATTGTATGACTATTTCAATGAAGCAGCTAAGAATAGGGCAACATCAAAAGGCAAGTAGATTATAGACTAGAAGATAATTACAATTTTGTGTTTGTCTTTTCTAACTATCTATTTTAAAAATCAGTTTACCATGTAATGAATAGGAAAAGGTGGAGATAGGCTGGACAAGCTTTGACCTGCAGTTGGGTAAACCATGCATTTGCTGTCTGTAATAAAGATGAATTACACAATCACCGATGAAGATATTTGAATATTGCACTCTTATTGGATTACTCCTCTCTGTGAACATGCCACAGCTGCTTCAAATGTTTAATCAAAGCCAAAAACCGCTAACGTATTTGAAATAAATTTCAAAACATTAATTTCTTAGGTTAAATTAATGGTACAATAGGTGTTTTGAGTTCCAGATTTTAGGTCATGGGAAAGAACAGAGTTATCACACGTGAGAATTTGCCAAATTAGTTTGAGAGAGTTTTGTACAGTAAAATAGTACTTGGAAGCCCATATGTAGATCTAGAATTATAAGAACCCAACCAATATATCTACTCTTAAAGTGTATTGCTATCTCCAGGTAAAATTATATATTTTCTAGTGATATCATCTGCCCCCTGAAGCTTCTGCTGCATGTGCTTCCATTGGCAAGCCCACAGTGCTTCCATTGGCAAGCCCAAGCCCATGGGCACAGTTTTTAATAGACAAAACTTATTCTGCCATGATAGACAGACATGGTAGGTCACATATGATTGGCAAATCTGGTAAACTAGGTAATTCTGTCCCAGTTCAACTCTTCAAAAAGGCAGTGCAAATCAGCTGTTTATTAAATACAGACATCACTCTCCACCTTGCTGTATTTGAAGCCTCAATCAGTTTTTCATTCATAAGTGAAATAGAGTTTCACTCTTGTTAAGCTACCTAGATTTTAGTAACCAATTTATGACATTATAAGAAACACTTCAGACAGTAATCTAAGGGGCTTGCAGGTGATACATTGTCAGTCAGCCAAGAAAATATACCCCCCCTAGCATGGCATTAATTAACACAATATCCTCTAGCAGTCCCATGAGCCTCATTGCTCTGTATAGGCTCTGCCACTAGCGATATACAGCCACCTCCAAGCTGAAAATTCATCTTTGTACAGAGATCAACCTCTCTATTTGGCCACCCAGGATCAAAGTGATAGGGAAAGTTGTGGAAATCTACTAATGAGCCAATCATGTACTCCCCACTAAAGCCCTGCAATGGGAATGGAACCCCATGGGTCCCACAGGACCCACTGCCAAAATAGCAGGAGCAGGGAAAATGTACTTAGTTGCAGGTGGGATTGAGTGGGCAAAAAATCCAGACTGTGGTAATTTGCAGGAAAACATAAATCTCTCCACTAGTTTGTCATACATTGAATTCAGCAATGTAAAGCAAGTTTTTCTTCTTTTAAAAAAAAAAAGGTTTTAATACTTAAATTTAAATTGATGTCTTTTGTAACTGGAGTTAAAGTATTCTTACGTGGTTTAAGCAAGATTTGTTTTATTCTAATGGAAAAAAATTATATACATAATATTAACTGATCCTGCTGTTTTTGTTTTGAGGGTGTGGGGTTAGTAGCAAGGGGGAAAGTGTCTCTCTTGCATGATTTACGGGATCTAAGGTTTTTGCAGGTGGGAGCGGGATTAAAATGCAAGAAACCTTGGGATTTTTGCCATTGACTTCAGTGGGGTCAGGAATTCATACCTGGTGTGCAAGTGAGAGTAACAGGATGAAATTTAGGGAAAGGAATATTTTGTTTGCAAAAATCAAGAATGGTGCCCAACTGTGAGATCTGTTAGTCTCTCAGTGGAAACTTGTGGAAGCCCCTGTTGCTTGGAACATGTAAACACAGTCTGACCAAAACACTAGAAAATATGCTGTATGGAACAATTCTGCAGTAAAAAGGAAATGTATTAGACGATCTAAGACTTTTCCAGCTCTAATTTTGTATCCAAATTAGCCATGGTGGCCTGAAGAGATTTAAGAATCTTTAGGGCTGTTTTCTGCTGGTAGGAGCCTCAGACAGATGTTTTACAGATTTGAATTTTGGGTGATTAATTACTTTGTTAAAAAATACAAGATTAAATGTTCATTTTTCACTATCAACATCTATTGACTCTCTTGTCCTTGGGGTAGTGTAAAAATGTACCAGCATTAGAAATTAATATTGATCAGAACTAAGGTGATGGTCAATGAATATTAAATTAAGGAATTTTTATCCTCACAAGGTTAAACTAAGATTTCACCCTGTATAAATTGTTGCATCATCACTATTCTGCTTTGGTGTTGTGCCAGGTCTGTTTCATGTTTGCATACACAGTGCTTTTACACTACAAGAGCAGATGCAGCTTTCTGCCTGACCTAGGATGTGCTTTAGTGATTGATGTTTCTTTTTGAGCTATTCTAATGAAAACGAAGACTATAGTTATACACACTCTGCGTCTTGTCAGACTACAGCCTGGTCTTCACTTAAAAGCTTTCCTAGAATAGCTATGTTGGTCAGGCTGTTGATTTTTTTTTTCTTACCCCTGACCAACAATAACTATGCTGGCAAAAGCCGAAATATTGTAGATGCAGTTAAACTAGGAAAAGAAATAAAAGAGACAACAAAAATTACAAAAAAATCCTTTTACCAGCATAGTTCTCCATTTGGGGAACTGGGTTGAACTATACCAGCAAAAGAGCTCATTTCTGATAAGGGTTTGCCAGCGTAGCTATACCAGTATATCTGTATCAGCAAATCCTTTCAAGTGTAGACAAGGCCTACCTCTCACCATTCTTGCATGTGTGTTTTCAGCTTTCAACTTCAATACCACTATTAAGTTGTTGTGATGGGAAGGGGGAAACTAAACCATTTCTGGTAATTTTTGTTTGTGTGTTTTTGTTGAGACAACTAAATCACCACCAGCAAGTGCAGCACTATGTAAGGGAGATGGACTTTGTTGTATTATTATGAGCTATTAAATAGATGTTGGGTGTAAGCTGAATTTTAGTCTGTTGATACATGATGAGATATTTTTGGAGGGGGAGTAGTGGATGGGAGGGGCTGCCATGGCATAGGGGAGCTGTACTGCATTCTCTCCCCTCTCCATAGTGTCTCCAGTGGGGCAAGGGAGAGGAAATAATGCAGCATGGCAGGTCAGCACAGTGCATCCTCTGCTTCTCATCCCCTGCAGGCCAGGCCAGTGAAAGCACCCCCTGCATTTTCCTTTCTGAGCTCTTTCTCTGACATGCATGCCAGCAAAGGGCTCCCTAGGTGAGGGAAGGAAAAGTGTGCCTCAGCTGTACCATGCAGCTATGTTGATAGGCTCAGCAGAGAACATGCAAATACCTTGATTTAGCATAGTTTTAAGGCAGAAATGGCTTTTCACTTCTGGCAAAATAATTCCCCAAGCACTTTTCTTCACAGGTTATTTATGTTGCAGGAGGGTTGTTAAGGGTGTTTGTAGTTCTTTATGCTGTAACAGGCTACAGCAAATGGAAAGTGCAGCTGTGAATTGCAAGTACTCCCTTAATTTACTCAAAACAAACTCTTTTTTAAGTGTCTTTATTACAGAAAAATCCGCTGGGTATCATGTAGCAAAATATAACAATTGCTATAAATATCTATTAATGTCTCATTAGATAATCAGCATGCAAGTGTTATCATATGAATATTTCCTATAGAAAATGAAGTGCTTTATCCTACTCAGAAGTAAACCCTACTTTGAGAAGAAATGAAATAGTACAGGCCTGATTCTCCTCTCTTTTACACCACCATAAATCAGGAATAGCTCCACTGATGTAAGTGGCATCACACTTAAGATCAGAAATTGACTCTTTTTCTGACAGACATTATCCACCTAATGTAAAATCCATGTAAGTAGATCACTTATTGGCATACAAGCTTTGTGAAAGCTGTCACTTCTGTTGTGAGTTTTTGTAATACTACAGGTTCTATCGTCTGTGCTTCAGACAGAATTATGCAGCATCCTTTCTTAGTCAAGTTGGCATCAGAAGTATAATGCTATAAACTTGACTGTGTATTGGTATTAAAAGCATGGAATGGAGATATGCTCCAAGAATTAGTCTGGGAACGTTCTATGGCCCGTGTTTTAGAGGTCAGACTAGATGATGATAGTGGTAGTCTCTTCTAGCAATGGAATCTATGAATCCTTCCTGACACCACCAGTTATTTCTGCATTTGATTTCCAAAGCAATACAATGTTGTTGTTTTTTCCTGGAAAGAAAATGTAGGGTAGTATTTTTTATCCCTTTGTTAATATGAAATCCATTATGCCTAACTTTAATGGAAGTACTGAAGATGATGATTGTTTGCACTTATATGCACCAACACCAGTGAGTCACAGTCTCAGTGTTTTTACAATATTAAATTTTGCAATGAGGTAAGCACTATCCCCATTTTATATGTAAGTTCACTGAATCACAGACACACTGTGGACACATTTAAATCAATAACAGAGGTTTGCTCCAACCACTAGGTAAAATTCATAGTGATTTCAGAGAGATTCTTTAGTTATCTGGATGATTACAGCCTACATAAACTGTACTTTTGGATAGTACCAGAGCATGTTTCTGCTCTTGCCCCTGGTTCTAAAACTGCTCCAGCAGTCTGGTGTCTTACAAAGCCCTACAGTAACAACTGATTTTACTTCATTTGTAATTAGTTCTTGAAATAAAATTTGAAATGCTGTTCATGTTCATCGGCATTGTTAAGACATAGTGCAGTTACTGTGATTCCACAGGCCTTCTCTTAAAGGGTTTTTTTTAAATTTTGATATTTTGTCACAGTATCACAAAGTATCTCTAAGACTGGTTCTAGCTCAGTTATAACTTCTCCATTATTCACAAGTTTTTGTATTGCTCTCCATGCTTTGTTCATTGCCCATCTCTCAATAAGTTACTTTCAGAATGGTAGGCAATGGAGATGAGAAGGATCTGTTAGACCATTTAGTCTTCTTCCTGCCAGTGCATGACTTTTTAGTTCGTAGTCACTTGGTTAGTCTAGAGTTGTAAATATCTCAGGCAAAGACGTTCCCACCACTTCCCATTGAAAGTTTAATGCAGCGGTTCCCAACAACTCTTTGTGTGCTGCTTCTAGTGACTGTCCCTTTTAGCCTTTTCTAAACTAAGACATAGTCTACCATCCTTACTTATGGTGAGTAAGAAGTACTTATTCTGTGAGTTGACTCACTGAAGAAAGTGGGTACTACTCATCCTGAATGGAGGCGGTAGATCACTGGAATTGCCGTACTGGATCAGATCAGTGGTCCATTTAGTCCAGTATCAGACACTTCAGAGAAAGATGGATGACACCCGACAATAGGCAGTTCTGGCATAACCTATTCCCATGGAAAGCCTTCTTCTGATTTGTATTTGTTAGAGGTTGTTTTAAGACTTGAATCATGAAGATTTATATCCCTTTCAAAACTCATATTCTCTTGTTTGTTGGTTGGTACTATACTATTACTATTATAATTCTGGGAATCCTTGTTTATATTATGCACAAAAACTCCAGTAAAAGAATGTTAAGGTTCCAAAATAAAGCACTTAAAATTTAAGAAATGTCAGACATAAAGTTGCCCATGCAACTTGAATTTGAAGCCATTAGGTATTTGCATTATGTTACAGACCTTAATTACATGATCACAGTGCACAGGATGGACCATAATCACTGAATGAGCATTATCCAATATTTATTATTATATATATGGTTCCCATGCCTTATTTACAGCACACTGTACATACTCTGCCCTTAAGAGAGATGTAGTAATTTCCTCTTGGGTTTTTAATAAGGTATTCGGCACTGTAGTATCTTGTGAGGTCAGGTTATATTACTAACCATGTTTGCAGATGTGGAACTGAGACACAGCGAGATTAAGGTCAAAGGTGTTTACTAATTTTAGGTGCCCAATTTGAAGCACATTGGGCCTGATTTTTCAGAATACTTAGCATTATAGAGCGCTTTATAGTCTTCAGGCAGAGCTCCCATTGTCATCAATTGCAGCTGTGAGTGCTCAGCACTTCTGCAAATCAGACCTGGGGCTCAGTTTGGACACCCAGAAAAAGAGGAACATGCATTTAGTGAACAACTGTGAAAAGTTTAGCTTAAGTGACATCACATGAGGAACTCTCTGGCAGAGACACAGCTACAGTGCAGTTCTCTGGGGCAGCATTCAACTGCATTAACCATAACTATGCTTTCTGTTACTGCAGTCCCCTGCATCAATCACTACCCACTAAAGCTGAGATCAGATATTTTCCAATGGAGAGCTTTTCTGTGGGAAAATTCCAATTAATCTAAATTGAAGCATTCCATGAGCCTGTGTCAGTTTTAACAAATATCAATGAAAACTAGGCAGGTTTTCAATAGAGCCATGCCTGGCTTCTTGCTAGTCCTCCTTCCCAGCTCCTCAGTAACCTGCTTGGCAAGCTGCTGGGAAACCTGGGCTCCCAGCACTTCCAAGCTCCCAGCTGCCTGGCAGCCCAAGTGGCAAGCTGATGGAGAATCAGGAGTCTGGGAATCCTGGCTGCCAGGATCACAGTTCCTTGGCAGTCTTGGCTCCCAGTTCCTGAGCTCTGGGGCAATCAGCCAGGCAGGCTGCCTCAGATCAGGGTTTCCAGGTTCTCAGCTCCTTCGTAGCCTGCAAGCCCTTGGAGCCAGCACCCAGGTTCTCAGGAATACTTCTAAAAGATGAAAACAAAAATATCATTTAGATTTTCTAAAGAAAATTTTGAGATTCCTTTTCCACGAGAAATTTCAGTTTTCATTCCATTCTGAAACTATTTTAATGTGGAAGTTTCCTGTGGAATGACAATTCCAGTCTCCAGGCAGCTCCAATACAAACCTTTTAACCTCGAGGTTAAAACCTTTAACACGAGGCAGGGGTCCTATGGACGTGTCTCCTTCACTACATAATCTTGATTCATCCCAGGAGCATGGTCTACCCTATGTACAGAGTGGAAAAAATAGTATGGGATTGTGTAATTAATTTTTGTGTGTAATTTCACAAACTTTTAAAGCAAGCAAAGTAAAACAAAATTTATATAACATGGAACCATACTGACACTCACACAGAGTCATTATGAAACTTGCCAAACCTTTCATCCTGAGGCAGATAATTGGTTAAAATATTTGCCTGAATGGTTAAAACTTTATGTTATAAGTAACTGAAAGCAGAGTCTTACCATGAGAAGCATCCAGCAGTCTCAACTATAGACGTCACTATTAGCTTTGCTTATAACAAAGTAATCCCTTTCTGAATCCTACTAAACTCAGGGCCTCAGTTATATTTTGTGGCAGTGAGATCCACAGTCTGATTATGTATTATGTGAATAAATATTTCCTTTTATCAGTTTTGAATTTGCCAACTTTCAATTCCATTCTGGTTCTTTTATTATGAAGCATGATGAATAGAAGATCCTACACTCAGGCCCAGCTCCAGGCACCAGCCCAGCAAGCAGCTGCTTGGTGCTGCCAATGGTGAGGGGCAGCACGTCCGGGTCTTCAGCGGCAATTCGGCGGCGGGTCCCTTGGTCCCTCTCGGAGGGAAGGACCAGCCGCTGAATTGCTGCCGAATACCGAAGTGGCGGCGGAAGAGCTGCAGATCGCGATCGCGGCTTTTTTTTTTTTTTTGCTTGGGGAGTCAAAAACCCTGGAGCCGGCCCTATTACACTATCCTCTCTATACCATTCATTATTTTACATATTTTTTCATATCTCCTCTTCTTCATCTCTTCTCTAAGATAAACAGCCCCATTTTTTCTATCTAATCAAGTTACTGGACACTTTTTTAAAGAAAACTGTGCACTTTTTTGCTCAGCACAGTGGTCAGTAAACTCTCATGTTAAACTAATCTCACCATGTATAATAGTAAAAATTACAATAAAAGTATAGGACATCTGGTGTGGGAAGCAGGAAGTGGCTTTATGAATAAAATTAGCTTCCCAAATTGCAAGCCCCATGCTACTACCCACATCTGTGCATTGTCAAGGACAGTTGGGTAGCCAGTTGTAGCCCTAAGTGTATAAACACATGTATATGCTGGGCAGCGGAAAGAAAAAGTCTAGTGCATACTCCACCCTGTTCTTCTATGTACAGTGGAAACTCTTCTGTGTGATACATGCTGTGTGGCTCTGAGTGGAGGCAGCCAGTGAGAGGAAGTAGTGATCTCTTTGTGGCACACTCACCCACCAGATTTCTGCTTGGAAATGTGCCCTGCAAGGACAAACCTATGTTGGGGAGCATGCAGCCTTGAGAAATTAATTTGAAAATTAGAGTTTTATTATTAAAATTGGCATTTTGGAATTCTTTGGTGGTGGTGAACATCATGCTGAAAACTCAGATTTTTAAACTCTTCTAGAACTGAAATGCCATTGTAGGAGACTTAAAAAGAAAAAGGTTGGGGGTGGGAGCATACGCACCATTTCTGTCTGGCTCTAGTAACAGTTTAAGATCAAAATAATGTGATGAATGTTTATTGTTGGATGAGAATCTAAATTCATTTTCGTGAGTCCCTGTTGGGTAAAAGGATTTGATAATTTCCAATAGGGAAACAAATTCTTGTTTCCAACATTCGCTCATTGAGTCTACATATATATTTCCAAGAGAAGCTTATTTACTCAGTGAATGTGGCTTTCCAGTTAAAAATACAGTCTTTCTGCTTCATTACTGTGTCCACTTGTATTTGGTGTACAAATTGTTTTTTCATTGATTCTGTGCTTTCACCTATTACTTGAAGAACATGTCACAGGGCTTACAGAAGATTCAGGATGGCTTGTGAGCATTGTAGCGCAAAGTGCTGAATGATTATTTTTCCTTTGGCACCAGCATTGAAACTTAAAACAAGCTTTCCATGCATTTATGAGAGCTGTTGAAAAGCTTCTGTTGTGAGCAGAGCCTGAAAAAGAAAACACCTCAGTGGTTAGCTGAGTTTTTCCATAACTTTTCCCGCTGCAACCTACTTTTAACTGTTTATTTTATGCTGGTTAAACAGACTCTTTGTTTTAACTGCACTTCCTTAGATATTGTTTCCTTTGCAAACTTTGCAAGTGCCAAAAATAATGTTCTCTCGCCAAACTTTCTGCAAGCACTAACCTGCATCTTTGCTAAGCTTTTCCACATAATCTGTAAGTAATAAATATCAGGTGCCATTACACTGATCATTCTGGCATACAGGGAAAAATATCTGACCAATTGTAGGCAGGTTTCTGCAATTTGAAGAGGAGAAAACAAATGACTTCATGATGTGTGTAGTGTTTCTAGCCCACTTCCCTTCTATTTTCCTTATTGTCTATCTCATCCCCTTCCACATCACAACCCTAACAAAACAAAACACCTTTTGATTGTATGGTGTCCAAAAAAAGATAAAGAAGCAGAACGGTTTTTATAATGGAAAGTGTTAAGTGGACTTAACTAAATGCAGTATTGCCAGTTCCACCTACAATAGTACATAGGTGAGGGGAACCAGTGATGATGCAACAATCTGGTTGAAAGTTCTTCAGGACAGGAACAATCTCTTTGTATATGTTTTGTGCAGTGCTTAGGACAACAGGACAACTATAAAATAAGCATTTAATAAGAAATAAGGGCCAGAAGGTGATCCTGTTGCTCACACTTAGTATGGTTCATCTCAGTGGGACTGCTGGAGAAGTAAGGAAGATATTACTCAATGTGAATAAGGAGATCACACTCTAGCCTAAAAATTTAATTTAGGCTCAACCTGAGAACATGCTAAGCATTCAGATCCAGCCAAGGACTCGAGTACACACTTACCAACTGGCTGTTTTTAACTGTGAACTAGACACGTGCACAGTTCAGAATTAGAAGCACAAACTAACAAGCAAAATATTAAGCCATTTTAAAGTTATCAACCTCCTCAACACACGTTTTACTTCTAATGACAAGAAAACCATATTCCTATCCCTTCGGATCCTCCAATTTCTTAATACCAAAATGGCTGAGCAAGTTTTTCCATTTATATAAAAATATCTTTCCCCTTTGAGCTTAGACAAAGCAAGAACTATTTTAGCCCCAAATGATAATTCTTTAAAACCTTCTTAGTCAGTATACAAGAGAATAAAATGAAAGCTAAGTTGTCAGCTCTATTCTACCTACTTTTGGGTGATGTACATTTCTCAGTGTCCATCAGATATGCCCAATAGAAAACCTCACAAGGCTGCAGAAGCCCTGACACATCTTCATTTTTTTCTGGCTTCCACCGCACAGTAGACCAGATTCATTCGACAATTTGTTTTTTCAACAGCTTCTAAATGATACACTTAAATCATTCTTAGAATTGCACATAAGTAGTGGCTCTCAATCAGATCAGTCAACTGAACTCATTACACAGAGCTCACAAAGTTTAATTTCAGTCAGTAATCCAGCCAGAGAGAGACATGCAGTTAAAAAGAGATTTGAGATGGAATTTTCAAAAATGTTCCATGTTGGCCTAACTCTTCTCCCATTTTAATCAAAAGTAGTGTTACCATCAACTTCAATTGAAACAATGTTCGGCCAACGTGGAGTTCTTTCTAAATTCCCATCATCATGTCCTGGTAATGACTGATATATCTCAATTACCAGAAGTTTACCCGGAGTAGTTAATGAAATGGTCAAATTTATTTGAAAACCTAAAATCACAGGATTGTATTCAACTAGTATGTGGTACTATATTATTTATGATACCATATGTGGTACCATGTTGTGCCAGTATCTTGTAACTCCAGGGTTACATCAGTGGTATTCAGTTCCTTCTAATGTATAATATGAAAAATGAAAATGTTAGTTCTTTTCCACAGACAGACAACTCATTTATTAGAGTACTTCCTATAGGAGAACCTACTCAGTGCAGTGTGTGTGTATTCATATATATATATTTCTAATTTAGAGAGAGTAGCTAGGACTGAGCTGCCCAGAGGATTCACGGGGCCTGGGGTCTTAAGTGGAGGGGGGCCCCCACCGCCAAATTGCCACCAAAGACCCAGAGCGGAAGAAGCTCCGGGGCCCGGGCCCCGCAAGAGTTTTCCAGGGCCCTTGGAGTGAGTGAAGGACCCCGCTTCAGTGGCCCCGAAAAACTCTCATGGGGGCCCCTGCAAGGCCCGAGACCTTGGGCAAATTGCCCCACTTGTCCCCCCTCCTTCTGGGTGGCCCTGAGCTAGGATAAATCAAAAGCAAGCACATTACTATTTGTTTATAATGAGCTGTTTGTACAAAGGAGAAGGCTAGCATATTTAGAAGCTCAGTTCTTAGAACAATAGATCTTGGAATACTGCAGGAATCTTTTGTTTAAATCTTTCTTTCCCTACCTCTAGCTTCTAGGAAAAGAATTGGATTTCTTTAATTGTCTAAGCTCTACAATCCTCCTTTGTGTTAATGTGACTATCCAGTCCCTACATTGCACTGAGTAGGCTCTCTTATAGGAAGTACTCTGATAAATGAATTGTGTGTCCGTGGGAAAGAACTAACATTTTCTAATGCCATGCACAGTTGGACTGGCAGACCAACAGCAGCAGGAGTAGAAAGGGAATAAGAACCCAGGTAGGGAATGTGAAACCTCTGTCCATCTCGGAAGAGGATTGTGGAAGGACTTGTGTTCTTAGGGTTCAGGGCAAGTAGTAACAGGAGCACAGTCAGTACAGGGAGAATCTTAAAATTCCTTGAGGGAGGCAGTGTGGTCCAGTGGGTAGGGCACTGGACTTGGAATTGTCTAGGTTCTATTCCTGATACTATTCCTGAGCTACTATGTGGCGATGGGGAAATCATTTCACCTCACTGTGCTTCTGTTCCCTATTTGCAAGATAGAAAGAATATTTTCCCTCCTGTGTAAAGTGTTGTGCTCTCCAGGCAGGGTAATATGGTTATTTTCTCTGAAATTGTCTACACTTCAGCTGGAGTGGTAAATTCTACCTCAAGGAGATATTCCCACACTAGCTCTGATCAAGCTAGTGCACTAAAAACAGGATAGCTGTTGCAATGCAAGCAGCAGGAAGGGCTAGCAACCCCGAGTATAGTCTTGGATGGGTAGCTGCTTGGGATAGCTTGCCCCACTCACACCACTACTTCTGTGATCTATTTTTAGAATGCTAGCTTGCTCACTAGAGCTAGCATGGATATGTCTCCCCAAGCTGGGAATCACACCTCCCACTCAAAATGTAGACAAAGCCTGAGGGTTTGAGAAGAGGCAAGAGAGGGAGCTATGAATGTTGTGGATTAGATCTTGGGCTGAGATGGGACAGCAGCAGAATCATCAATTAGAATGAATGTCTTTTATTCCTCAAGATAACAAAAAATAACTCCATGAAATTAAAATTGTTCTCAGACTACATATCTCAGTACGAAGCATTGCTTTTAACATACTCAATAATTAAGCTATTGAAAAGATTGTAGTAAGTTAATATTTCTCTGGGGTTTCAAATAGTCTGGATGCAAGATATATGTATTTTGCTTACATTCTGATTTTTTTTAATGAAACCCTGAAAGGCAATATTTTGGAAGAGTTTGCAAAATTCAGGGGAAAACCTGCATTCTATCATTCAGTGTGCTTCTGTGAATGGAGAAGATCATTGTCCCACTTTTTAATATAAAATAAATGTCTGAAATATTATTTATATTAGTTGCTGTGTTCTAGATGATGTACAGTCATATACCGAGAGATCATTCCTGTCTGGAAGAACTTCCAGCCAGATTGTTGCATTATCATAGGTTCCCTTTCTTCATTTACTCTTCTGGTCATAGGTGGGTCTGGGCAGTGTTGTCTGATTTTATGTATATATATAATCAGAGATATATAGTGTTTCAGAAGTTAGACTCTCTAGCTTCACCAGTGATTTGGGGTTATTGGGGTAATGATGTCAGAATCATTTTGGGTCTCTGACCTCAGCTGATGTCAAGTGGTATGACTCGTTGATCTGGCCCTTTATTCCTTGTTGGATACAATAAAGTAGAAAGGAATATAGCCAGCTTCTTTAAAAGGGTTGTGAAGTGGAAGAAAATGAGCTAGACAGTGAGGAAAGTAGAAAGAAGGAGGACTGGAAATACTATCCTCATCTCATGAATTCATTTCTTTCCATAAATGATTGTTTTGTCTTCTCCAAGTTGTACAACCATGTATGTTCCATTTGATCACTGCCAGCTCTACTGATAATCAGGCCCAGGTTGCTTCCTGCGGCAGAAGAAAATTTGAGGAGGGAGAAAAACTTAAAAATTAACCTGTGCAGTTTCCTCTGAATTCCTTTACTAGATACTCCTGGCAGAAATCTGTGCCAAAAAAACAAAAATTAAAAATTGTGCAATAAAAATTCTGTGCACGATATTTTAAAATTCTACATTTTTTTTGTCAAAATATCAGTATAATTACACCAGTTCCAATTATTTTTGGTCAATTATTTCAAAATACCTTACAGTCTGTAACAATACAGACAAAAAAGATTCAGGAAATGTTTTTTTGACAAATAGATTCCTTACTAGGCATATTAATAAAGAACTCTGAGTAACAATTCATTTAAACTACAGTACAGAACTATATTTCCCGCACCCATCAGAAGCCGTGCAAAGGCTGGGAGGAGGGGGGAGTCAGGAGTAAAGGAGCAGCTGAGGGAGAGGGAAGTAAATTGCTGGGAAGGAGGCTGTGTGTGAACTTGGAGGGTTGTTGGGTATGGGTGGGAAAAGTATGGAACAGGTTTTTTGCGGGGGCAGGAAGGGATTGTTGGGGAATTTCTCCCATGCAGACCCTGGTTGACCCCTAGCCTCCCCATTCAGTCAGGTACATCTGCCCCCATCGCCATGTGTTCCTGCACCCCCATGTATTGTTTCACCTCCTGTCCACATGTGTCCCTCCACCCCCACTGAGACACCCACTCCCCCCACTCCATGTGTCCCTGTACCCTCTCCCCCATCCCCATATCTCTATGCTCCCACACAGCCACTCCCCTGTCTCTATGTGTCCCTGTACCCCCTCATCTCCATGTGTCTCTCTGTCCCTACCAAACCACTCCCCTGTCCTGATGTAGCTCTGCATACTCTCCCCCATCATCATGTAGTCCTGCACCTCTCTCCCCACTGTGGCCCTGTGCCTCCACTCCCTTTCAGCCCCAGCCTCAGTCTGTCCTCCCCCACTAGCCCTTATGAGCCCCTGTCTGACCCCGCCCAACACCCCACACTGTCTGTCTCCAATAGCCCCTGTCCCCTGACCTGGCCTGCTCTGAGGAAGGCTCTGCAGACTCTTTCTCTTCCTTCGCTGGCCCAGAGCTGCTGCTGTGTTCTATCATCACAGTGCCCTCTGGCAGGCAAAAGCAGAACTGCAGCATTTTGGCAGAAGCTTTTTTCTGTGCAAAAAAAATAAAATATGCACAGCTCATTAATTATTCATGTGCACAGTAGTGCAGAAGTCCCCAAAGAGAAACTAGTTGGGTAATGGAAGACATTTTCCTCCCTCCTTTCCGCCCATCCCATTACATCATGGAAGAAAGATGGAGTTTGGCCCCCAAACCCCATTGCTCCTTTGTGATATAAAGCGGGCACAGAGATCTGTTACCATACAAATCTGTTTGGAAGCATTATGCACAGCTTTCTGCCCATGATAAGCATGATTTCAGTGGAGCATCTGACCCCCTAGGGATTCCATATTCATCTTTAACAGAGGATTCCCATCCGCATGGATATTATTGAATGACAGGCACATACATTGTATGCAGTGTTATAGCTGTCTCAGTCCCAGGATATTAGAGAGACAAGGTAGATGAGGTAATATCTTTTATCGGACCAACTACTGTTCGTGAGAGAGACAAGTTTTCAAGCTTACACGGACCTACAATAACAATTTGGCCTAGCAGTCTACTTTACCTATGTAAACTTTATAATTCAGCTCAGACAGAGCACTTGTTTTATAACTGAGTGCCCTCCTTTTGAGCTTTTGACCCAATTTACAGCTAAATTGACCATGATACAAATAAGGTCAAGTGTCTTGCTCAAGGTCACCAAAAGGTACAGCTCATATTAGAACATGAGACTGTTTTGACTCCATGTCTTCCTTCACTTTGCATACTGGATGCTGCTGTTTCATCAATCAGTGTTAGAGCTTGTTGAGAAAAGGGGGAGTGGGAATTTCTGCTAAAACTTTCTATGAAAATGGGAGAAAGTCCATAGTTTTTATCTAAATTTTCTATCAAGAAACCAAAAACTGAACATTTTGGCCCAACATTTTTTGATTTCATCTGGAAAGGTTTCAGTGTTGATAAACTTTAGACAGCTTTCACCAAAAATATTGTTTATCTGAAAACCTAGTTTTCTGTCAAAAACAATTTTGATGGAAATTTATTGACTAGCCTTCCTCCATAGAACCACATAAATTAAATTAAAGGAGATATCCTATCTCCTAGAACTAGAAGGGACCTTGAAAGGTCATTGAGTCCAGCCCCCTGCCTTCACTAGCAGCAGCCAGTACTGATTTTGCCCCAAATCCCTAAGTGGCCCCCTCAAGGATTGAACTCACTAGCCTGGGTTTAGTAGGCCAGTGCTCAAACCATGGAGCTATCCCCCCCTTCAGCATTTCAGTGCGTCTACACATTGACTTGTATTGATTGAGAAGTATTTCTGAAATTCAGGCCAGTTATATTTAGGTGCCTAAATGTGCTTTCCAGGTTTGAGTTTTTAGTCAGTTTCTTTTAGCCTTCTTTCTCATCCCTCAAACTTTCAGTCATTCAAAATAACTTTGTCTATTACTTTTAAATGCATGATTCACAGTTTACAAAACAATTCCACATGCTTGTTTATTATTTTTATTAGTATCTTGCTATATACATTAATGTATCTTTATAACATATTTTCAGATCATAGGTCATGAATGCAATTATAGGATTATGATTTGAGTCTCCCTTTTTATTATCACATTTTACTGGAACAGTACAAACACCTTCAGGGAACTGTAAGAGATTTCAGAGAGTTAATAGTTAATGCAGAGAGTCTCTGTAATAAACTATTTACTTAATTTCTAGTATTTCAGTGAAGGTGTCAGTATTTTCAAGGAGACTCAAATGAGTTTGAAAATGTGGCAGCTTTATGTGACAATTTTATGCAGCAAGGGGTAAAATTCACTTACAATAAATTAACTTAACTTATGTGTAAGATGATGCTTAAATTAAAGTTCAGCTTTCTTGCCTGAGTTTTCTGTAGGGAGCATATAACTTAGTAATGAAACAATTGTTTCATGTTTCTTTAAATTTAGTTAAAGCTTAGACATTTTGGGCTTGAGCCAGCAGCCCCTTAGCTGCATGGATAAATCTTCAATAGAGCCACTTGCAAGTTCAGGTCCTTAGCTTTTATTCTGTTATTCTGCTCAGTGTGAGACAGCACTTTGTCGAATATTAAGCTCTTTCTGTTGCCCTCAGAATATACATCTTATTTTTCAGTTGTGGCCTCATTCTCTGTGAAATACATTTGACTTCATGTTTCTATTTTTTAAACTATGGGGGACACAATTTCAGTCATTAGGGCTGGTTGTTAAAATCAAAGTTCATTGCTGAATACATACTTGAAGTTATTCTCCATAAAGGTGAATAATTCAGCCACAATAATGTAAGTCTCTAACATAAAATATTTTAACTTTGCATTTTTACAAGATGTATAATATGCCCTCAAACCTAGTGCAGCCTGAATGATCCATTACAAATCTTATGTCAAGTGGAAACTCTGAGTATGTGGCTACACCCCTAATATTTTCTCCTATGAAAAATATTTTCATTTGAAATTCTGTACTGAAGATTAAGTACAATATCTGGACTAAATTATTGTGGTTGAAATCTGAAGTCCTCTCCAGGAGTAAATTTCAAATGAAATGTTTTCACAAAAGAATAACAAAATATGGATTTCCTTTAGAAAGTAGATATTTAAACTTTTAAGACTAGTGTTGGGTTGGTTTGAAACTATGTAACTTCAATGGTAACTTAAAAATGAAACTTCAAAGCCAACATAAGAAACCACCTTCAACAAAAACCCTCCATGACAGTTGCCTTCATACTCTAAAAATGAGAATATAAAGTTGAACTGCTTTGCAAAGTTGTTCTGTCTCTGAGTCTCTCTTAACACTTACAGGTTCTAATTTAGCAAAGCATTTAAGCAACTGCTAAAATCCCACTGAAGTTGAGGAATTTAAGCACATGCTTAAGTGAATTGTGGCCATCAACAACAAGCAGAGCTCTGATGTTAAGAAGGAAAATACAGGAATGAAGACATTTTGTTGCTCAGAATGATTCCACTATCGTTAGCGATGTTGACAAATCTTATATTAGAAGACAGGAAAATGACATGCACTGATCTGACCCAGTGCTATACAATCCCCATTTAAAAAGTTTTCACAGCAAAATGTCAAATGTAGGGCACAATCAATCTGTCTCTTAATCTCTATGAAGGTTCTATAGCCGCTCTGTTCCAGAATAGTCTGCCAAAACTTTCTTAATAATGGAAGAAATTGAGAGTCCGACAGCTCATAGTTACTTAGGACATTTCAGCTCTTATCTGAATCTTAGTCATTTATCTTCGTGTGTGTGTGCGCGCGAGAGAGTGTGTGTGTGTGTGTGCACGTGTGGGAGAGGAAGAGGAGTGGAGAGTGGAGTTTTTTCCTAGTTTATTGAACATCTGGCACTGGGTAAGCCATTTTAAAAGGGACCAAACCTCAGTCTTGGTATTTCCCAAGCTTGACAACTCCATTAAAGGGGGCAGCCAGGAACAGGAAGCCAGTGGCCACGTAACCAAGATTAATTTACCATTGCCTATCGCCCATAAAGAGTGATTGGAGTGAGAGGTACATTGCCCCACTGATGAAGCTCCATTGGGGTGGCCCACTGTATACTCAGAGGGTTCCAGAAGAACCATCCTGCCAGACAATAGATTTGCTTTGTGTCATCCACGCATCCAACTGTTCCCTTGCCCCACACACACCACCAGAAGGACACAGAAGGTAGTCTAATCCCAGTGTTGTAGTAACTCTCACGAGACATGTGACTTTGTTGGGGACAAATTGACCAAAGTATCTGGAGTACTATATCACAGAAGAGCTCCTGTTTACAAGTTCAACTGCGCATCTTGCTTCTGTAGAACTTTTTGTTTGTCCATCCTTTTATTATAGTCACCCAGCCAGGGACTGGCCAGTTGTGGCATCATCCACATCCTTTTGTGGCTTGTGTGATTTAGAAACCCAGGAATATATTCTGCTGGGCTTGAATAATTTATTGTGGCTTTTCCATTGTAGCTGAGTGTACAGTATTTAACCCCTCCCTACACAGGGTAATGATTTTGAAAATGTTTAAGAATGGGGATTTCTGGATCTAGAGGCTCCTGGTTTTAATTGGCTTTTCACCAGTTTGATTCTTCTGTCAGGCATCATACTACGGTCAAATTGTCATAAACAGATAGTAAAGGGTTAACAAGTCCAGTAAAACTGGCTAACACATGACCAGAGGACCAATCAGGAGACAAGATACTTTCAAATCTCAGTGGAGGGAAGTCTTTGTTTTGTGCTGCTTTCTTTGTTCTCTGTTCTCTCAGGGATCTAAGAGGGACCAGACAGGTAGTACCAGTAGAAGGCCGGTTATGGTCTTTTTGTTGTTTCTTTATTTGCATGTGTTTGCTGAAGGATTGTACTCTGTGCAACTTGTATGTGCTGGTGGCCAGGTCTCCCTGGTTGTCCTATAAGCCCTGTAACATTTTCCATTTTAATTTTACAGAAACACTTTTTACTTTTTCTTTCTTTTATTAAAAGCTTTTCTTTTAAAAAAACCTGATTGATTTTTTTCCCCTTGTTAAGGCTCAAGGGAATTGAGTCTAAACTCACCAGGGAGTGGTGGGAGGAAAGGAGGGCAGCGGGAAGGAAAATTTCCCTTTGTTTTAGATTCACGGAACTTGAATCTGTCTATCTCTCCAGGATAGCCCAGGGAGGGAAAGCCTGGGAGAGGACACAGTGGGGGAAGGGTTTATTTTCCCTTGTGTAAAGATTCAAGGAATTTGGATCTTGTTTCACCAGTGAGTTGGTGAAGGCTCTCCAGACGACCCAGGAAGGAAAAGTCTAAGAGGAGGAAAGGGGGAGGGGGATAGTCAGTTCCTCCTTGTTTTAAGATCCAGGGGGTCTGGGTCTTGAGGTCCCCTGGGAAGGTTTTGGGGGGACCAGGTTGTACCAGGCACTGCAAGTCCTGGTTGGTGGCAGCGCTACAAGATCTAAGCTGGTAATTAAGCTGAGAGGAATTCATGCTGGTACCCCATCTTTTGGACGCTAAGGTTCAGAGTGGGGGTGTATACCATGACACAAGGAGAGTGGTTTCCATTTGGTCTTGTCCAAATGTCCTTTACTTATTCACCCCAATCTATTAACGCTGTTGCTTTTTGAAGATAAATTCCTGATATTGTATTAATAAAGACATCTGAGTGATGCAAATAATCCATGCATCTATAAAGAGATCCTAAGAGCAATTAGGCAAACTCTGTCACGAGGAGATGCCCTCATTTGAGGAAATCCTGAGCTGCCCAGTTGGAGTAGTCTACAGTCCTTTGGAGCCTCTAGAGAAGCACAAAATGGCAGCATAGTAGGCCATGATCTGGCTGAAAGATTTCCTGGAGGAAGCCCTCCAGGAGAGATGGGGCTAGAAGAAAGGGAGCAAGATGACTGATTTGATGTACAGTGAAGGGTTGATATGCTGACTTTTTCTTTATCAAAAAACTACTTGCTTATATATATATATTGGGATTTCAACTCCCTAAACACACATAGATGCCACATATAATACTAGTCTTTTCGAGGTTATTTTAGGTCAATGGTCTCAATTACATAAAGGATTAAAAAAATCTCATTTTATGACCTGTCTGAGAATCTAGTGAAAATGTGTACTTCTCATAGCTGTTAATCTCAACAACAACCCCTGCAGAATGCTTTTTTATGCTACCCAGTAGTATTTTTTTAGCTTTGTTATGCCTGATGGCAGTATGAAATTGTATAGTTCAATTGAAAAGAAGCACTTTACTAACATATAATAAAGAAAATGCAAAAGACACAATTTACTTTGTCTGATCACAGTCGCAACAAAATAAAAAAGTATCATACCTTATGTCATGGAGAAAACCAGGGATCATTTCCCACCGAAGGATTTACATGTAAAACATGTAACGCATCAAGATGAGACTATCACTACAAGTTATAAAATTCCTTGTGAAGAGAGTCAAAGTGTGAAACTTAGAACAAAGTTTAGCAAACTGAAAATTCATGTAGCTGTACATAGAATATTAAAAGTCATTTTTAAGCAGCTATGTGACTAGTTCTACAGAAGAGATTATGCATTTATGTCTGTGAGGTGTCACCAACAATAGTAAACTCTAGAAATTTGCAAAATTTCTTTCTATCTATCTATCTATCTATCTATCTATCTATCTATCTATAGAAGTGAAAGGGAATATATTTTCCTCACCCAGGTATGTTAGCATTTTGCCTTTTATTTAATACTGACAGTTAGTTGGCTGACATTTCCTATGAGTCTAATGTCTGAGAATTACGACAGCTGTTAAGGTATTAGAATGCTCAACCTTCATTGTGAACAACACTGACCTAAAACCCCAGAGGAGTAAATTAACTATCCTTTGATGCAAGGCAGGTTTTGAAAGAAAACTTCAGCATCTCCTCCTGTTTTTCCTATGTTTTGATATAAAGTGAGGTTTTTCTGAACTATTTTTATAGTAAGTATACTTGGCAATTCAACACATACCAAACATAGATCAGGACCCGACCCTAGAAGATCACTTGAAAAATCCATGTGATTATGCATGCAATTATTATGGCATTGGTCTTCGTTAATGCGAGTCAATATGGTTCATTGCTTTCTTTCATGGCAGTCAGCTTAGCTTATTGAGGATTTTTAGTCAGTGACTTATAGCTGAAACCGAAATAATGTATATTGAATTTAGCGATTGTATTCAAAAGCCCCGTGAAATAATAAATCATGGCACATTTTTGGGGTAGGACATACTAAAAAAGTTAAACATCCTGACTGGAAAAGATTGATTTCTATTTGTGTAATTTATAGGGGGTTTCAGTAGACATGATTTTGGTTTTTGAGTACAGGTCTTTTACAGGTTGTGCAGAGTTACAACAAAGTACCCCAAAAAAGTTAAATTTTATACAATATATTTGTTACAAAAAATATAATATTGTCACGTAACATTTTCAAAAGCACCTATGTAAAAGTCACTGGGATTTAGGAACCCAACAAGTATTTGTGCCTTTAGAAAATCTTAGTGACTTGAAGAATTTTCCAAAAAGCTGAAGGCTTTAATAGTTTCTATGTTTTGTAGTTTGTTGTATGTTTAAAGTAAAGTATTATTCAGTCCATAAGAGAGAGACAAGGTGGATGAAGTAATATCTTTTATTGAGCCAATTTGTTTGGTGAGAGAGACAGAAGTTGGTCCAATGAAAGATATTACCTCACCTGCCTTTTCTCTAATTTGCTGGGACCGGCATGGCTACAACTACAATGTATGCATCAGTCCATAAGTGGTCAGTTCTGGTGTCCTTGTAGTAATCTTTTTCTGCATCTCAAATAACTTGAGACTGGTATGTTCTAGGGATCCTAAGGGATCCTGTTCATTGCTATGGAGGGACACCAACAGAGAATTTGCTGCCTCCCACTCTGGACTGGATGAGAATGATTTCACTGGTCTACAATTTTTGAGAAGTCGTCTGCTTCAGAGATAAAGTGTGGTATTTATTATGTATTTTGATGTGCTGAATTCAAATATGACAATTAAAACAACTGATTGGTTACTGTTTCTAAGATATTTAATTTTTAACATTTTATGTCTATGTATATTGTGTAGATAGTAGAGTTTTAATCATAAATTGTAAACCTAGGTCTTTTCATGTGTTTATGGTTGCTTTACATGATAATATTTCACCTGTCCTGTTTATGTAACACTTTAAAAATCAGCAAAAGGGTTATATAAATAAAATTTATTATGAAACAAAAGGCAAAAAACTATTATGTACATAGTTTAGTCCTATTCAGTGTCTACTCGGCGCTTCTTGGCTTGTCTCTTGTATTCATTAAATGGAGCATCTCTTGTCACTGTCCAGCAATAGTCTGCAAGCATTGATGGGCTCCATTTGCCCTGATAGCGTTTCTCCATTGTTGCAATGTCCTGGTGAAATCGCTCGCCGTGCTCGTCGCTCACTGCTCCGCAGTTCGGTGGAAAAAAATCTAGATGAGAGTGCAAAAAATGTATCTTTAGTGACATGTTGCAACCAAGGCTTTTGTATGCCTTGAGGACGTTTTCCACCAACAACCTGTAGTTGTCTGCCTTGTTGTTTCCGAGAAAATTTATTGCCACTAACTGGAAGGCTTTCCATGACGTCTTTTCCTTGCCACGCAGTGCATGGTCAAATGCATCATCTCGAAGAAGTTCACGAATCTGAGGACCAACAAAGACACCTTCCTTTATCTTAGCTTCACTTAACCTTGGAAATTTTCCACGGAGGTACTTGAAAGCTGCTTGTGTTTTGTCAATGGCCTTGACAAAGTTCTTCATCAGACCCAGCTTGATGTGTAAGGGTGGTAACAAAATCTTCCTTGATTCAACAAGTGGTGGATGCTGAACACTTTTCCTCCCAGGCTCCAATGACTGTCGGAGTGGCCAATCTTTCTTGATGTAGTGGGAATCTCTTGCACGACTATCCCATTCGCAGAGAAAACAGCAGTACTTTGTGTATCCAGTCTGCAGACCAAGCAAGAGAGCAACAACCTTCAAATCGCCACAAAGCTGCCACTGATGTTGGTCATAGTTTATGCACCTCAAAAGTTGTTTCATGTTGTCATAGGTTTCCTTCATATGGACTGCATGACCAACTGGAATTGATGGCAAAACATTGCCATTATGCAGCAAAACAGCTTTAAGACTCATCTTCGATGAATCAATGAACAGTCTCCACTCATCTGGATCGTGAACGATGTTGAGGGCTGCCATCACACCGTCGATGTTGTTGCAGGCTACAAGATCACCTTCCATGAAGAAGAATGGGACAAGATCCTTTTGACGGTCACGGAACATGGAAACCCTAACATCACCTGCCAGGAGATTCCACTGCTGTAGTCTGGAGCCCAACAGCTAGACTAGAGCCAATCAACAATTTTAAGCATCATTTTCGTTCTCAGTGACCCAGAATTAGTAAAGTTTGACTACATTTATTTCAGAAGCATTTTGGCTGTAGAGCAGTGTTTCATTCAACTTTAGGACTCAGCTGATACAAGAATGATGTGAACTCTAGTGAAGGTTGTAAAGTACTGGTAGTTCATTTTAATTATCTTTAATAAAATGTAATTAATTAATGTAGGTAAAATGCGTTGAGGTTCCCATATGCAATAGAAGTACAAGGCAGAATAGTTGTATGTTATAAACATGCCAACAGTAGCTGCTGTTTCCCTCAGAATTAAAAATGAAGACTAATTGTTTCCTGAACACTAGTGATATTAGAAAGTAGAGAGAGGACAGTCTAGGGAGCATAGTCCCCTATCAGTTTGATGTCAGTGTGCATTGTGTGGTCTTGTGGATAAGGCACTGGACTTGGATTCTGGATACCTTCGCTGAAGTTCTGTTCTGCAGTAAAATAGCTGTATCATCTTAGGAAAGTCACTTATTCTCTCTCTGTTCATCAGTTTCCAGTCTGAAAATTGGTGATGACAATATAGTTCTTACTCCACAGGACATCAATGTTTTGTGAGGCATACACATACTATAGTGATGAGGATCATGTAAATACCTAGACAGATATTGTGTTCATGGGAACGTCATCTGGAGGAAATGAAAATCTATCTATAGAACTTTTAAGATAATTCACATATAGCAAAAACTAGTACATTCAATGTGTTTACCTTTTCTCAGCATTTTTCAAAGGTGAAAGAATGGAAGTCTACCACTCTTATACAAACATCCAATGAAATGTAACCTACAAATCAAGATTAAGCTAAATGAGTTCCCTTCCCACATCTATATGCTCTTTTAGCCTCCTCCTAAGTGCCAAAAATTAAACAGACTAATGCACCAATCATTTCCTTTATCATAAATTATGGAGGAGTGGTGTGCAGATTCATGAAACAGTCTAGGTTATTCTAGCACCAATTAATATTTTTTTCCTTTTATATACTTTCCTTAATATACTTACCTTTTTAACATCAAACAAAACAAATGAATTTTTCACTTGACTCAAGATGCGCCATTACATGCCAAGACTTGTATTCTCCCTGGACCAATACCTTCATGTCAAAGATGGGGACATCCAGGGACTTCATTGTCAAGTTCCACAGTATACACCTTGGTCCCCTGATTTAAACAGATAAGAAACTACGAAAATAGTTGTATGTGATTCCCAATACATGTGATAATTGCCAATGAATAAATGTCACATATAATCTTAAATTATTGTAAAAATAATTTCATATTGTAAATAGACTATTTATCAAATATGTAGGCAGCCGCTTAATTCTCCTTTTTTGTATATTATTGCAATGATTCCTAGGTTAGAAGAGGGAGACTAAAGAGTTGCATTAGAAAATTGTACATTTTTTCCTCTGATTTAGGCAGAAATGAATGGAGCACTTGTCACTATTCGATTCTGCTTTTTCATTATGTAATGCAAGATTGCCAAAATGTTGTTCAATGACCTGTACAAATCAATAGACTCCTGTCCAATAGTTGACAGATAAATATGGATGAGTTATGTGCCATCAGTCAATTCGCTCTTGCTAATGCATATTTCTGATTGCTAGTACATGCCATTGAAGAGAGGGACTTATCTCTCAGTACATCCCCAAGTTCTTCCTTTCTGTCTCTAATTGCTATATTTCTAGATATATCAGATCCTTTAGACTCAAAGAGAAGCAGGCATGGCAGTGTGATGATTTTCTCCTGCCTCTGATGATGATGAGGCTTGTGATTATACAGCTATAATGGGCCGGGGCGGGATCTAGAACTGCCTTAAGAGGCAGGGCATGGTTTCAGCAGGAGATATTGTTGCTTCTGTCTCCTTCAAATGTTCTTGGGATCTGACCATCCCTTATATGCAAACTTACATGTTCTTGCTAAAAACTGCAGGACCACAGTGTCTCCTGCTTTTGATGATTACCTTAATTGCCAGTAAATTAGGTTTATGCTTCCAGGTAATTAAGCCAAGATTTTCAAAAGTGGCCTCTGATTTCAAGTGTCCGTATGAACACATCCTAGGCTTCATTTTCAGAAATGTTAAATATTTGCAACATCATTTGAGTTTGGTGGGAGCTGAGGTTCTGAAAATCAGCTGCAAGGTGTCTCAAGTTGGACACTCAACTTTGAAGGGCATTTTTGAACATTTTGACCCTAGTGTTATGTACAGTACTTAGAAAATCTTAAGCACTTTGTAAATGCTAAATACTATGATTGGAACATTTTTTGATTACCAACTCTTCCCCTCTCTGGGTACTGCAATGCTGCAAAGGACAAAGGATTCTGAGACAGAAAGAGGAGGAAAGATTTGAGCTTCACAGTCTTGTCAACTTCTTCCATCTATGAAGGCATGTGTAAATTTTCTGAAGTTGAATTTCCTGGCAAATTTCTACATCACTGTGTAAAATGATTTATATTAGTTGCTGCAGGCTATCACATTCCTGGACTGGTCCTTAAAGACATTCTGTGATTCTGATACTATGTCTTCTAAAATGTCTTTTGGGCACAAAACGTACCGTATGATCAAAAAATAATTCATTTGTACTACTACTTCTTTCATAGGGCTTAAAAAGAGCAATGTTAGCTGTCCAAGTGTAGGTTGGAGATCCATTTGATTTCTTTGGGTGATGCAGAGTGGATGGTAGAAACACCACCCAGATATGATCCTTTGGGACATTGGTTGATGAGTTGTTCTATAGTTTCAAGTCTGCTTCTGCAGACACCAACAGGATTATGTTTCAATCCACATTTATGGAGAAGATAGGCACATCTGCCATATGAAGAGTGAATACAGTTCAAAGTGGACCATATTTTCAGAGAGAGTGAAAAGCCACTGGGTTCTTTGGTGGGTCCTTGATGAGGTGTTTTTATTAGGGACATTGTTGTCCTTCCACATTGCCCACCATTGATCTTTGGGGAAAAAACCCTGGTCCTCGAGCACTTGCACTGCAAGCCAAAAAGGTTTTCTAGATTTAAGCTGAAATCTCAATATTTGTCTTCACATATTGAAAGATCTTTCTTCCCTCAAATGTGATGGAATTCCTGAATAATCCTGATGTAGTGACAAATTTGGGGTGAGTGGTTGTGTGCCACTAAAGGAAGCCACGGTGCTTGTAATGATCTGCATGATGGTGTAAATTTGAGAATCGTGGGAACTGTGTCCAGACAGATGGACAGTATTCTGAGGCAGAGTCTGCAAGGGCCTGTGAGGAGGTCCATAGAGTTTTTGCATCAGTTTCCCAGGTTGTTCTGGATGAGCCTTACACGCATCTTAATTTTGTCATGGATTGTTTTCAGGTTCTGGTGGTATATGAGGGTTTGGTCTAAAGTCACACCAAGATATTTTGGGTGGTATCATGTCTTATCTGCTGGTCACAGAAAATGATGTGCTTAGATGAAATGCTGATGTGATAGTCTTAGTGGGGTTTGGTTTTAGTCACCTATTTAAAAAATATTCTGACATGATTTTAGGGTGCTTGGTTAGGATTTGTTCTGTGTTAAGTAAATTCCATGCCTGTGTGGTCAGAGCAATGTCATCAGCTTATACAATATCTGTGGTTGGTGATAGTCAGGGTAGGTCATTGGTATGGATATTAAACAGGATTGATGCTAGAACTGATCACTATGTTAGGCCACCATTGAAAGTGCTTGGTCTGCTGAGCTTTACTAAAAAGCCAGGTTAGAAAAACTAGTTACTCTGGTGTTATAAATGATCAGTTATTTATATAGTGCCATAAAAGTGCATGTGTTTTATGAAGTATGTCAAATACTGGTTCCCTGCTTACAATCTAAACCACGTAAAGATGTGATAACTTAGAAAACAGTCATGCCAGAAAAAGGTTGCCTGTTTAAATAGCCAAGTAAAACAAAACCCAGATGGGATTCACCTCCCCTTTTGGGGGGAATTTTGGAGCAGAAGACCAAGCCAGACATAAGTGTTGGGTTGTTTAACTTGACTGTGTAAAGGGTAAGATCTCCAAAACTTGGGTTCCTTAACATATGAAATATTTTGGTTCAGAATTCTTCAGTTACTTTTGCTTTATACGAGTGGGAAGAACTAATGTTTTTGTATTTGCTTTGATGGAAAGAATGACAAGCAACATAAAACAAAAACACACAAGACCAACAAAATTCATGGGAACCTGAGAATGAAAGCATCCAGCCGCAGACAGTCCATTTCATTGAATGCAAGGGAAGTATTTCCTTTGACATAAAATATGTAACATTTACTACAATTTCAGACAGTTAATGTGAATAATACAGTATGTGTATGTGCAGAACCTTAAAAATAGCCTCTAGAAGACCCCATGGCAATATTTCATTTAAAGCAGACTTAATCCTCTTGATGCTGCAAAATTATATCCATACATTCTCCAAAGCATTCATTAGGTTGGCAAACTGAAAAAAACAGCATTTGAAGGATTAATGCTGCATAATTCACCTCAATACATTCAAATAAGAACCAAACATAAGAATAGCCATACGGGTCAGATCAAAGGTCCATCTATGCCAGTATCCTGTCTTCCGACAGTGGCCAAGGCCAGGTGCCCCAGAGGGAATGAACAGAACAGGTAATCATCAAGTGATCCATCCTATGTCGCTCATTCCCAGCTTCTGGCAAACAGAGGCTAGGGACACCATCCCATACTAATATGTTTTTAACCTTCCCACCAAGCTGGATGTTAAATGTGAAGTATTGAAAGAACAATATAGCAGACATGTTGAGATGACACAATAACTTGCAAAAGAACTTTGGATCCTCTGTTTGCAAATATATTGTGCTCTGGGCCCCGTACAAACAAGAAATTCAGGCATTTCATGGTTTGACACATATAAACATGGGAAAAAATCAGTCCATTCTTATGTGCCATATCCATGGTTTGAAAAGATATACTATGCTTGCAATTGTTATGGCAAGTATGTTTCCTTTTGTATACAGCACATTAATGAATAGGTATTCAAACGCATTTACCAGTTAAAACCATGCTTGGGAAATCATGAATACTTTAATATTTATAACAGGTTTACAGATGTATTTAGGTTTGAAAGGAGAATATCCAGACACACATGCATAATACATATGTGCAATATAAATATAGGGGTGAGGGAAGAGCACTGTAGACAATTATAGATATTCTGCTAAAAGGTTCATAAATCAACAATGCATAAATTATTATCTGCTTGCTCTTAAGCTGTAGTAAGATGTCTTCCACCAAATGGTTCTCTTGCCTTCATGGATATACATACATATGAATAAATAAATACATTTTTAATGAATCTGTTCCTGTTTGACTTGCATTCCCTAACCTATACTGTTGACTGGGATCCTTGAGTGGCTTGGAAAATATTTTGTAATGTTGAATAATGTATTTCACATCTTGCTGTATACATAATTTTAAAATCTATATTTCATTTTCCATACAGATGGCCAAATGATTCAAACAAACTGGAACTCATCTCTGTAGGAAAAATAGGCACCATTGGCACTATTCTTGTTGCTTTGTTGATATAGAAATATGTTTTAAAAAATCGTCAAGTTGATGTTGGAGTTCGATGGCATCATGAAAAGTAGCCATTCTGATTAACCAGCAGGCCGTTTGAAGTGTAATCTTTCAGATCATCTCCATAAGAACTAGCAGCACTGAATCATCCTGCAGTTATGAGAAAATGAACAGCACTGTTCAAAAGAGCTGAGCAATTAATTACATGATACGCTTGTTCGTCTTGCAGGTCAAGCACTTAATTGTGCCAAGAATTGCTATGAGTCATGTATGCCTCAACTTAGACCTCTTGGCTCCCAGGAGAGATCTCAGGTCACACTGCATATTACAGTGCTTCTGGATGGCAGACTAATGCCGGCTAATCCTGTTAGCATACGTAATGGATTCAGGGATATCTAGAAATCCACATTTACATGTAGTAATTTTACACAACAAATGAAGGATAAATTACAATCTTTCTTTACTTTACCTGACTGAAACAGGATTCATGTTTAATATTAGTGCCCTGTGTTCTAAGACTTCATGAGGCGGGGCAAAAAGTGGACATTAGCATTATTGAGTTATGATCTTTCAACTTTGCTCATTTTATGTATACAATGAAATTTTGTTGGAAAGATCACCATGCTTGTCAGCATTCAACCTTATATGGATCAAAAACTGCTTTCCCAATCCCTCAATGGAATTTTCCTGTTGATTCTGATGTTTTCTCTTTTATACAGATCAGAATGGCATTCTTTTATAAGGATCAGATTAGAAAGTAATTGCTTCATTTTTTGGCATTGTTTAGTAAAATTTGAAAGAATTTCACAATTTTCTGCATGCCACTCACTTTCAAATAAAAAAGTTGCAGATGAGCTGGTTTAGCCCAAAAAGGCTTGTAAGATTCCTTCCTTCCTTCCTTGCAAAATACAGGGCATCATGCTGACCTCATAACTCAAGCAGAACTACAGCAGTTATGTCTCTATGAGCTGGGAAGCAAACCTCCCAGATCAAATGTAGACCTAGTGAGTAACTGACAGCCTGTGCACCAAAGCCCTGACAAAGCCCTACATTAACAAAGTGTGCAGAAAGAAGGGAGGATTAAACCTTGTTGTCATTAGAAGGTGGCTGAAATACGTCAGTTATTTTTCATGGGAAAGGTTTAAAATATATTTTATTTTGAACTGCCTCATGAAAATGAAAGTTTGATGTTCAAAAACAGTCTTCAGTTGAAAAAGTCATTTTTTAATAAAAATGTTCAGTTTTTGAAAAAAAACAAAAATAGTTAGCAACACATTTTCCGTTTTTTCATTTAAAAAAAACAGCAAATTTTGAACAAAATGAAATTTTACCAGGAACTGGTCAAAAAAACTACTTTTGATTTAAAAAATCAGTCTTGAGAAAAATATTTCAATCTTCTCTAGTTATCATCCACATTTTACATGGGGGGAACTAAGGCACACAGAGAGACTAAGCGGTTTGTGCACAGTCACACAGAAAGTCAATGTTCACGCCAAGGATTTCATGCAAGTCTCTTGAGTCCTATTACATGGTCTTAATCACAAGACTGTCCTCCTTACCTCAGGAACTATTCTCCTAAGTACCCTCCTAGTGTCTGCCATCAGCAGAAGATAAATTCTGCATAACGACCGCTAACCCATTCCACAAGTTTCTGGCCACTTGCAGTTGTGTTGATTACTTCTTCATTCCCTGTCACATGCAGCAGAGAACATTTGGCTCCAAGTTAGTGCGTGCAATGTGACAAACATTGCCAAGATCATTTAGATGTGTTAGAATATAAGATGCACATTTAACCCTCGAATCATAAGAGAGAAGGTTCTGGTGCTCATATAATTTTTTTACCCTTTGTTCAACATTTTCAGTGCAGTTGATTGTTATAATAGAGAGCATCTTTTGCATTAAGTGCCAGATCAATAGGAGCTTTACTGTTGATTCTGTGGGTGCAAGTTCAAGCCCTAAGAGCATCTCTTCAGGCTTCACTGCCTTTGGAACAGTGTGCTCCTTCTTAGTCATTTGGGTAACAGCATGTAGCCCAGATCATGAGACAGCTCATGGTGTCCGACACCATCAGGTGGTCCAGAGACAGAACACATCACGGGACACCGTCAATACCACATTGAGTAATCGAGACCGCTGACCAGGGAAATAACCCACTTCCTTCCCTAACGAACCCGTGTACTTATTCGCTACACCAATAGTGACTTGGACTCTTAATACATTCCATGGGTGGCGCACCCAAGCCCACTTATCCACTGATGCTTTAAAACCTGCACCCCAATCTAGGTCTATGCTGCTTATGTGATATGTATGTATCTCGTGATCCTTGTAACCAATACCTGGAATCCCTCATAACTCAAGCCTGACCCCAGATGTACAGTACCTTCCCTCTTAACTTGTGTATATTTAATTTTAAACATTAACTTTAATAAAATTTTTAAATCAGATTCAATAGTTTGTTATTGGGTATTTCCTCTATCTTTTGCCTTTTTCAGCTGGTGATGGACTTGATATTATACTTTTTTTTTTCATCTATCTACTATGGTCTTCCTTGTGAATAACCAAATATTTCCCATTTCTGCAGAGGAGAAGGGACTCCAATCACAATTCAGGAAAGCATTTAAACACATACTTATGTCTTACTGACTTTCATGGGACTTAAGCACATGCTTAAAGTTAAGCATGCATTTAAATGCTTTGCCGAATAGGGATCCTTTCCTCAAATGGGGTCTCATTGAATTACAGTCTCATTCAGTCTATATTTTGAAAGACTTGCTCACTTCTTTGAATATTTATGCTGTGTTAGTTTTGTTATGAATAGAGCTCTTTGTTTCCTGTGCCTGGAGTCTAGTCTAAATAATGACCTCCAGTGAAGTACTTCTGTAAGGTCACCAATGCTTCTCAGACACAAGCTAAAGTAAACATCCTAAATAATGATATTTTATTTTGTATAGACTTCATATATCATTGACAAATATTGTAAGTTCCCCAGTGAGGGGATGGCAACAGGTTTCAACACCTCGAGTTCATTGACTTGCACACTGGCCATGTAAAATGTTTGTTTAACAGCAAAGAAGAAAGCTGAATTCTGAGCATTCACTCTCAACACGTGTAGCTGGCATAAAGCCAGCATGTTATGGGTCAAAGATGTTAAAATGTGACGATTCTGTATTGGTAAAAATACCTCAGCAGAAAAATCTGTAGAGCCTTTTAATTTTGAGGTGCTTGCTTCCAGTTCAGCCCTGCAAGAGCTGATGCTAGGCATAAGCAGACAAAGCAATTGCTTCGGGCCCTGAACAGCTCAAAGGGGGGTCCCTATTCACTTTTTATTGTGTGTTGTGGTGGGGGAGAAGAAATATTCCTGCTTAGGGCCCCTAGTGGGCTACCACCGGCAGTGAGCTCCCTGGGACCTCGTTCCAGGGGATCAAATGGAAGAGCTTCCCTTTCCTTTTAAGAAGAAAGATAGGCTGGAATCTTTAACTGAATGTTATCTGATACCATCACTGGGAAGGCCTGCAGCTGTTCATATTTTCTCTCCATAGCACGTGTCACTGTGGCAAATGGAAAATATTTTCATCCTCTAGGATTACATAGCTGCTGAAAAGCAATAAACAAAAATATAACTAGAATTGTGTATATAATTGACAGTTAATGGGCGCTCTCAGAAGAAAGCAGGGGTGGAAAGGGAGTATTAATTTATACAATCACTTATTCTTTATTTCAGAAATAATTTCGGAACTAAGAGGAGATGATCTAATGTACACATTTATTTCCGTATTTGTTTTCCTTGTTTTTAGCAATAAAAAATCGAGACACTTTGCAAATCTCTGAGTGTGTGTGTGTGCGCGCTCATGTGTAAAAAATAAAATAAAAAAATCCTTTCTGCTTCAATCTCTCCATCTGTAAGATAAGTAGACTACTACTTACAGTTAACTTCCACATTGGCTGTAGTATTTATGCAAGGTCTTTATATCGTCCCCATTACCCTAGTATCTGAGCAGTTCACAACCTTTAAAGTGTTGATCCTCACAACACCCCTGTGTGGCGGGGAAATGCTTTTATCCTTATTTTGCCAATGGGGTCCAGAGCATGTAAGGGTGCATGTACACTACAATAAATAAATAATGAAATAAATAAAAACCCCATGGTAGCAAGTCTCAGAGCCTGGATCACACTATGGGGCTCAAAAAGCAGTGCGGATGCTCCTGGTTGGGCTGGAGCCCAGGCTCCAAGATCTGGCAAGTGGGAAGGGTCTCAGAGCCAGGACTCCCAGTCGTGTGAGAATGTCTTCATTGCTCTTTTTAGCCCTATAACATGAGCACAAGTCAGGTGACCTGGGCTCTGAGGCTTACTGCCATGTTTTCTGTGTTGTTTTTTTCAGGATAGATACACCCTCAAGGACTTGCTCAAAGTCATATAGGAAGTCAGTGGCAGACCAGGGACTTGCACGTAGAACTCCCAGTCTTAGGCTAGTGCCCAGAGCACTTCAGCCATCCTTCCTCTCCCATTTTGAGGATTAACTAATGTCTGGAAAGTGCTTTGCAACCTTAAAAATGCTGTAGCTCTGGTAATCTACTAGACTGCCAGTCAGCAGTGACTTCTGCATCGGGACTGTTAATGCAACTTGTTGATTTCATATAGCAAAATAAACTAGCAGATCTCATGTGGAAAATCATCTGGAACTTGTTTCAGTCATGTGCCCAAAGATATGGATGTTCCCCTGAACTGTCTGAACATCTTGGGGCTGAAAATCTGGGCTCATGTTCTCATGGGAAGATGCTGTCTCAGGAGGCATGTTGGGCTTGAGAGACGGAGCAAAATAATAAGACTTTCTCAAAATAATCTGACTTTCTACTTCTTGATGGATCCAAGAATTGCAGAGGTAGTCCATGAACAGAGAACTTAACCAAAATGTTGGATACCTCAAAGTGTGTTCAGTCAGCGGTTAAAGCAGATTGAAACATGAGAGGGAGTTCACACCACAACAGCCAAGCACGGAGGGGGACCTATAGGGCAGTGCTGCTTACTCAGCATAGGGAGAAGAGGTAGAGCTCTCCCTCTTCTGTTATCAGAGTGGATTCCTGCCCCCCTGATTACTTTAAACCCTTTAGGGCAAATATTTTATGTGTTATTTCCTCCAAATTAATCTGACATCTCAGCAAGACTGGGCTTTTTGACCAGTGCCCTTTAAAAGTATATTTTCTCAAGATAAAGCTCTAATAGCCTACCTTGCCCATTCAGAACATCCTACCTTTCTGCACTCCCGCTGTGTCAGTCATATTCAGCAGGGCTGCTTATGGAATTCAGTAGCACAGGAGTTGAGATAAGGCTGAGCTTAGCCTTTCTGCCTTCAGTGCAGAGACTCCTTCACAACATTTATGTAGCAATCTCCCAATAAACCATATCATAAATCACCTGCCAGTGCTCTCTCTTGGAACCAAAGAACCAAGATATGAGCACTTTGCAATAGTTGTTCCTGAAAAAGGAACAAATAATGGTTCATCTAGACGCCATGATAATCAAAGATGTCTATAGGTAAAAATATCTCTTACTTTTGTTTGACACTCCAGTGCCAAAACTACAGTGGTGTGAGGGAGTCAAAAATCAATAAACAGCTAATCACAGTATACTGTACATTATCTACTGATTTTCGGTCCATCCACAGGCCCAGATATTGGGCTGCATCTGAGCTGTATTTAGTGCAGTTTGGGAGGGCAGGAAAGAATCAAATGTGGCAATAAGCAACTCCCCTCTCCATTTCCCCCAATACCACCAATACTAGGGTTTTCCTGTGGCTGAGTCTGTTCCCAGTGTGCAGCATAGCAGCTGCCAATAGGCTTCTCCAGGTTTCTGCCAACAGCCAGAGAAGAGATCCCCAGGGTGGAGAGACACCTTAACTGTGCCCAATTCCCCCAATCATGACCTTGTGCTGGGAAAATGTATAGAAGGCTAGATTTGCCAGATTTCTAGCTGCTTTATGTTGGGAGGTTGACATATGTCAGACTTGATGGACCCAAGAATTGAGTGTTCCTATGTGGTTTTACAATAATGATATCAATTGCAACTATGAATAACTTGAAAATAATTAGGCCTTTACAGAAATCCTTATTTATCTTGGCTACATACTGTGAGCTAATGTACTTCTCCTGCCTTTTTCCAATTATTAGTGTTAATGTTTTGAAAATACACTCAAACAGATATCTAGGCACAGAAACAACAGCATCATTTTGGGGGATAAGCAGTTAAGACTCTTGGCTTTAACATGTAAACAGTTTGCTGTTTAATCAACAAAACGTAGTACATCGGAATGTTGAGACTGCTGTAAAAATAATCTGATAAATAAGAGCTAGTAGCCAGCTGGAACTGAGTATTCACTACCTTTTTGAGAGCCCCATAAAAGTAACAAAACTGTAAAGAGTATTTATTTGTTTTTTTGCCTGATTTGGTGATTATAAAGCTATCATCAGCTGGATTAAAAGTGACAATTTCCATCATTTGACAAGCTGTACTTTTAGTATCGATATCTCTCTCCTTCCTAAGGTCATATTTGTGAATATAAGTGTTGGAAAATGCATTTTTTCTGTCAGAAAATATATTTCTCTGAATTAAAAAAAAAGCTTTTTTCAACTGACTTCTTAAAAAAACAATACAATACTAGCAATGATTTGAAATATGTGAAGTATTGACTACATATTGCACACTGGGATTTATAACATCTTTACCATTTCTGTTATTCGGGGATAACTGGCGTGAAAGTAACGCTCACTGAGCTGCCAAGGCTGGAGGTGGGGGAACAATGTTACTTCCCATTAGTGAAGTAGGGAGCTTTTAAATCCTACTGCATGTGAAGGAATCATATAGAAAGGGGAGACTTAAATTTCTAAGGCATATGAATGGGTGAGGGAGGGTGAGAAACTTGGGACATGTGAGAAAGAACAGTTCTGGGTTCAAAGTTGGGTCATGGAAGGAATTCTCTCTTCCTCTGGTGTACTGGATATGCCCTACTTTTCACATAGGGTATGTGCCTGTATTTCACTTATTCACATTTGAATTGTGTTAAATAAAGATGCACTCTGCTCTTCCAGCTTACAATACTGGATCAGCCTCTCTTATGTGCCAGAGCTCCAGTTAGCACAGGAGAGAGGGAGTGCACCGGGAACCAGTTCCAGGAACTGGTTCATGGTTCTCAGTGCCATCCTCAGATAGTGCTGCTGCCAAGCCATTTTAAATTCCACTTGCAGGACAGGTTCCTTTATGGACCCTGTATGAGTGAATGGTTGCCATGGAGGAGATATGCCACAACCGCTGGTGCCCTCGACACACCCGTTATGCTGACATGAGTGGGGCTGGATCACAGAGCTAACTGTGATATGATGCTCAAGCAGGGATGTCCCATCTAACAAAGGAATTCTCTGTGGGACATTTGCAGCTGGATTACAATCCCTTTCTGCCTTCTGGTGTCACAAAGGAGGCAAAACCTAGCCTGAGAAACTGGCCCACAGAATCCAGTGAAAGGGTCACAACTTTCTGGGCCTAGTGGGATCAATGCAAGATGTCTGACAGGTAATGGCACACTTCCCTCCTCTCCTGTGAGTATGACAAGGATCTCGCACTCTTTTTTTTTAGGAACTGGCCAGTTTGAATATGTTATTTTGTGAGAATCACTAGGGGCAAATCAGGGAGTAGTACCATGTTCAATAAATAGCTGCTGGGTTGGACTGCTTCATAATAGCTTTCAAGAAGATAGCCTGGATGCTAGGACTAGGGTGACCAGACAGCAACTGTGAAAAAACAGGATGGGGTTGGGGGATAACAGGTGCCTATATAAGAAAAAGTCCCAAAAAATGGGACTGTACCTATAAAAACGGGACATCTGGTCACCCTAATTAGGACTGAGACAAATGGCTGTTTATAGGTAGCACTTAGGAAGAGCACAGTCATGTACAGACACAGGACTTGTCCCTTGAAGTGATATCAGTGCAACTACTACTGCAGGGTAGAGCAGTTTGAGGTCATGCAACTCCAGATATTTTAATGGATATTGGATATTCTTTTAGGGGTTAAAAGTCTGTGTGAAGACCACACAGGCCTTGTACTGGCTACTTGCATCATGCATGTTTTTGTTCAATAAAGATGTGGCCACTTAAAGATAGTCTTCACCACATTAGATTCTCTTGTATAAATTTTGCCTGACATCGTTTGTATCATCAATAGGTTCACTTCTACCTTCCATTGAAGTCATTTGGGTTTCTCAGATTTAACCAAAGAGACAATTATGAACCACTGTGTTTGTTCTCATTCAATTGTCTAGGAAAATGGGTAAAAAAGTATTGAATCCTTTGTCATGAGAGAATAGTGGGCTGACCAAAACAAATACATTTTAGGAGACTGTTGTGTCTGATGTATACAATACCTTTCTGAACTGGAATTATATACTACAAGCCAAACTTTTGTCTACATTTGGTTTGAACTACTTGTCATGCCAGACATCTTTCTGTTTGTCTAAGTGAAGATATTTCTGAAATACATTTTTCAAACTGTATCCCTCTCACTCTCTTCCCTTCTTAATATGCCAAATTCAAAACCAAAACAAATCCTCAGGAAACCCTCCAAATTCTAGTTTATAATGGTTGCTCGCAGGATGGCACTGAAACTAGAGAACAACTTATCATTTATGTATTCCTTTTGAAATATAGGACCATGCATGCATTATACACTGAGAAAGGCTAGGCAGACATCTGAAAATACTTACCGAGGTGAGTGAATTTCATGTTCAAAAGTTTACATGAAGCTAACATTCATTAAGCTAACAGAACAAATAGACCACTGAAGCAGGTGGTGGTTCACAAGAATTACCCCAGCAGGTCTCAGTTTATATGGAAAGAATATCTTGTGCACCATTTTAGTTATGCCTATACAGTTTCATTACAGATGGCAGTAGCAGTTCCCCAGCAAGGCTTTTTAAAGACTTCAATGATTTACCATAAAACAATTGGTTTATGTCTTCCCCAAGGCACAAGAATCAGAACCATTCCTGAGGAATCTGAGAATTTCTTTATAGTCTCAGAAACATTGGGTTTGAATTGTAATGTATCTAAAATATTGCTTTCCTGTAACTCAAGCCTAATTGGAAGTTATTGTCGTATAGTTCAGTACATTGTGTTTGGTGCCAAGTGCATTAAAATGTGAGCCTTAAACATATTTCATTTTTCTGTTAGTCTATATGATTTACTACAGCATTTGCTTGGCAGCAAGTGTTATAGTTATGTTTGGAAAACAGTTTCTTCTGTAACTCTATCTCTTCACTCACAACTTTTTTTAAAAAAAAACCCTCCCATTATCCTATGGTTTTCTCCTGTTGGTCTTAGGTGAAGATCAAGATTTTCAAAAAAAGATGCTTAAGGCCAGGCCACTACTTTCATATTCAGGAACTTTAAAAAGTGGCCTGATTTTCAGAAGTACTCAATACTGAGCTTTTCCCACTGAATTCAGCAGTGCTTGGGTGCTTAGCAGTTTGCAAAGTCAGTCTATTTAGTTAAATGGCTGACTTTGGACTTAACCTTAGATATCCATTTTCAAAAATCTTGGTGGAGTTCTTGTCTAAAGTTTGAGGAAGTGATTCACAAGTTTTTGATGCTTGGTCAGGGAATGGGGAGAGGGAAGCGGGGGAGTTGAATAATAAAGTGGTTTAAGAATACTTCTGAGCATTACCAGTAAGCATCTGCTAAGATTTTTTTTGCAGCACCTAATGAACCTCCTTTGTAAGATCTCTGCACATTCTCCCTGCCCAGGCTGCCTAGCATGAGGGATGTTGCTGAGACAGTTTGCATGGGAAGATTGTGATTATTTCATTGAAATTCACTCATAGTATAGTCCTTCAAGTAAATACTGCCATTGCATCAACTCTGTGTGCCCTCCAGTCCCTTATACAACTGCATAAGGGCAGGCCAGGTTTTGACCCTCATTAGGATTACTGAGCTTTAAATCTTGTCAAAACATGCTTAAAATCCCAGTTCTTACTATATTTGTAAAAAAAAAATTCTATTTAATACTATTTTGTAATTATGTTATTAAAATTAGTTTTTAGTTAATGGGCAGATATTTAGCTGGTGTAAACCAGAGTATCTTTATTATAGACAATGGACCAATGTCTATTTCTATCAGATGGGGATCTTCATCAGTGCTTTTATGAGGTAAAAACGATTGATTATTTGAGATTAGACGTCACATAGTTTTAAAGAAATATATGTTTCTTTTACAGTCTTTTGTAATTAGCAATGTTTTCGTTTTGTTTATATGGTGACAATGATTTTCAAGCATTTCTCCAGTACTGTATGAGTTCTAAAGGGTGATGTGATTTCATTGAATTGGGTCCTTTGTCAATGTTGCTGGCTATACAGTGAAATCCTGTAAATTAGATTAGTGAAACAAAGTAGTCAAAACTGACTGTTTCCCCTGAAACCCAATTTTATCTTTTTCACATGACATGGAAAGAAAAAAAATAGTTCCTGTTTCAGTGAGATCATCTTAATTTCATTTGAATTGTTTGAAAAGCACATTCCATCATCCATAACAGCTCTGACTTTGGGAGACAAATCTTTCAGACGAGGCCCCCTGTGTTCCCTTGATGCTTTCCAGGACTCAAAATTGCAGCCAATGTTAAAGGAATTCTGTCGCAATTTTTTAGTAAACTCGACACCAGTGATAAAATGTAGCTGTCTAGCATCCACAGTTAGCTGCTACATTCCAGGAACCCGTGGCATGAAATAGTTCTGTGTCTGTGCAGTTGCTCATGGAATGTGCTTGTCCATATGAAAATCATCCGTTTTACGGTATCTGCTGGACCTGCTGTAGATGTCTTGACTAAATGTGAAGAGGAATGGTGTGGGGGGAGGATGAAGTGCAGTATTGGGTGTAGCACCCAGCAGTCTAATGTATTTTTATGATCTTGAATCCTGGAAATAAAAACAGAAAGTACCCAGTATGGCAAGCGCATGAAAAACAGCATTGACATTTAAACTCAAGCTGTGCTGGACTCTTGGTCTGGAAGTCTATTAGGTTTAGCATTCTGAAAGGGCACTCTTTGGCTGAGTGAGTCATATTCCCCCTACATCCATCGCCTCAGCGCTAGCCTAGCAACACAAAAATAAAGAAGGTACCAGGAGGGTTGAAATAATGCAATCCAGAGCCTCAGGCACACTGCGCGTGGGTCCCCATAGCCTCGCCCTTGCTTAGGGTGGCAGCAGTTTTCACAATTAAGATGAATAGGGAGGTTTACAACTCCTGGAGCTATTCTTTCAGACTGTCTGCAGACTCAGGCAGGGATCAGTTGTTCTTTTGTCGTGTTTTCAAGCTTTTCTTTGCATTTATGAGGGCCAGAAACATTTATTTTTAAATTAAAGCTGAGAGTCCAGATTCATGAAGTGACTCCAGAAGCTGAGATCTTAAGGCACTGACCTATAGTATCTATGCCTGCAGACCAGCATAGATACTACTTTGAAGACTGTAGGAGCACCTCTTAAAATCCGACCAAAGGGTGAAATTGTGGCCCCATCAATTTTAGTGTGGGCCAGGATGTCACCCTAAGTGTCTAGAATGCTGGGCATTCAACATTATAAGCTCCTTTCAAAATTTTGAGTTTTGTCATATAAATATTTAAGTACACAGCCAAACTTTCTTAAGCAAATATCTCCAATGGACAAATATGGGACATTAGATGGGGAGGGCTTTCATGGGTGTCTAGCTGGTGGGGTTTACCCACAACCTCAGGGTCTAACTGATCACCATATGTAGGGTCAGGAAGGACTTCACCCCCAAATATATAGTTGTAGCAAATATATAGTTGTTTTCATTCTGGTATACTTACACTATTTCCATTGTCCTAATTGTCTGCCACTCTTACCTGGGGGTGAAGTCCTTCCTGACCCTACATATGGTGGTCCTACATATGGTGCTCCTACAGTCTTCAAAGTAGTATCTATGCTGGTCTGCAGGCATAGATACTATAGGTCAGTGCCTTAAGATCTCAGCTTCTGGAGTCACTTCATGAATCTGGACTCTCAGCTTTAATTTAAAAATAAATGTTTCTGGCCCTCATAAATGCAAAGAAAAGCTTGAAAACACGACAAAAGAACAACTGATCCCTGCCTGAGTCTGCAGACAGTCTGAAAGAATAGCTCCAGGAGTTGTAAACCTCCCTATTCATCTTAATTGTGAAAACTGCTGCCACCCTAAGCAAGGCAGCAGAAGGAAGTGTAGGATTCTTGAGAAATGAAATGTGAACATGTAATTAAAGACTGCATCACAGCACATATGTGCATGGGGCAGAGTTAAGGTTGTGTGTGCAAGATTAACTGTGGCAATTCTTGCATGGAATGCTTATTTAAGAAATATTAATGTCCTCAGTGTAGTCTGATGCAATGTATACGTGTTTATGGATATGTGTGTTTGTGTATACACCCACCCCCCCCGTATAAGCTGCAGAAGCTTTTTTATTTTTTTTCTGTAAAGAATATTTTGTTCGGTCTGTGCTGTACCTCTAACCCTTGAATATACTTGTATACTGAAAAAAGTTCTTTCCCTGACAGCTATTACAGTCTAGTGGAGCTGCCCCCCACATTAGTCTCTAACTAAAACCTGGTCCTTGTGCAAATATTATTGCTTCAGCTAGGATATCTGAGAATAGTACTAAATAATTTGACACTCTGTGTTGGTGTGTATGCATAGTGTTATATGTGTATGTGTGTATAGACATATACATAACCTGCAGCAGAATGTTATAACAATAAAGGTTAGACAGTAATTTTTAGGAAGAGTTTATAATCCTTTGCCCAGTAAACCACATCCAATAGTAGCCTACTACTAGCTGCACAGTAAAGGTGAACCATCTCATATTGCTCCTAGGAGATGTGAAGATACTCTTTTTGAGAACCGAGAGTTGTTGAGTACAGGCAAGAGAGAGCTCATTTGAACAAGCTCCATAGCTCATAGCTTGGGGCCAGAGGATTTTGTTTTGTGTCAAGACATCTGAAGCAGGCTTGCTGTTCATCTGTGAAATGGTTGGCCTGCTGCAAAGCCAAGGTCAGGAGTCCCCTGGGGACTGCTCAGCTCATGAGGCTGTGAAGGTTTTTGTTGTTTTGGTCCCTTAGTGCTACAGTATGGCAATTTACACTCTAGGGTTGCTTTTGTTTGGTTTGGTATGATTTTTTCCATGAATGCAACATGTTGACCTTGAACCCGTAGCTGACTGATTCAGACCTGAGGTTGGGGGGGTTCCACCTGCTCACATCAGGACTGAGTTTAGTAGTCAACTGTTTCTTCCCAAGCTGGCTCCATGTGTTTTGTCCTGTGGGACAAACGCAGAAGTGACACAAATTGGTAAGGTATACTTATATGCTAAGGGATAGAAGGGCAGTGCTGTAGCAAGGGGCAGCCAACAGACAGATACAATGTGTATGAAAGGGGCGCATTTTTACATTACACCTTCACATTAGCTGCTTTTTCTCTACAGCTGTTGCCTGCTGTCCATCTCAATTTGTAACTAGTATCACCTCTGATTATGGCCTATGATATATATGTTATTTTTTCTAAACTAGTGGTTTTTTAGAAACTTTATATTCCATATCCTTAAAAGTCTGGATTTATACAAGAATCAAAGATTCATAACATTGATTAACCAGCTCAATCAAAGGCTCTGATATTTGTTGAATCATCCATTTATTCTGAATCAGGTTCTCTGAACTTGATGAATTAGAGCAAGTATATTTTTCTATCAGATAATTCTAAAAGTTTAGAGAGAAGTTTTAAGTATTCGATCTCTTTTACAACCTTATTTTTTTCATGATGGGATCTATTGCTAAAGTAGCATTCTTTATATGAAAATGCTGTTGTTTACAAAGCAAACATTTTTTCTGGCTGCCAGATTGTTTGTTGTCCAGGAGGCAGATGTATCCAAGGATATTACATATATTTTGAGCGTACAAAAGCAAAATAAATGAATACCTTTAAAAAAGAAGTTCAGACTCTCTGGTGGGAACTCATTTGGGAGCCGTAACACATTTCCAGGACCTCCCCTAGTGAGACTTCTCAGATATCAGAGTAGCAGTGACTCATCGGCTGCATGAGAAGCAATTGAATTAAACCTAAAATATTTATGTGTCTGAGTCACTCAAATTGCAAAACAAACATGGTCTGATTTGTAGGTGAGATATCTGCATTTCTCAGGGATAGTAGGAGTTGGTGTTTCCAAAGCTTTGACAGTCCAGCAGTGTTTGCATTTAGATGTTGAAAATAGGTCCTTTTTGTTTTCAGACCAAACATTTTTTTGGAGTAGAATTCCCAGATATAGAAATATAGAAATAGAAATATTTCAGTGTAATCTTTTGGTCTGGGTTAGTGTTACGGACTGCACTGCCACAAAGGGGACCTGGATTAGATAATTAAGCATGTCCCTCTGGCCCCTGAACCATTGGTTTCAGATTGCTGTGGAGGCCTGAGGAAAAGGGAATTGTCAACACTGTCACACCAGAATGATAATATTTTATACTGCCTTGGCATAGATGTAAATGATGTCACAAGGTGCAGGAGAGTGAAGAATCAGGCCAGAAATGGGTGAAGGAAGAGCTGTTGTCACTATAGCTCAGAAGAAGCCAGCTTCTGCCAATCCTAGAGGCCAATAGTAAAAGCCACCAGTCAATGGATTTTTCCCTGCCTCTCTCCTCAGCAGAGGATCTGGTTCTCTTCAGCAGGCTGAACCTGATCCCATGAATTTGTATCTCTATTCAGTGACCTGGCCAAGTTATGCTAAAAGACATGCTTCCTACCCATTCAAGCAGTTGCTCAGATTTCCTGCACCTCTCAATCACACCCCCTTCATCCTTCCAGGGCTCTGCACTTAGAAGAGACGGTTGTGAGGTGTACTTAGCTTAACCCTGGAAATGTTGCAGTAGCTCATGCTTGTTGCTAGAACACTAGCTGTTCTACTGCTCACCATCCTGGTCTAAACATCCCAACTTCCAACCTACCTTCAAACAAGAAGGGCAGGAACTTTTTGTAAATCAGCAAGGAGTAATGTACTTCATGAGACAGCATGATGCTGAAATTTTATATTTTTTTTGCATTCTGATTTAATCCAGATCAGCACTAGCTATAGTCACTCCCATTTGTGGGTCTTGGAAGTATTTATAAAGTTGGCCAGAAAGATGACATCGAAGTGTCCCAGTTTAAATTCCACATTGCTTTCTCTTGTATATACAGTTTGTCCAGATGCAAGTCATAATGTAGTTTTATCATGCTCCGTTTCTGATGCTAAATTGCTCTCTTGTGCATTATATGCTACTCATACCTTTTTTCTGGTTGTGCTACAGATGATCTCGCAATAAAGTATAAAATAAAAGTAGATTAAGTTAGGTTTGTGGTAAGTATTATGCTCTTGAGGAGCTTCAGTTTTGCAAATGCTTTGAATTAAATGTGCCTGAGAAGTAGACCTCCTGGGTAGTAGTGGTCAGTGCTGCATAGTATGGCACATAGGGTGCAGTGAAATGTATATGTCATTTTAACCTGCCAGTTTTTAAACAATGTAAAGTAAATTTTAGGACTAGATATTTTCAGAGTACTCTCATCCATATTTACAATATGGAAACATTTAGAATATAATTTCTTAAGAACACTCTCCCCCCTACAAAAATCTGTGACTACTAACTTTTGGAAACTGTTCTTAAAAATGTATTGGTGTATTGATTCCACCATATTATTTATTTTGCTACATTCTATTGTGCTTACTGCTATGCCAGGTAGGTGCTTAACTGTATCATAGTAAAACACGCAACAAGAATAGTTCATCCAGTGCAAAATAGAATAAATCTGACTTGCAGTTTGCCAGGAAGGTCCCAAGAAAGATTCAGGCTTTCTAAAGGGAGAAGATTACAAATGCAGGAGAATGAACAAAGCTATAGATGCAAGATTCATATTAGAGATGAATATCCACAATCTCCTGATTAGACAATTGGTGTAATGTGTTACAGTTCACTAATGTCATCAGATTACCCAAAGTAATGACGGACCCAACAGGACCCCGTGATTGTGTACCATTTGGGCCGAAGTCAGACATACCATAATGGATTATATAGATATGGGCTATGCATGGGTGATTGTGCCCAGTGGTTGGAGTAGGTGTCTGTAGCCAGGAATCAAAGTACAGAAGCAGATGCCAGAGCACAGGGTCAGAGCACCTAAAAGGGGCTGCTGAGGCATCAGAAGAGAGGGCAGCAGGCTCATCACAAGAGTAGCCAGCTGTGGAAAGGGAGGGAGCACTTTGGCTTTGCCCCCTCTCATATTTCTACAAAGGTTCCCTCACCATCATTCATAAGTACCTAGAATTATGCTCTGGGACCTCTGAGAAGAATGCTCTAGTCTATGCCACTGTAAGTGTTCCTGTCTCTCTTCCCATAAGAGCTCACAGACAAGTCAACATTTCTTTTTTATCAGTAGCATCAAAAGCAGCTGACAGACAGTATCCGTGACAGTTTCCCCTTGTCCACTGCTGTAAGGAGATCAACCACTGATATTTTGGGATTTAAGATCCCATGGAGACAGTCACCTGTACGTGATGAAGTGGATTTTTGAGAAATGTATAGTTCAACAGCCTCATGCTGTCAAAAATAGTTTGGGAGTAGCATGGAATTTCAGGAGTTTGTTCAGTGAGTTTAGAATTCCCCAATTCATATCACAGCCATTTGCAGCACGGAAAAGCTTGTTTGCCTTACTTGTCACTTTTCATACTCCATGGGTTGACAAGAAGGGTGTCTGAGTGATTCTAAGACAGAGGTGCCAGAGACTTATGAAGGGATTTCTAACCAGGGAAAAGCATGGTATCATCCCTCCCCAATCAAGAGAACACACATTTCTGTACAGGCCTAGATAGTAATGTGGATCTCTGCATTTGAACCAAATCTCACTCAACACATGGTTGGGAATAAGGTAATGTTTAGAAGCTCTGGTGATGGCAAATGACTGAAGAATTTCTGAATGGAAAAGGCCACTGTAAACGTCTGCTGTTGGGGGTAAGGCCACTGTAAACGTCTGCTGTTGGGGGTTCACCCCTCCCTGGGGCGGCTGGGAGCCAGGCTGCCTCACTACACGAGTCCGGTGCGTTGGTGAATTAGCCTGGTGGGTCAGGAAACAGCCAGGAGCTCAGGCCCTCATGCAGGGGCTGAGCCAATAGGCTGATATTAGAGGCCCAGGCCCTAGGTCGGGGCGGGGCAACAAACAATAGTTCAGGGCTCAGACCCTCAGGCAGGGGCTGAGCAAACAGTTCAGTAAGTTAAGCCCAGGCCCTAGGTCCAGGCGGGGCAGCAAACAATAGTTCAGGGGCGCAGACCCTCAGGCAGGGGCTGAGCAAACAGTCCAGTAGTTTAAGAAGCCCAGGCTCCTGGGCCTGAGCTTCGGGGCGAGGGGGAGACTGCCACCCGTGAGTGGAGTGGCAGGGGGGACACAGGCCTGCCCACTCCTCTGCGTCCCATCCTGGGTCCCTAACAGCAGCAGGCAGCCTGTTGCTGTGTCCCCGCAGGTATGGCCAGTGCTCGGGTTGGTCGCAGGCGCATGAGTCTCCCCAGTGGGAGCTAAGGCATCAGCGTCTGGCCTCTCTATTCCTGAAAGTAGCAAGGATAATCAGAGTGGGAGCTGTACACAGAGCCATTGAAAAGTCAGGTTGGTCCATGAACCACACTCACTGATCTACGGTCGCAGTCCAGAAGGGCTTTTTGTGATCACTGACACAGAAATCCACCAGAACAGCCTTTTTCTGAGTTAGAGGTGCTACGTAAGGCAGTCAACTCCTGCCCTGGACTTACCATGCTGGGTGCAGGATTTCTGTTATGCTGGAATCTAACCGTTAGAAAAGGTCTGAGGGTAGCTTTTTTTCATTTTCTTTTCCTTTGTGTCAAAAACAAGTAAGAAATCCGTCTTACTTTATAAAGATGCTCAGTCTGTCTTGTGATTTTCTTAAATCATACTACTTCTTGTCACGCTTTCCCATTTTGGAGGCTCATGTTTTTCAGCAGCACAATCCCATGAGGTGGCCAAATGTAAAGATATGTTAAAGTTGGCTGATCTGCAAAAGTACATCTTGGAGAAATTAGTAAATAAAATCGTATGTGATACCAAGGAATTGGTTCACTCTGAAAATGGCATAAATGTTTTATCTTGGGTATTAATATTTTATAGACTGGATCCTCACTGTCAAGCTTCACTTAGTTAATGACATACGAACCTCTTCTCATAAATGACAAAGATAAGCTAAACATTACAAGCAATGTTAAAAGATGCTTGTAAAGGATTTTAAACTGTCTCACAGGGTGCTATAATATTTTCCCCTATGAGCTACTCCAATGTATGATACCTAACCTTGGTATCAAAGCACTCCTAACACAGGAAGAGTAACCCAAACATAATTACCTCCTGATTAATCAGTTCATTTACATGTTTGCTGTTCTAGTGCCTGTGGCGGTATATGATGAACACAGATGGGTACTCTGAGTTCCCCACATCTAGGTTTTGATACAGCTGCATCTGAAGTTGGCGATGGGAATAACGAAATAGATGTGGCTGGAGGAAACTAAGGGGAGCTGTTTCAGCTCCACTCCGTTTGACATTCTTTGGGAGCTATTCCCTTTCCTGTACGTATCTGAAATTCTCTAGGTTCCCATTTCCAGTGGATTTGTACTGTTCTAATCCCGCCCTCTTCCTCCACATCATAAATAAACATTGCACGTGTCAGTGTTTTTTCACACCAAGTTCATTACTTGAGGGCATTGCTATTGTGGCTAATACTATATGTAGGTAGTAACAAATGTTATATGGCAGAGGTTCTCAAACTGTGGTCCGCGGACCACCAGTGGTCCCCGAGCTCCATTCAGATAGTCCCTTCTAAGGTATGTGCCTGGGCAGCCACACACAAGACAATGAAGGGCCACCTACCTAATTAGTGGAGCCACGCAGGCATGGATCCACTAATTAGGTGCCTGAACCCTGGAGAAGATGCACATGTAAGGTGAGGTGGTGGCTTTGGGGTAAATAGGGGATTGGTGGGAGGTGGCAGTGGGGTGAGAAGGGGAGTGGAATTTGGGATGTGTAGGGCTGTGGTGAACAGAAAAAGAGATGACTTTTCCCAGCTCCAGGGCTGCGTCTGCTGGGAAGAGCCCGAGCTCAGGGGCTGCCATGGCGGGGGGTGGGAGGTGGGTACATCCATCGCATCAGAAAAGTAAGATTACTGATATTAAAATATGAGTTATGCACTTTTATTTGTAGAACAAAAAAAGTTAATTATTATTAAGGGGTTTTTTTAATATAACGCTTTTATCCAAAGCACTTTACAATAGTTAGCTAATGATACAGACATTTGGAAAGATCATTAAATGTTCCACCGAGATCCTCAGCAATTTTCAAGTGGTCTGCGAAAAAGAAAGTTTGAGAACCACTATTATAGGGAACTCATGAGAATTTAAAGTGGAGGGCAAGGGATTGTGCTGACCTGTCAGCTACCTTCATAATAGTAAACTAATCTCATGCTTCAGGGCATGAAGAGATTTCTGCAAGATACACAAACTAATTATGGTTTCCTCCATGTTCAGCATTGTCTAATAAGTTAAATACATTATGGAGATCTTCATCTTCCTCTGAACACCTAGTGTGGGCAGAAATCTGGAACTGATGGACCCGGTGGCCAGATCCACTACGGTCAAACTTGTGATCCAGCATCAATTCTCAGGATGATAGTATGTCAGAGAATAATGTTGTGCTCCAGGCTTTATCACTGGCTCACAGATGAGCAGGTGTTTTGCACCCTCTTCTCCCAGCCCTTCTCCTCTGTCCCCATGCCAGAGATATATTTGAATTAATTTAATTTGCAATTAAATTGTTCAGTTATGGTAGCTGTGTGTCAGGAGTAACCTTGCCTATTAGTAGTCTGCATAAGCAACCCATTAATTGCAGCAGTTAACATCTACTGTCATTAGAGAGGTATCTAGCACTCGTTCCGAATCAGCATTGAAGTGGTTTGAGAAGAAATGTTGCCATGTGCATACAACCATTCTGTGTAGCAAAAATAGGCTCCTATTAGCACCACTGGTCACGGGTGGTGGTGTTGTTTAGTTTGTCCTTTGCATAACTCCTACTCTGCATTTTTGCTAGCACCTTGTATATCTTTAAGTGCATTACAAATATTTATAAATGGAAACTCACAGTACCCTTATAAGCTATTAGTTCCACTTTATAGATTGTACAGAGAATGTAAGTGGCATACAAAAGGACACACAGGAAAATCAGTAAGCCAGAAGTAGAACACCAGACTTGTGTGCTTTAACTCATAGATCACTGAGGCAACATATGTACTAATCTCCACAGTAATTGAAAAAGAAGATTGAAGCAGCATAGACCACACAAATTAGTGCCATATGACTCCAAGTGAGAGCAATAATGGCATTACTGAGTTGAATGAGGACAGGAAAGTGAAAATCCAGATTCATGAATTCTATAGGTAAATGGCTGAGATGTCCATAACAAGACACAGAATATAGATGGTTGCATTATATCATGATAATGGAAAGTTACGATGTTATTCATAGACAGGTAAGGGTCCACAAATATATGGTTAAAAGCCCAATGATGGGTTACTCCAGCTTCAGGAATCAGGAAAGAAGAAGGGAGCTCCTGGCAGGGCTGGATTAATGCATAGATGATCTAGGCACATGCAGTACACTCCTTCTAGCTGGGCTGGCCATGCTTTGAATCCGCTGGGATTGGCTGTTCATCCTGTTGCTGCTTACAGTGCCGCTCACGCGTGATGAAGGGGCAGCAAGGCCAAATATGAGTGAGAGGATTAGAAGCCGGTCGCAGTGTATCTACAGCCTGGCCAGCCCGACTGCAGCGAGCGTACTGTATGGCTGTTTGTTGGGCCTCAGGCTAACCCCGTGCATCTGAGTTCTAGTCATTTGCCTTGTTTGCCTATGCTTCAAGCCAACCCTGCCAGCAGGTCCCTTTTTCTTTCCTGATTCATAAAGCTGGGTTTCTCTTCTCACCACTCCTCCCTGAATTGTCTCATGATTGTATGCAGGATCAACAGCCACTGCATATATAATAGGGATAACATTTCCTTGAGTAACAGAAATAGGCACAACAAGAATGTTAGAGTTACTCCTGGGGGGATTTTGTGTGACTGCATGCCTGCAGAAAATGCCCCCTGCAGATTTCCTGTGTTTCCCTGCAGAAAATGTCAGGGAAGCCGTGGGGGCGGGATGTATGTGTGGAGGAGAGGGCGGGGGTGACCATGAGCACAGGTTTTTTGGGGGAGGGGGATTGCCTCTCCCCAAACAGAGGCACAGCATGGGGGGCACATGGGGTTACATGCCACTGCCCCCCCTCCACCATTCTGCAAGTGCAGAGCTGCTCTGCCGAATGAAGCTGTATCCGGGCTCCACTGACTCTGCAGCTGAACTCCACCTCCTGGGTCCTAGTGCCAGTCGTGCTCCCCTTCTGTGTGCTGGGAGCCTTCCTGTTTTCCTGTGCAACAGTGAGTGCCTGCAGTGGGGCTGGGTAAGGGAGGATGGGGAAAATGAGGGAAGGGAGGATGAGGAGTAGAGGAAGAGGCAGTGGTGAAGAAAGGGAGTGGAATATGGCAGGGAAGGGGAATTTGGGAATGAAGGGAGAGGGATGGAGAATAAAAGGGGAGAGGGGAATCAACAGGGGAAGTGGGAGCCCAGCATGTACCATCCCCTTGGCAATAGCTGGGGCTCCCCAATTGAGCAGGCCCATCGATCCCTCATCCTGACAAGCCTTACCCCCCCTACATCTGGACTCCTCTGATGACCCACACACACACCCAGACCCCCACCCCACTGATCCCCAACCAGCTGCACCTGGATCCCTACCCCATCAAACCCCACTCACCCAGCACCTGGACCCCCCTACTGAGTCCCCCACACGAAGCCCCCTCTCCCCACACTCAGCTCCCCCCTCCTGAGCCCCAAGCACCTTCACCTGGCTCCCGTGCAGTGTCCCATTGCCCCTGCACCTGAAACACCCCAATGAGCCACTGTGCATCCAGATTTCCCACTGAGCTGCCCACACCCAGATTGCCCCACAGAGAAACCTCTCACCCACACCTGGCTTCTCCCACACTAAGTTCCCCCAGACTTGGATCCTGCTGGGCTCAGCCTGCTTGCTCGCATCTGATGCACCTGGCACAGAGGGGCAGGACCCCAGGGCGTTTCTGGAGCAGGCCCAGCTCTTGCGCTGTGTCAGTGTCAGGTGCAGCCTCATCACCAAGTCTCTGTACTGGGGGAACAGGGGGCTTCAGGGTGATCTCCCTCCTCAATGCAGCCAGTGGCCTGTGCTCCCCACTGCCATGCTGGAGCCACATTTATTTATTAACAAATAAAATTTTCAGAATTTTAAAAGATTGTGTGCATAATTTTTAATTTTTTGGCAAAGAATTCCCTCAGGAGTAGAGAGTGGACTCCAGTATGTATGAACTTATGCATATGGGACATATGGACAATGATTTTAATAAATGCTAATGCCACATTAGTACTCAAAGACTGAAGGCCCTTGTGTATCCACAGAGAGCTACAACATGGATAATGCAGTGTAAGCGTCTTTACATACTGCTAGCATGTGTCCTCCAGTACTGCTCTGCAAGAATCCTCTACATCAATAAGAGAGTAATTCAGTCTCATGATTATTCTGGCTTGTCTGCTGAGGGTGCAGTTTGGTTTCCAGTTAGGAATTGTTCTGTTTTAGAGACTGTACTGAGATCTACTCAGGTTATCAAAGAGCCATTGGCTTGTATTGACTTTCTTTCACTACAAATCTGATCGAATTTGAACCAGTAAACTACAGGTGAAAAGTAATGTATTCTGTTTCCAATTCTATGAGCTATTGTATCTAGCCACTAGCTAATGCATATTTATAGGCAAAGGATGAATAAAGATTTTTCCATGTGGCATTGCAAGCTTTTATATCGAAGTATAGGCAAGTATTTTCATACAACCACTATGGAGAACTGCAGGTATTTTCTAAATTCCTCTCTCAAACTCTAGCATTACTAATGTTCCTTAGATCTCGCCTGTGCTCTATTCAGCCTAAAAGCTCAAGATGACTAGACACTGTTTTTGTTCCATGGCTTGAGGTACTCAGTCTGCCTTTAAAGAGACAGAATTTAAACTTTATCAGTATCACACTACACTCTAACAAGTAAGAATATTGACAAATTAAAATTCCAGGTTGAAATTCTTTGCTTTGCCTCTAAGAGGGCTGCCCAGAGACAGAAAGGGGTGCAACCTCCATCCTCTGAATGTTAAGTGGTCATTTTCTCCCCCTTGCTTGCCTGATGGCTTCATTTACCATACGCATCAATGTCCCTTTCCTCGTCTTTGTTCACACCTTGCTTAATTTACATTGGCAACACAGTGAAGCCTGCAAAACATCATTCCTTTGCCTGGGACAGGCTGAGTTTAGGAGCATATTCTCAGAACGCATCTATAATTCTTTATGCACCACCTGTAGATACATCACACAATAATATTAATGACCAGCATGTTTCCAGTTTGCATATGACACCTTACATGACACCTTTTACATACAGATTATGACAACAGTGAATTGGGCGAATGGGTGCCTCAGGCCTGATGAGAGTTATGGTATGGTGTGCCCTCTGCCAGTTGGCATTTGAGGGCTCCCTGGTTTACAATTATTAGCATAGTCAAACCTAGTTATAGTGGAATGAAACTGAACTAAGAACAGAATGAAAATGTATGAATATGCTTTTAAGAAATTTAGCCTTTTGACTGCTCTATACAATAAGTGGAGTTTCACTACAGCAGTTACATGTATATTAATATCTATTTCTAAATCAAGTAGGCACTTTTGAAAATCCCACCTCGTCTGAAAAAAATCCCTCTATCCACTACTAAAAACCTTTGATAACTATACAGTTCATAACTAAAGTTGGTACATGCTTGTGTTCACTGTAGACTAAATAAGTTTATTCTGTTATTAAATCACATCATTACTAAATTTACTAGAATATTCATACCATTTAGCAGTAGATACTTTTAGACCTTGTTTAAAAGATTTTCCCCCATAAAATCACTTGAAATTTTGTGATGTGAGACAGTCACACATAACTATATATTATGTATATCGAGTTATTTCTAACACAAATACTCAAAGAATGATCCATCAAACAAAGGATCAGGTGAAGCATGTATATCTTGAGTGTTGGCATTTTTCACTGAAGGTGTTGAACTGTGAATGGCTATTATGAGCTCAGTTAATCAGTGTCTTACTGGTGGAGCATTGAAAGAACACCCTCTTGCCTTTAGCTGCCACTTGCTCTTTAATCCTCTCTGAATACATCTGACATGACAGATGTTAGCCAGAAAAAAAAAAAAGGCAGTACTTCATGTTTTCTGTGCTTCTACTGGCACAGAATTGGCTGTGGAATGTCTGTTTGGCCATAGAATTCTCAGTTGTCTGTAGAATTGTGGAGAAAAAGAGAGAAAATGGGGTTTATTAATGCTGTCAGCTTCATTCAAAAAGAATCTGACATTTTAACATTAGGATGCAAGATGATTTATTCTCTCCTCCCTTTCAGCAGTAATACCAGCAAATAACAGTGGAAGATTAAATAATGAGTGTAGGTTGTAAGGATTGGAAAAGGATTTAACTAGTGATTTCTTGACTTTTGAATGCTTGTGTTGGTAAAATATATACTTTAGCAACTGTAATTTTTACCAAAGTTAGCTGAAGAGAATTCCTAAAGTTTCTTAAGAAGTCTGTATCAATGTTGTCAAGTATCGGAGGGGTAGCTGTGTTAGTCTGGATCTGTAAAAGCAGCAAAGAATCCTGTGGCACCTTATAGACTAACAGACGTATTGGAGCATGAGCTTTCGTGGGTGAATACATGCATCTGACGAAGTAGGTATTCACCCATGAAAGCTCATGCTCCAATACGTCTGTTAGTCTATAAGGTCCCTCAGGAATCTTTGCTGTATCAATGTTGATAGTTATCTCTATGGATGCCTATCACTATTGGTTCATATCCTCCTCCCTTTGCATCTGCTGCATACCACCAATGTCCCACGTCTGGTTTTCTGCGCTACTGAAATCATGCCTTATGTCCCCCTGCAAAGTGCCATTTCCTCATGTATCTGCTGATTGTAACTGAATACAATAACTTGTAACAAGAATATTTTCATTGATGCCTCTCCCCCTTTTCTTTTCTCTAACAATTACCTTGGTTTCCAAATTGCATTTGTTTTTTTACAGGGAAACTAATTATTGGCTAACACTTTATTAACTGAGTGTATTATAATTACACAATTATGCCGCATTCAAAATTCAGCTCAATTTTGTAAAAAGTGGTGAAATAAAATTTTTTTTTACTAAAAAAGGAGGGGTATACATATCTTTATTGCAGATCTGAATATACTGCTCGGGGTCATCTTGATTAATACACTGTATAAGAATGAAACTTGAACATGTATTGAGACATCCTTGGGTAAGTATTAGGTAATTGTGTAGTTGCAAACTAAAATGAAATAACTGGTGAGAGAAAGGGGAAACAATCATATTACTGATGGAACCATTGATGAAAGAAAAAAATTTCATGGGTAGAAAGAGTTGTCTCATGGATAGAGTAGCATCTGTCTAAAAAGCTGCAAATACTTGGGATATCAAACATGCCCATTTTAACTGCATTGCATGCATAGTGCTTTATATGAGCTCGTGCGTCACTGGTTTGTGCCTTTCACATTGTTAGTCTGTTTCATAAATGAAGACAGGAAAGAACGTAACATCTAGCTGGATATGTGAATTAATGCCTGAAATAAAGTATTTTGCTTTTGTTGTTATACTGCAAGTAAGAGTCTGATCCAAATCTCAGTGAGGTCCATGGAAGTCTTTTCATTGACTTCAGTAGGCTTTGAGTCAAGCTTGATGTCACAGAGTAATATTTAATCCAGTGTTTCTCAAACTGGGGTCGCCGTTTGTGTAGGGAAAGCCCTGATGGGCCAGGCTGGTTTGTTTACCTGCCCCATCCACAGGTCTGGGCAATTGCGGCTCCCACTGGCCCCGGATCACCACTGCAGGCCAATGGGGGCTCCTAGAAGTGGTAGCCAGTACGTCCTTCGGCCCGCGCCACTACCCACAGCCCCCATTGGCCTGGAGCAGTAAGCCGCGGCCAGTGGGAGCCATGATCGGCCAGACCTGCGGACGGGGCAGGTAAACAAATCGGCCCAGCCCGCCAGGGGCTTTCCCTAAACAAGCGGCAACCCCAGTTTGAAAAACACTGATTTAATCTGTATCCTAAAAACTTGTAGCTGTTATCTCATTGTTCATGATAACTGCTCATTGTTGATCTGAGAGCAAAAATCAGACAGTTATAGTAGCAGGAAAGTTGTAGCTGATCAAATCCTAGTCAGTGCTCCCTGAGTATGAGTAAGCATAGTGAAAGGAATTTGGTGTGGATTCAGATGATAAGATAAAAATGGCTGTATGAAAATATTTGGATTTTTTTTGTCTTTGATAACATATTTGAAGGGGGAAAATACATTTATATTTTAGCCTGATAGCCAGTGGAATTGAGGTGGCTCATTATATTCCAAGATCAGGCCTTGAATTATTTTCTTTTTCATGATTTTCAGAGAATACTATTCCTATATTGTCATTCTTTGATTTTTTTTTTTCACCACTGCTTTTGAATCACCACGTTGGGAGGAAAAAAACATCTGAGGTTCTTTGCCTTCTTTGTTGAAGTTCCACCGAGTCATTCAGAGATAAATGGAATTTTCTTCTTCAATCCAGGGCTTAATTATGGTAATTAGTCTGTGCAATTTGTAAAGTTTGGCAGTCAATTCAGTTCCTAATATGCATAAGCCTCTTTCTGTTACAAATTGAGTGGGTTAAATCAGTTTTAAAAAGACAGTGTCTTACTATGCCTGCATGCCGTATCCTTAGATTTTCAAATTGGACGTTATTCCAAACTCTGCTACATCATTAGCAGTTTTGATATTTTTAATATTCATGAAGCTTTCATTTTAGCATTAATCCTCAGCATCTGTGATTATGATGGGCACTTTTGGGATCTGTCTATTGTGTTTCTACTGATAATGAAAGGCCCAGCAATTCCTGGCGGTAAATTAACCCTCACAATGCCAGTTGATAACAAATGCCTTTTGAAATGTTGCCTTCTGCTGTGTTCCTTTCTGTTCAGATTTCACACTTGTGTCTGATTCCCTCAGCACAGACAAGCTTCATTTCATTCTGACAGCCATCTGTGGCACTAAGAATTCTTTCCCCTTTTTCATTCAAAGAATGTATCTTTCATCGTATGACTTTTTTTCTAGAATGAGTATGTTAATCAAATGAGGGGGAAAAATAGTCCAAAATACAAATGTCTGATTTGGAAGAGAACATGCAACATGAATGTTTTTTATTTTTTCAGAGACAAAGAGGGAAATCACTTCCTATTTCTGATATTATTGAGAGACTTTTTTTTTTGTAATGGAAGAATCCCAGTCTAGCTCTTAAAGGTATTTCATTACTAATAGCTAGAGGGTAGTGACAGTGTTGTCTAATGGGTAGAGCACAAGCCTAGACATCAAAAAGGTTGGGTTCTAATCCTGTCTCTGCCATTAGTCTGCTGTGCAATCTATGGCAAATCACTTTCCCACTCTGTGTCTGTTTCCCCTCCCATCATTAGTGTGCCTTGTCTATATAGACTATAAACTCTGTGGGATAGGGATTGACTCTCACTATGTCAGTGGTCCCCAAAACTTTTTACCTCATGGAGCCAGAAGCAGGGCCGTGGCTCTGGGAGTGGGGAATGCGGACAGGGTATGGGGGCCAACGCTGGGGCCACAGCTAGGGGCAGGGGTGAGAGCAGACCCTCAGCCAGGGGCTGAGGCTTGTAGCCATAGCTGGGCACGGATCCCCGAACACGGGGCCGGCAGCTGGGACCCCGGGCACAAAGCAGGCAGTTGGGACCCTGGGCACAGTTCCTTGGGCATGGGGCCGACAGTTGGAACTCCAGGTGCAGGGCTGGCAGCTGGGGCTACGGCCAGGAGTGGAACTGGGTGGCGCTCCCTCCCTGCCCTCTGTGAGAGCAGATCTGGACTGCAAACATATACCCCCAAAAGTTACTGTATGCCCCTCTAGAGGGTATGCCCCACAGATTAAAGATCTCTTCACTATGTGTGCATACAGTGCCTAACACAATGGGGCACCAATCCCAGCTCAGGCTACTAGGCACTACTGTAATACAAATAACGTATCACATACCATAACATTTAAAGTAATGTCCAATGAGTTGTCACTTTTTCCTTTAATTGCTTTTTGTGGATCAGATTCCCTCCCACAGGTGCACAGAAGAAGTGCACCTGCAAATTGAAGCCTTTGCTCTAGATGTATCATTTCCTGCCTGTCTGGAAGATACAAGCCAGAGGAAAAAATCCCCTGGAGTCCCTCTAGCACAGACTGCCGAGGATCCACTGATTCAGTGTATCTCTTTACTAGCTTGGCTCAGCCTTTGTGGGCTGCATGAGCTAACTGCAGGTCATTTAACAGAGTTCTTTCCCCTCCTCAACATGTTATGAATGAAAGGGATTTCCAGTTATTGCATTCCTGTATATTTATACCAAATGGCTTTAATTATAGAGTTTTAAAGAAATACAATTGTGGGTAAGCCATTGCACTCAAAGATAATGTGCCCATCATTAAGAGCCATGTACTACCCTAATTAATCATAGACTCATAGACTTTAAGGTCAGAAGGGACCATTATGGTCTAGTCTGACCTCCTGCTCAATGCAGGCCACAGAATCTCACCCACCCATTCCTGTAACAAACCTGTGTCTGAGCCATTGAAGTCCTCAAATAATGGTTTAAAGACTGCCTCCATATCCTCATTCCTATTTGTCATCCTACCATTATCCCTAAGCTCCTCATTAGCCTAATTAAAGACTGAAGCAAAGTATTTGTTTAGATATTGGGCTATGCCTAGATTATTCTTGACCTCCATTCTATCCTCAGTGTTTAGCGGTCCCACTTATTTCTTTGTTTTCTTCTTACTTATATGGCTATAGAACCTTTTACTATTGGTTTTAATTCCCTTTGCAAGGGAAAACTCTACATGGCTTTTGGCCTTCTACATGGCTTCTTCCAAATGACACGTGCCTTCCAGCACCTTCCTATGTACAAGGTTCTGAGAGGCTAATGTGTGCTCTGGGCATTCAGTGTAGCATTGCTTGCTGCGAGCCTTTCAAAGATAAATATACCCCACTTTCCCTCACATCTCTCCAAGTCATCTTTATTTCTTTAACAGGCTACCCATTATGAACTGCTTTAACTCAGTCTTGACTTAAGATTTGTTGATACTTGATCAGATGCACAGAAATCATAAATGTATTAGGTAATTGGAATGGAATTTAGCAGAGGTTCAGTTTTATGACAAAAGGAAGGAGAGCCTTGTAATCTTATAAATGAAAGAAAGGTGACAGGACTGGAATTTGATTTAAGGAAGCAAGACTCTAAAACATAAATTCTTTGTGTGTAATTTAATAGCTGTGGTGGAAGTACTGGAACCTACAGAATGAGGTCTGTTAATCTAATTAATCTAAACTGAAGTTTAAGTCATACAAGTAACAGCTATCAGTAGATCAAGTTTTGGTCAAGTTTTACTGGGCCTGTAAAATCTAAAATATAGGAGGATGCCCAGACTTACTTATGTTTGCATTGGAAAAATCTCAACTTTACATAGTGCTATACAGACACACACACACAGAGAAGTACTTCATATAATGTTTTCTTTTCTGTTTGCAAACATAACACACTATGGTTCTAATGCCAGTTTTCATGATCTTGAATGTCAGTGATAAAATAAATAAAGTGTAATAAATAAGCATAGGCAAAGTGCAGTTTTCTTCCATTACAGACAGACTAACACTAGAACCTCGATTCTGTAGCCTTTCAAATTTTGAGGGGGATTTCTTAGGGGACAGACTTCTCAGTTGTCCCTCTTTTGGGTCTTTGCCACACATTGTGCCCCACAGTGTTGAGAAGGATGATGAGAGTGGCTTAGCATGGGAATAATCTTGCAAGGACACCTGATCTCACATGACTTCCTAAAAGAACAGATCATTAGATTTCCCAAATCTAAACCCTGGTCTGAGCATGACCCTGAACCCCACACCATGTCCTAAAACTAATCCAAATCTCAACACTACCAGCTCAAACCGTATTTAATTAAAATAAGAACTGATCTGGAGCTGTATACATTTGCCAAAAAAAAAAAAACAATAAAAAAATAAATTGTTAATGGAGATTTTCCTGCTCAATCTCTACCCTCAGCTTTCTTCATCTAAGCCCAGCTAGGCTGCCTCTATGGGAGCTCCTCCCATGGCCTTCAGCAAATCTAATGCATCTCTAACAAACAACTATGAATTGAACAACAGACATTCCTGATCCCTGCCCATAGGCTCTCCTCCATTCGAAGGTGCTCACAAATCCAGGAGTATTTCTTCTACTGTTACCAATATGACAGGGGAATTTCCAGACTGGGCCTAAATATAGAAGAAGAATTTGGAAGGTGGGAGAAAGGGCAGACTGCAAAGGACACTGGTGTATTATATCAAGCTCAGAAGGATCCACAAATTTTTGGATGCCTTTTCCTTCCTGAGAGTGGGACCCTGTGCTTTTGTTTAAGATGGGCTGTGCAACCTCAGACAATTCATGTATCAATTTACCCAACTGTAAAGTGAAGGTAATGATAATGATCTCCTTTGTGAAGTGCATTGAGATCTACTGATGAAAAAGCACTATATCAAAGCTGAAAATTATTATTTGTTATAATTAATATTAAACCATCTCTCAAAATTGAAGTCAGATTCCTCTATTTCCACATCTCATAATCCAAGGAGCATGTTTGACTGGAAGTGGGTTTTGAAGCCCAGGGTGTGAAAAGGGTATAGCTGGAAGAAGGGCAGGAGAAGGATGAAGGTCAAAGAATGGACACAGTAGGGATAAACACAAGCTCAAAAATTTCCAATAAGTATCCACATTTTGGGGAAGAGAATTATTCAAACCGAAGCTATAAAACATTTTCTGGTTCAACCCTTCACTAGTAATATAGAAGATTGTTTTCTCTGTGAAATTGAGTAGTAATGGTATTCTTAGTAAGATTAATTTTGATTAGCTGTAGCTTAATGCAAACAGATTTGCAACATATAAAGTGAAAACCTAATTGAGAAATTCAGCAGTATTCAGAAAATGACAGACAGGGAACTAACTACCTTCAGTGCACAGACCTTGAAAGTTTTCTTGTGATATAACATTGTAAAATGTAGGGCTAGACCCCTGGCTATGGCAGAGGAGCTCACATAGGAAACTGGGCCTGGGGAAGGTGTGCAAAGGTGGCTAATGAACTGCACTGCTCTGTAAATCAGTGGGATTATATATTATAATTACTGTACTCTCTGGGACCTTCTCATCCTTTAGGGCTTCATGACACAGAGAGAAAACCCATACAATTTATTACAGACTCAAGGGCAGCTGGCATAAATTGTCAGAGCTCCATTCATTTCAACAGAGCTGTGACACGTGTCACTTTGTCCTGGTGGTTTTTTTGAGGGGAGACTCAAGTGCAAAGTAATAGACCATCCTTTGATGGATAATTTAACATAGCAAAGCTGTAAGGGTCTGATCAAAAGTTCACCAAAATCAATGGAAGGGTTTCCATTGCCTTCAGTGGGATTTAGATCAAGACCAAAATGCACAGGAAAGAGTTATGTTAGAACATACTATGGGCTGAAGTATTTGGGAAAGCAAATTTTTGAGTGCACATGTGCACACACTCTTAGAATGTGTGCAGTATTATTAGAGGTAATGCATTAAAATAAACACATTAGATATTTATTGGATAACATACTGACTCTACAAATTCACACTAATAAGAATTTTGGGCTCCCATTGTGTTACCAAACCTTTGGCATAAAATGAATAAAATGTTTGGAAAACTTTTTTATTAATTTATTGATGTATTTACCCGTGTCACTTACAGAAATTGATCTTGCTTTAGCAAATCAACACATTTCTTTCTTCTGCTAAACGTTTTTGGCAACATGCGTGGAGTACGCAGCAGTCAGGATCCTACTCAAAGGCATCAGATAACTGAATGGGTTGCTTCCTCCATTTAACCCAGCTTGTTGACTTGGCAAAGAGCCTCGGTCAAGTAATACAATCAGTGTTTCTGCCATTTGTTAATTCTGCATAATTAAACACCAATTATACATAGTTTTGTTTTGTAGCAGGCTCCTCAGCTGGCTTTTCTTTATTGTGGTTCCGTGCCCATTTACTTCCTTATTACCCAAAATGACTTCTTATTTGTTATTGTAATGAGGAGGTTTAAAAGAAATCATATTTTTCTAAAGAGAGAATAGCAAATGATTATAGAAGTTGGTGCTTCATTTCATAGGAGACACATTACATGTAATAGGTGTTTTCACTCATTTGCCTGAGTGTACAATGTGAGGACTCTACTATATAATATTAGGGGTGTCCCTAAGATGGGTTTGCTAGAGTACATATACTCATGAGTACAAGCACACACAAACTGCACTGAGTTAATTATCAGACTTAAGGCTAATATTTTAATAGGCCTTGACTGAGTAGGTCATCCTTATTTGGCAAAGCATTTAAAGACGTCTTTAACTTTAAGCACATGTTCAAGTCCTGTTGACGTCTGTCACAGACTGCACAACAAATGCACCCGCTCTAGGTTCCAGTCTCCTTAGCCTCACATTCTCGTGGGTGGAGACACTCATCTCTTTCCCTCTTGACCATGTTATTTCCAGTTTTCACAGTTCCTTAACTGCCTGCTGTTACGCTACCACGTAGCTCTTTCTAAGCAAGCATATCTATTCTTAAGGAAGAAGTATTACAGAGAAAACATGTTAAAGCAACAAAATAACCTGCACACGTGCTAACAAACTTACCAGAGATCACCCCTACTCCAACTCCAACAAAGGCTTTCGCCAGTGAATAGTCCTCAAATGTCACCTAGGGATTTTTTCTGTCATCACAAATTCATAACAGCTGCAGCTCGGAAGTGGCACAGTCATGAGTAAGCCAGTTACTTCTTTATGCAGTTTGTCTTTGAATTGCCCTCATGCAACAGATGATTAGCAGACAAAAGGTCTGGGTGAAGCTTCCAAGTGTGAGTCCATAGGAAGAATTTGCAATCCCCTCCTCCCAAGTACTGCCTAAGAATTCACATGTATTGTCCCAAAAGATAATTCCTTTCTGCTACTTGTTCAACATAGTCTTCTGAACCTGGCAGTACTTCCCAGAGATTGCATTACTCCTGTCTTCCTCCTAAAGAATTTCCATACAGTCCCACAATAATACATACATATTTGCATTTTTAATACAGCGAAGTCCTAAAATACTTAAACTTAATTCAATAAGGTTTAATTTAATTCGGAAAGGTTTGTCCAGGATATTATAGAACATTGCCGTAACTGTCACAACATCAGTACTTAAATTAAGTACTTACTTAAGTGCTTTGCACGATACAGCCAGACTTGAATGTGTTTAAATGCTTTGCTGAATTGGAATCTTAATGCATTTCATATGGCATGCAAGATTACACAGTGCTGTGAGAACTCCTAACACAAGGCTATGCATTCATTAGACTTTTTTCTGTTGTTATTGCTGATGTTGTTCCACTGGCAGTAGCAATGATGGGGAATTTTAGGTGAAAAAGGCCCTGCCTTTCATACTGAGGTGCCGTGGAGTCAGATGAGCAGAGTTGGAGCCCTAACTTTGGGTTTTGTAGTTTTTAAACTGTCCTTTGGTGTTAATGAAGTCATTTATTGGTATACACTTCCCATTTGTTTTATTGTTTAATTAAAGATACTAAAAATCATACATAAATAGTTCAGACAGTTTATGCAAAGTTTCTTCCCCCACCCCACATCCCATAGCTAATAAAGGTGATGATATAACCAAAGGATGTCTTACATGTTGCAGTAAAAATATGTATCCAAAGTATCTAGGGATTTAAAAATGAGTGTTAACCCATAAACTTTATTGGGGGCTTAAAAATAAATGAAGAGCATATCTCTGCCTTGATAATCATTAGAACTTCACAGATCAGTGAGAACTTTATCGTATCTATAAACTCTTAATCTGTAGATTATTCAGCTGTCAAATGGGCTTGTTAAACCCATATGCTGAATATCCTTATGAGAGTTTTACTGAAAAACAATGCTATTTGTGAGCATTACGAGCACATTTTCTCAACAACAAATTGCTTTTTTGCTCTTCCTTCCTTTTCCACTCTCTCCAAATCTCCCACTCCAGGCACAGTTAATGCTTCATATTTTGGACTGATACCTGGCAAATTTAAATATTACAACTGAAACAGACTTTTAAATATTCTCCTTTAAACTGGATGTTTCTTGATTTGCTAGGAAACAAAAATGTCTGAAACCACTAACTTCTATTTCAGTAATACTTGGCAATATAATATTTTGAGAGACTTATTCACATGCTTAACTTTAAATACCAGGAGGTCCCCCTGACTTTTTTTTGTAGGATCAGGTCCATAGTCTATTATAGTGGCGGCAACTGAACCATTCTAAATTAGGACTCTCAGTAAATCTCAAGACACCTCCAGATTGCCTTGTAAAAGAAAGGCAGGTGGTAAATTATTTTTTGCTTATTAATATGCACTTATGTTTTGCAAACCATTTTGGTCCACAAACTCAATTAGATAAAGAGTGCTACTCTGTCTTATCTGAAATTTTTCATTTTGGCGTCTTCTCTGGTCCTTCCATTCCTATTTCCATGTTTTCTTCTTCTGTCTCTGTGGCACAGAATTCTGTTTTGGTATTTTTAAATGGAGAATCTAGTGATTTGTAATGGTAATTCACAAATATTGCATTGATGCTGCATCCACCAAGAGTTTGTAGCACTCTGTCTCTGCAGCCACAACAAAAATAATGTAATTTAGACACCAGCACAGAATTCATTTCTCACCACAGACTAACTCTGTTTGGTTCTCAAAATGAAGCAACGGTTTAGAGGGAGAGCCACAGAGAACTGTTTCATTGAACAACGGGGAATCTTCACAGGGAACGGGAGATGCAACTAATGGAAATGAACTCCCACTGAGAGAGAAAGAGGAAATATTTCTGACAGATTGCTCTTTCCTTCTTTTGCGGGAGCTATTTGAACCAGCTCATAAGTCTCGAACGTTATTTATTATTTTCTGACAATTCTGCTCCAAATGTAGCAGGTGTTGTACGAATATTATAGGATGCCATGGCCTCTGCCTTGAAATGTTAGCAATAGGTCCAGAGGAGTTGGATTAGTAGTCCTATTGACTTCAGTGGGATTAGTGGCATGCTTTAAATTAGGCATGTGTTTAAGTATTATGCTGAATTAGGTCATTAAGCAATTGCTTGAAGTTAAGCACCTAAATCACCCCTGTAATAAGCAGGGTGTACATCAGGAGGTCACGGCTGAATGATAAATGCAACTTGTCGCAGGGATGTCTTCACCACATGTGTGTATTTTGTATATACATTCTAAGTGCATAGTGATATCTCATTGATCAATTTCAGACAATGTGATAAATTGCATTTATAATGCACCTGGGACTGCCTCCCCTGCAGCCTGCCCATTAAGGCAACTCCTCTGGTGTTACTGCTAATAGTCTGTCCAGGATCTGCAAGAAGTTGAAGGTCAGCTATCTAACAAACCATGAAAGTTAGAAATGGAAGCTTTAAACCATAAGAAAGATTTGATTCCCAGCTTTGCACTGGGAAGGCATTTGCCTCTAGCCATGAAAGGTCCCAAGATATTGGAGCTTCATAATGTTGTAATTTTTTATATGGAATAGCCATTTCACATCATCACTGGAGACTATATCAAGATTTTTCTCATTCTTGTGGACTGCTGGACCTGGCTTTACAGGAAAAGGACAGGGGAAAATATACATTTTACAAACTGTATCTAAAAGATTTCTGCAACAGTGTTGCCGTAAACAAGGGACATGTGGAGAATGTACGTGTGCTGTGATATAAAGGTTTTATTGGCACTCATTTGTGCTGACTTGCATAACTTGATGCTTGTAAGTAGTGCAGCTATCCCAAAATTCATGCCAATAATACTTTCAGGCTACACATCTCTCTATATTAGAAATCTCATGTTAAATCCATTTTGTCCTTGGTTAAACATCAAGCACTTTAAAATATTCTGTGATATTTTTCTCAACCAGCAGCCTATCAGGGGCTCTTTCAACCTCAGCTGGTCCTGGCAGGGGAGGGTTGTCACATGGAATAGTGGAAGATTAAAAGTCACTCTCTCTGCAATAGGTTCTTGGGTTAGCCCCAGTTTTATGGTAGAGATTTTGGCAGAGCATTCAGCCAACAATCCAAAGCAGATGCTGCTGCTTCTCATTAAAATTCTGTCCAAGTTGTATGGGTTTTGGTTAACTTAAACTGGTGAGTTTCATTCTCAGGAGTGTGGGGGAACCACTGGGTTTACTGGAAGTTTAAGGTTTTCAGGAACCCAGAATCCCATTGCAAAGTGTTGCAAAATGGGTTGTTCAAATGTCTCTAAATAGGAAATCCCACTGTATTACTACTGTTTGGATATCAAAATATTATACCCCACTTGAAGAAATAGCTCTGAGCTAATAAAAAAAAGCTGATTTAAGAAGTGTACTCTTTAGAAAATTCAGTTCAAGGTATTTATCAATAGTCTCATTAATTTATACTTTAGGACTCTCTTACTAAGAAAATTAAGTTTTTAAAACTAAACAGTAACTTGTCTGGTGAAGACAACTACAGATAACCTTTTCTGCACCTAGGTATTGTTGTTAGCATTTTTCTTCATATTTGGTTACCAAAAGACCCACTGTGCCTTTGTTTTGCAATGTGTGCAATGTAACTTGATGGAAATTATTTGCTAGTCAGATTTGCTGCTTGTGTAAGCATATATAACTCCACTGAAGTGCCGATTTTCATAAGTGGTGGTGAATTTGATCTAAGTGCGATGTAACTACAATGTATAGTAGTTTATGTCTCCAAACTAGGGCTGTCAATTAATCGCAGTTAACTTGTGATGAACTAAAAAAAATAATCACAACTAATTGCAGTTTTAATCATACTGTTAAACAATAGAATACACTGCTCTACAGCCAAAATGCTTCTGAAATAAATGTAGTCAAACTTTACTAATTCTGAGTCACTGAGAACGAAAATGATGCTTAAAATTGTTGATTGGCTCTAGTCTAGCTGTTGGGCTCCAGATTACAGCTGTGGAATTTCCTGGCAGGTGATGTTAGGGTTTCCATGTTCCATGAACCGTCAAAAGGGATCTGTCCCATCTTCTCATGAAGGTGATCTTGTAGCCTGCCAACAACATCGATGGTGTGAGCAGCCCTCAAACTTCGTTCACAGGAATACCAGATGAGTGGAGACTGTTGCATTGATTCATCGAAGCGAGTTCTTAAAGCTGTTTTGGCTCCATATGGAATGTTTTGCATCAATATCCAGTTGTCATGCATCCATATGAAGGACACTATGACAGCATGAAACAACTTTAAGGTGGCATAAGAACTATGACCAACCTCAGTGGTCAGCTTTTGGCGATTTGAAGGTTGTTGTCTCTCTGCTTGGTCTGCAGACTGGATACACAAAGTAACTGCTGTTTTTTCTCTGCAAATGGGATAGTCGTCAAGAATTCCACTACCACTCAAAAAGATATGACCACTCCGACAGGTCATTGGACCTGGGAGGAAAAGTGCTTCAGATCCACCACTTGTGAAATCAAGGAAGATTTTGTTTCCCATCCCTTACACATTAAGCTGGGTCTGATGAAGAACTTGTCAAGCCATTGACAAACACCAGCAGCTTTCAAGTACCTCCATGGAAAATTATCCAGGTAAGAGTGAAGCTAAGATAAGGGAGGTGTCTTTGATGGCCTCATGATTCGTGAGTTCTTTCGAGAGTGATGCATATGACATGCACTGTGTGGCAGGAAAAGACGGCATGGAAAGCGCTTCCAGTTAGTGGCAATAAATTTCTCGAAACAACAAGGGCAGACAGATACAGGTTGTTGGTGAAAACCTCCTCAAAGGGCATACAAAACCTTGGTTCAACATGTCAGAAAAGATACATTTTTTGCACTTATCTAGATTTTTTTTGCACTCCGAAGCGGAGCAGTGAGCTTATCGAGGCATGCGAGCGATTTCACCCAGCATTGCAACAATGGAGAAACGCATCAGGGCAAATGGAGAGCATCAATGCTTGCACATATGTGGACAGTGAACAAGAGATGCTCCATTTAATGAATACAAGAGATAAGCCAAGAACGCCCGAGTAGACACTAATAGACTCTAACTATGTACATAATAGTTTTTTCCTTTTGTTTATAATAATTTATTGTAATACCCTTTTGCTGATTTAAGTGGTTACATAAACAGGACAGATGAAATATTATCATGTAAAGCGAACATAAACACAATGAAAAGACCTAGTTTACAATTTATAATTAAAACTCTAACTATCCTACACACATATACATAACAAAATCTAAAAACTTAAAATGTTTCAGAAACAGTAAGCCAGTTGTTTTAACTTGTCATATCTGAATCGAGCACATCAAAATACCATAATGATACCACATTTTTCTCTGAAGCAGGAATGGTCTCAAAAATTGTAGACCAGTGATATCAATTGAAATTTATTAAATATTTGGATGTTTTTTCTACATTTTCAATATATATTCTTTGTGTAATTGAAATCAAAGTGTATATTATTTTATTACAAATGTTTTGCACGTAAAAATGATAAATAAAGAAACGGATTTTTGACTTCACCTCCTACAAGTACTGTAGTGCAAGTTCTTAGCATGAAAGTGCAATTACAAATGTAGATTTTTTTGATACATAACTCCACTCAAAACAAAACAATGTAATACTTCAGAGCCTGCAAGTCCACTCAGTCCTACTTCTTGTTCAGCCAATCGCAAAGACAACAAGTTTGTTACTTTAGAGGAGATAATACGCCCTCTCTTATTTACTGTGTCACCAGAATTGAGGACAGGGTTTGCATGGCAGTTTATGTAGTGGCATGGCAAGGTATTTATGGGCCAAGTACGCTAACAATTCGTATGCCCCCCATGCTTCGGCCACCATTCAGAAACATGCTTCCATGCTGACGGCGCTTTAAAAAAAGAATGAGTTAATTAAATTTTGTGACTGAACTCTCTGGTGGGAGATATTTATGTCTTCCTGCTCTGTGTTTACCCACATTCTGCCATTATTTCATGTTATAGCAGTCTCGGATGTAGGCTCAGCAACATTTGTTCATTTTAAGCCACTTTCAACTGTGAGATTTTCACAAAAAATGCAAAGAAGGTACAATGTGAGATTCTAAAATAGCTATACATCATTCAATTCAGGTGTTAAGAATCTGAAGTGCCTTTTCAAAATCTGAGAGGGATGAGAGTGTGGAGCATGCTTTCAGAAAGTGCTTAAAAGAGCCAACAGATCCAATGCGGAAACTATCCGAACCTGAACCAAAAAAGAAAATTCAGCCTTCTGGGTGACATCGGATTCATGATGTATGAAAAATGAACATTATCAACGGAACAGTCAGCATAGCATGTCCTCTGGAATGGTGGTTGAAGCATGAAAGGACATATGAATCTTTAGCACATATGGCACATAAATATCTTGCGATGCCAACTACAACAGTGCCATGAGAGTGCCTGTTCTCACTTTCAGGTGACATTGTAAACAAGAAGCAGGCAACATTGTCTCCTGAAAATGTAAACAAACTTGTTTGTCTGAGCAATTGGCTGAACGTGAAGTAGGACTGAGTGAACTTGCAGGCTCTAAAATTTTACATTCTTTTATTTTGAATGCAGTTTTTTTTTACATAATTCTACATTTGTAAATTCAATGTTCATGATAGAGATTGCACTACAGTACTTGTATTAGGTGAATTGAAAAATACTATTTATTGTTTACAGTGCAAATATTTGTAATAAAAATAAATATAAAGTGAGAACTGTACACTTTGTATTCTCTGTTGTAATTGAAATAAATATATTTGAAAATGTAAAAAAAAATAAAAAAATATTTAAATAAATGGTATTCTCTTATTGTTTAACAGTGTGATTATGCAATTAATCACAGTTAATTTTTTAATCACTTGACAGCCCTACTCTAAAGGTGTAATTATGGTGCAAATACAGTGTTCTCTCCTAAGTGGAACATTCATCTGATAACATCAGTATTGGTCCAGTTTGAGTAGATATTGAAGTTACCATGGCAGTGAGGGCCATAATACTTACCTGAGTGCCTCACAAGCTTGAATAGATTTATTCTCACAACACCCCAGTGAAGTGGAGAAATGCTATTATCCCATTTTACAGTCAGGAAACAGAGAGATTCAGTGACTTCTGCAGGGTCACACAGGACATCCATGAAAGAATATGGATTTGCACCTGGGTCTCCCTACTCAAAGGGCCATAACTCCTTGAAACCAGGGCCGGCTCCAGGGTTTTTGCTGCCCCAAGCAGCAAAAAAAAAAAAAAAAGAAAAAAAGCCGCAATCGCAATCTGCAGCTCTACCACCACCGCTTCAGTCTTTGGCAGAATTCGGTGGCTGGTCCTTTGGTCCACGATGGGGGGAGGAACCCACCAACGAATTGCCACTAAAGACCTGGAAGTGCTGCTCCTCACCATTGGCCGCCCCAAGCAGCTGCTTGCTGGGCTGGTGCCTGGAGCCCCCTCCTTGAAACTGGCTTTTCTGTCAGCTGTCTTCACTCCAAGTGCTAAGATTAAAAAAAAAAGTTTTAAAGTCTGTCACCAATCAAAGAGGACATACATACAGTAGGGAAGATGTGTTGAAATGCTTGGGTGAAACACTGAAATGAACACTTTGGACTGTGAGAAACTTATTTAGACAGAAGATTTGCCTGTTAAGATTAGTCTCCAATAACTGTGTTATAATTTTGTTTTATATGTAACTTTTCTGCGTCCATCATTCTTACTCATTATCTCATAAATCTTCATTTTTGATAAACTTATGATAGTTTTCACTATAAATATATCTCACTGCTGTGGTATAGTATAAGGAGCAGACCCTGAGCTGAATCAAACAAGCTAGTGTGTACATTGTCCCCTTGGGAATAGCAGGCCTGGTATTTCTGTGAGTGTTTAGTGCATAAGGATCTGGACGCTACAGGAGAACACTTCATAGGGGCTCAGAAACTGATGTACACCTGTTGTTAACCTGCGAAGCAAAAGTTGGCATAGCCCAGAGGAGATTGTTTGAGTGGATAATAGACTGGAGATGTCAGGGATCTGACAGCCAGTTAAGCACAAGCAAGTCTCCCTCTTGCTGGAGGCCGGGGATAAAACAAGGTGACTCACGGTCCCGGGTACCCCAAGAACCATCACACGCTGCCTATGCGATACCAGGCAAGTCTCTTAACATTTTTCACAGGTGGCTACTAATGGTTTGCCTACAAGGTTTGGTAATGAGGACTATGGATGATTTCTGAAGAATGCTAATGTGTTGCTTGTTAACTGATCTGTGAAGACCCTGCTGGTGCACACTAAAGGTTCCCTAGTGCATTTTTAAAATGCTGGATACTTAAGCCAAGTTTCCAGCTGCATTCTAGTCCCATTTTATTCTACTCTCCAATTTTCACTACAGACTGATTCAATAAAGGCCCAATCATGCAAGATGTTGAGTGTTTTTTCTTCCCATGAACTGAGGAAGTTGCTTATATTTGTTGCTTGTTTTAATGGAAAGACCAATGATTAGGTGCAGGGCTTCCAAAGGAACCTTAGAGAGTTAAGCACCCAACACACACTGAAATTCAAGAGAGTCAGGCACCTAAATTCCTTAGGTTCATGTAACTATCCCAGATTAAATGTGCATAAGTGGCCACTGAAGAAAAGGGTCCAGTATTCTGGTGGGTCAGAATGACCAGTTCAAGCTGTTTCTGTTTTCTGGATAATCAAAGATTTTAAGTGGCTGTCAGTCTGTTATTGCTTCACAAAATCTTAAATTATCCTCAGCTGGTGTAAACTGGTGTAACTTTATTGAAGTCAATTTGTAATTAATACAAATGCAATAAAAATAGTACTCTCATAGGCATATTTGAGATATCCTTAAAAAGTCAGCGATTACCAATAGTTACTACAAGGGACATTGATAGAGTCATAGATTCCAGTGCCAGAAGGTACCATTGTGCTAATCTAACCTGATCATAAGTATATCCCATTGCAGCAACTTTAAATGCCCCTATAACTGTAATGTCTGTTACCTCTGCATGTTAATCATTGGTGATTGTTAATTTATTAATTGCAACCTTTGTGTATTTATCTATGAAATATTTTCCTCTGAAATTAATATTATATAGTAACAAAGGTAGAAAATTGACCAGACACATCTGTAACAAATGAAAAGCAGGTTGTGTCCACTTTCACCTTGGTTGAATGATACATGTAAAAATGAACACAAAAGAGAATCAATAATACATCCATTAACTGAATCACCATCTGGATATGATAATTGATGGATCAACTTAAATTCAACTACATTTCCTTACTACACAGAAAGGAAAAACCTTCATTTACTCAAACAGTTCTTAATCAAGTGGACTTTATGTTCTCCTTAATAAATTCTATTTTTCTAACTGAGCTCTGAATACCTTTCCCAGACCTGAAGAAGAGCTCTGTGTGGCTCGAAAGCTTGTCTCTCTCACTAACAGAAGTTGGTCCAATAAAAGATATTACCTCGCTCACCTTGTCAGGGCTGCCCAAAGGTTGGGGGGGGGCAAGAGGGGCAATTTGCCCCAGGCCTGGGCCCTTCAGGGGCCCCCACGAGAGTTTTTCGGGGCCCCTGGAGCAGGGTCCTTCACTCGGTCCGGGGGCCCCGGAAAACTCTCGCGGGGCCAGGGCCCCCAGAGCGTCTTCCACTCCAGGTCATCATCGGCAATTCAGTGGCGGGGAGTCCCTCCGCTCCAGGACCTGCCGCTGAAGTGCCTCGAAGACCCGCGGCAGGGGTTCCTTCCGGCACTTCGTCGGCGGGTCCCGGGGCAGGTCTTAGGCAGCACTTCAGCGGCGGGGAGTCCCCTGAATCCTCTGGGCAGCCCTGCACCTTGTCTCTCGGATTAACACGTGATCGTTTTTAATTGTTGAGCTCAAACTCCACCCTATCATTTTCATTCTGCAACTAAAACTACATCATGTATTCTGATTTGTGAAACATCATGTTCATTCCTACCGTTTCACTAAAATTTTAGTGTCGTTTCTGAAATTCAAACAAATTCTTTTTTATCTTGATTTGTGTAAATTTTACCTTGAATCACTGAAAATAACTTCATTTCTGCCGGTACATGGAAGTGAATTATTTGCTAAATCTAAAAGCATTTCCTAAAATATTGCCATTCAGCATATTGAAAAAATATATATAACAAATTAGAAGGCAACTGCCAGGTGATATTTTGCTTTTAGCAAAAAGCCAACAAAAATATTATTTTCTCATGACAAGTTTGTATGTCCCCCCCCAGCTCAGTCTTTGCAGTTACGGAAAGCATGTCAAAACTATCAAAAGACTTGAGCAGAATGACCATGAATCCCCTTAGCAGCATTCTAGAAACTTTTGTTGAAATGGAAGTTTTTTGTGCTCCACACTTGAAACACTCTTGCTCCCTGATGAAGCCTTTACTTTCCTAACTTGTTTGCTATACGAGTTATTTCAGAGATCTGGGGGTCCCCTCTATGTGGAAGCCTATATCATCACACTGTTACTCCAGTCTTATGATAGAGAATCTCTGTTGACTTCAGTGGAGTGACACCAGTATAAAACTAATATAGTGAACCGGATCCATTTCTATGATTTTAAAACTTCAATCTCCTTATCACCTTTTTGGGCAATGGTTCTTTTATCTGAGATGTGAAGCCCAGGTGATAAAATAATGCCAACATGTGTTGTTTTCATTTCTAACCAGCCATGAGTTACTGTTGTCCTATCTCTTAGCTGAATGTCTGATCAAGTTCTATCTGAATTTGTTATTTGTTATTTGTATTGTTCTCAAGTATTCCATTCTTATCAATGATTTCGTTTTCTATGGTTTCTTTTCCACTTATGGTATATGTTTATTTAATTTTAAGTCAACTGGAGAATCACAGAGAACCAAATTTTCCAATTTAGGCACTTAAATCTGATTGCAGGTCCCAAGTGAGTAGCTAGATACCCTAAAAAAATAGGATACCCTGTGTTCAATTGAGCATGTAAAGTCAAATTTAGGTGCCTAACTCTAAGTGCTTAGGATTGAAAACTGGGACTCTTATGCTAATTGTGGTACCCATACTTGCTCTGATTGCTGCTGAAGGAATGTTGTTTTATTATTTATATTACAATAGAGCCTAGATGCCCTAATCAAGTTGGGATCCAGCGGGCTAGGCGCAGTTCATGTGATATATATGGATGTGACTTCTAGTACTGTTAATAGAATTATTTCTTATTCCTTGTTTTAGATGGCTGATTTTAACCATGATTGATTGTTGCAGTGACACAATTAATAGAAGTGAAAACAAATAGAAAAATGGGGCTTGCTAAAGAAAGTCCTCTAATTTTGTGCAAGTTTTGTCCATTTTAATTTCCTGTCCAAAGTTATGCTTGAATTGGAGGAACATCATCTTTATATTTTGATAGACTCTCCACAGAAATTTATCAGCTCTCTTTGACACCATGTATTCTTAGTGAGCCTGTACTGGGGAGCTGTCTGTGCTTCCATTTCATTTAAATAATGCACTCCTTCATCTCTAATAAATATTCCAATATTCTTCTTGGATTAAACATCTGATTTATTGCTCTCTAATTAATAATCTCTCCAGTGCTATACTTCAAAATAATGGCAGCATAGCTACCTTATTCCATTCATTGCTTACATGCCCTGCATCCAGCAGCACAAAAAATAAATATACGTTTTTATTACAAAAATGAGGGACACGTTATCTGACACCAAAGTTGAGAGGCTCCAGAGTGCTTATGACAATTCTATGGGTGCACATTGTCCTCTGCAAGTTTGTAGTCCAGGGTTTGGTTTGGTTAGTGTTATTGACCATGTCTAACATGCTTGATACTATTAGCCATCAATTTTTGGTGTGTGAGTGTGTGTGTGTGTGTGTGTGTGTGTGCGCGTGCGCGCACATTAACTGAACACCTTTATAGGTCTCTCGGTATTTTTGTGTGTTTTAAACCATATCTTTTTTTCAAATGTTCACATGTTATTGTTTTGGGCCTTGTCTTTGAATGGTGCTCTAATTATTTCTGGGGTTCCCATGGATCTACTGAGGAATCCATTTAGTTTTGAAATTACAGGCTCTGGCTAATAATTCCCATGCTCAGGTTACACAATATTACAAATTGACAATACCCAGAGATGTTTGTTGTTCCCGGTACCTCCTGAATGCATCTTGTTGTGTTGCATGATTGCCTATCTGATATTAATATTGTAGAGCTTGAATTCTGACGAGATAGAACAGTTATTGATTGTTGTTCTGCTTGGCTTTTTCATTTCATTGTGGCTTTATTCTTCCTGCTGTTTGAGTTCATAAACTTGGAGTAATTTTTGAACCTGTGCTTTCTTTTGAGGTTCACATTAATCTCACTGAGAAATTAGATCTTCAAATGAAAGATGCTATTAAACTGCTATGAAGTATTACATGAACTTACTACCATTTGTATGAATTGTTACAAGTTAAGGTTTGTGGTTTTTAAGTTGGTTGAGATATATGTATAGGTTTCATCATGGCCTAGATAATTATCGCTAATTCTTTATTAGTCTCGCTTCCTCCGATTTCCCCGAAGCATTTGCAGCTTTACTAATAGAATTCTGAATATGCACAATGTAAGTATTTTGATGGTTTATAGAGAGAAGACTTCCGCCTAATATAGAATTTTATCAATGAATGTTCGTATGTCCAATCATTTATTTTTTTAAGGCTCCTTGTCCCCTGACTGCCCCCTCCCTGAACCCCCGCCCCTAACTACTTCCCCGGGACATCACCCCCTATTCACCCCCACTTTCTCCCTGTCCCCTGACTGCTCCAACCCCTATCCACACCCCAACCCTCTGACAGGCCCCCCGGGACTCCCATGCCTATCCAACCCCCCTGTTCCCCATCCCCTGACTGCCCCCCAAACATGTGCACCATCCAACTGCCCCCTGATCCCTGTCCCCTAACTGCCCCGCTGCAACTCCCTGTCCCTTATCCAACCACTCCCCCCTTACCATGCCATTCAGACTGGCAGAAGCTTGCAGCCGGCGGCGTTGTTGTGTGGGGACAAGACAGCAGGGGAGGGGTCAGGGGCAGCCTCCCCGGACGGGAGCTCAGGGGCCAGGCAGGACGGTCCCATGGGCTGGATGTGGCCTGTGGGCTGTAGTCTGCCCACCTCTGGTATAAGGGCTCTGACTTTTACCTGCCAGCCAACTGTTCAGGTATACAAAAGAAATATAAACACCTGTTGTAGAGCTGCTCCTCTCTCAAAGAAATGCCATTAAAAAATCCTTATTTATAGCATGCATCTTACTATAGCATGCTATAGCATCTTACTTTAGCATCTTACTTTGTTCTTAAGAAGAGTCTTGTAGAAAGAAACACTATAGCCAAATCTACGCTACAGACTATACCAGTACAATTACGTCATTCAAGGGTGTCACAAATCCATGTAGTTATACTGACTTAACTCCCGCATGTCGATAGTGCTGTGTCGATGAGAGAGCTTCTCCTATTAACACAACTACGACCTCTCGGGGAGGTGGATTAATCACACTGAGAGCAGAAGCTCTCCTGTCAGCATATCAGCGTCTTCACACACAGCACTACAGTGGCACAGCTGCCCCAGTGAAGACAAGCCCTATTAATAACAGGAGACAAAGAGCCTTTCAGCAGCTAGTACCACTGCTTTCTACATTAAGAATGTGAGTCTTTTATGTGGATACACATTTTTGCACTAAATATGAGAATCACTGGATAGCTCTGAGTAATTCACTGTCTTGGAAGAGTCACAGGAAACTTTAGCACACTCCCACTTTTGAATTGACATTCTTGTGGCTCATGGTTGTGATTTACTGATAGAGTCCATACATGACAGATTTGCTCTAAATGAGAGACCAGTTTGGATGTTCGTTGGCAGTGCTCTTTGCCTTTGGTTTGCAGTGCTCACTTTAGAATTGTTACACTGCATAAATGCAGTAAGTTACTTTTCTCTTAGGTGCCAGATTGAGTCCTGTGAATGAATTCAAGCTGTCATTTAATTTGCAAATCATTTTTATATCTAGAAGGATGAGTTTTGTTCACTTAAAGGCCCACATGCTCCTCTCTCAGCTATGTGAGGGAAAGGGGGAGCAGAGAGCAAAAGCATGCATAGAAGACCCAAAATCTATAAAAGAGGGAAGAGGTCCTTCTACAGTCTGTCCTGTTTACTCATCTCAGTGTGATGTCTACAAATCTGGGACTCTGTAGGCCTCTGGGGATATTCTGAATGTGGAGTGGAGAGTAGACATTGAGGAGCAACCAAAGAACCCAGCATATTACCCTCATATATTGCCCAAAAGAAATTCATGTGGTAGAACTAGCAGTAACTCTCCTCCATGCCTGCAGCCCCTCTTGGAGATAGGGATGGGATACTAACATTGAGACCACAACTGATGGCAACATGGCTCCAAATGGAACTGTGTTACTAGAGGGATGAAGGTGTTCAGAGGCGTATGCTGAAGTGGCTTCAGTTTCTAATGGTTTTGCACAGATTTCCCAGCAGCTATATTGGATTGGAAGCCAAATTTAGGCTGGTAGGTAAAATATTCAAATCCAGGACCTCTATGGGGGGTGGGATAGCTCAGCGGTTTGAGCACTGGGCTGCTAAGGTTGTGAGTTCAATCCTTGAGGGGGCCATTTAGGGATCTGGGGCAAAAATCTGTCTGGGGATGGGTCCTGCTTTGAGCAGGGGGTTGGAGTAGATGACTTCCTGAGGTCCCTTCCAACCCTGATATTCTATTATTCTATTCTATGATTCTGCGGATGGTAGCATCCTCTGAAATGCTTCCAGTTCCACGCACAGAGCCAGTACAAATAGGCAGAATTACAATGTCTAAATGCATGGATGCGACAATGGTGTTGGGAGGAGGGAGTTAGAATTATTAGGAACCAGAGACTCTTTAGTGGAAGGAGTAGTCTAGAATTGATTAAAAGGGGAACTCTATTTCCTAATATAGAGGATAGAAAAGAAGTTGGTAAAGTACAGGTAGGAGCAAGAGAGGAACATAAAAGAATCCAATTTAAACATAACACATGAAGGCAAGCTGCTACATATTGACAAAATGTATAAGTGCTAGAAATGCTAGAAGTCTAAATAGTAAAAAAGGGTGAACTAGAGTGTCTGGCATTAAATAGGCTATTGATATAATAGGCAGCAGGGAAACATGGTGGAATGATGATAATCAAGAAGACATGGTAAAACCAGGGTACAAACTATATAGGAATGACTGAATAGGTTGCACTGGTAGGGGAGTGGCACTATATGATAAAGCAGGGATCGGCAACCTTTCAGAAGTGGTTGCCGAGTCTTCATTTATTCACACTAATTGAAGGTTTCGCGTGCCGGTAATACATTTTAATGTTTTTAGAAGGTTTCTTTCAATAAGGCTATAATATATAATTAAACTATTGTATGTAAAGTAAATAAGGTTTTTAAAATGTTTAAGAAGCTTCATTTAAAATTAAATTAAAATGCAGAGCCCCCTGGACCAGTGGCCAGGACTTGGCAGTGTGAGTGCCACTGAAAATCAGCTCGCGTGCCACCTTCGGCGCACGTGCAATAGGTTGCCTACCCCTGTGTTAAAGCATAGTCAAATAAGGTGAAAATCTTTAATGAATCAAGCTGTACCACAGAATCTCTAGAGATAGAAATTCCATGCTTGAATAATAAAAATATATCAGTAGGAATATACTACCGATCATCTGACAAGGATGGTGACAGTGATTGTGAAACGCAAAGGGAGGTTAGAAAGGGTACAAAACTAGGAAATGCAATAATAATGAGTGATTTCAATTATCCTTATATTGACTGGGTAAATGTCACCTCAGGGTCTGGTGCAGAGATAAACACATGAAATGACTACTTCTTGCAGCACAAGGGGAGAGGCAATTCTTGATTTAGTCCTAAGTAGCTCACAGGATCTAGTCCAAGAGATAACTATAGCTGGACTACTTTGTAAGACTGATCATAATACAATTAAATTTAGAATCCTTGAGGGGTGGATACAAAAAAATCCACCACCCTAACATTTAACATTTAAAAAGGAATACGAAAGAATGAAGACACATATTAGATGGACAGTCAACGCGGTAAAATGCCTGCAAGCAACATGGAGACTACTTAAAAATGCAATAATAGATGCTCAGACTAAATGTATGTCCAAAATCAAAAAAGAGAGTAGGAATAACCAAAGAATGACACTGTGGCTAAATAGCAGAGTAACGGAGGCCATTAGATCAAATAGGCATTGTTTAAAATTTGGAAATCAAATCCTAATGAGGAAAATAGGAAGGAGAAATAATTCTGGAAAGCAAAATGTGAAAGTATAATAAGGCAGCTCAAGAAAGAATTTGAGAAGCAATTTGGTAAAGATGCAAAAGCTAGCAATATTTTTTTAAGTACATCAGAAGCAAGAAGCCAGCCAAACAGGCAGTGGAGATAGTGGACAATGATGACACTAAAGGGCATTCAAGGAAGACAAGGCCATTGCAGAGAAGTTACATGAATTCTTTGCATCGGTTTTCATTGCATAGGAACTGCATAAGATACCCACATCAGAACTAGTCTTTTGGGGTGACAAATCTGAAGTACTGTCCCAAATTGATGTGTCAGCAGAAAAGGTTTCAGAGCAAATTCTTAAATTAAACAGTAATAAGTCACCAGAATCAGATAGTATTAATCCAAAAGTTCTGAAGGAACTCAAATATGAAATTGCAGAACTACTAATTGTCATGTGTAACCTATCACTCAAATCTGACCCCATACCAAATGACTCCAAGGAAGGTAATGTAACATCATTTTTTGGAAAAGCGTTCCAGAGGAGATCCTGGCAATTACAGGCTCATGAGTCTGTAACTTCAGAACTGGGCAAATTGGTAAAACCTATAGTAAAGAACAGAATTATCAAACACATAAATGAACATGATTTGTTTGTTGCAGCTTTTGTAAAGGGCAGTCATGCCTCACCAATCTATTAGACCTGCTTGAGGAGGTTAACGAACATGAGGATAAGGTCGATCCAGTTGGTACAGTGTACTTGGATTTTTAGAAACTCTTTGACAAGGTCCCACACTAAAGGCTCTTAAGGGAACTATGTAGTCACGGGGTATGAGGGAAGGTCCTCTCATGGGTCAGTAACTGGTTGAAAGATAGGAAACAAAGGATAGGAATAAGTCAGTTTGCACAATGGAGAGCTGTGACCTGCGGGGTTCCCCAAGCATCTGTACTGAGACCTATGTTGTTCAACATGTTCATTAATGATCTGGAAAAGGGGTGAACAGCGGACTGGCAACATTTGCAGATGATACAAAGTTATTCAAGATAGTTAAGTCCAAAGCAGTCTACAAAGAGTTGTAGAGATCTCACAAAACTGCTTGACTAGGCAACAAAATGGCAGATGAAATTCAGCATTGATAAATGCAAAATAACGCACATTGGAAAAAGTAATCCCCAATACAGTGATGGGTTCTAAATTAGCTATTACTACCCAAGGAAGAGATCTTGGAGTCACCATGGATAGTTCCCTGGAAACTTCTCCTCAGCGTGCAGCAATGTTCAAAAAAGGCTTAACAGTTAAGTTAGGGGCAACCAGGAAAGAAAGAGAAAATAAGACAGAAATGATCATAATGCCACTATATAAATCCCAGTGTGTGCCCAGTTCTTGTCTCTCCATCTCAAAAAGAATATAGTGGAAATGGAAGAGGTTCAGAGAAGGGCAACAAACACGATCAAAGGTATAGAACAGCTTCCATATAAAGTGAGACTAAAAAGATTGGGGCTGTGCAGCTTATATAAGAAAGGACTAAGGGTGATATGATTGATTACTATAAAATCATGAATGGCATGGAAGAAACGAATAGAGAAGTGTTATTTACCCTTACCCATAATACAAAAAACAGGGATCAATCAACGAAATGAATTGGCAGCCTATACTCAGGGCAACCCTAAACCTTTGACTACCAAAAGGCATGAGTGGAAGACAGGAATGGATCACTCCATAACTTCCCTGTTCTGCACACTCCCCCAGAAGCTCTGGTATGATCAGAGACAGATATTGAACAAGTTAGTTCATGGTCTGACCCCATATGGGAGCTCTTATGTTCTTATTTATCAGTCACGTTTTGTTTATGCACAAACATCTTTTATTTTCATTTTATTTGGAACCATCTAACCATTTGTCTTACATTAATATTATTAATCTGTGACACCATATATCTTTCACAACTTTTGCAATGTATGTGTGACTCAACACTTTATTTTTATATTTATTTTGGAGTCACTCTGGTGAAAGCCCAGTGTCCTGGAATGTTGATCAAGACAGATATTTTCATTTGCCATTTATAAGCAATAGCATATTTAACAGAGGAAGTTAATAGTTTTTTCTAATTACATGTGATGAAAAAAGAGCTTGCTTGACAGATAAAAAACAGAGAGGGATGGTTGGGACAGTAGATTCAGCAATAGTTCATCTATGAAGACTTTGGTTCAAGTCATGCATTAATTAAGAGAAACTGAACTGGATTCCATCCTACCCTTTAGTGCTTACTTAACCACATAATAAAACAGTCACATAATGCAACTTTGCAACAACAATGCATGGCTAAAGTAGTAGAAATGGACCTACTCCTGTAGCCCTTAATCACAGGAGCAGTCTGTTTGAAGGCAATAGACTTGAGTAATGGTTGCGGGAACAAGACGAGTGTAACTGATCAGAATTGGGGTGCACCTGAACAGAGGAGTGGGGAGAAGCTTGTATACCACCCTCCCAGAATACATAGACTGTAGTTGGTATTATTTAACTGTCATTAAATGTTTTGATTACTGAGGGAATTATTATTGAATATGTAATATAAGGTGATTTTAGGTAATGTTAAAAAAATCCTGAGGTAGGATAGAGAGTTTGTTTTGTTGTATTAACAACCAAAAAAGTAAAGTTAAAAAAACCACGCTAACTATTTCTTATGCATATGACATAATCTGCACATAGTCTAGATGATTATGTAAAAGCAGCAAAGAGTCCTGTGGCACCTTATAGACTAACAGACGTATTGGAGCATGAGCTTTCGTGAGTGAATACCCACTTCATCGGAAGCATCCAATACGTCTGTTAGTCTGTAAGGTGCCACAGGACTCTTTTCTGCTTTTACAGATCCAGACTAACACGGCCAGTCCTCTGATAGATGATTATGGTGCACATCACCAAGTAGCCAATTTATTTTGTATCTTCTGAAGAAATGTTGTTTCCAGTCTTAGAGAAGGAAATGCTGTTATAAATCTGTTCGTCCATCCCTAACACATGGTTCCTTGTCCTAATTAATCATGGTGCCTTATGTAGGATAGCAAAAGGGGTCTATCTACCCAAGCAACTAAAGCAGCTGGGGCCACCACCTGTTAACTAACTTCAAGCACCACTTAATTAGCTGGAATTGCTGTTACCTCCAGTTTTGTCTGGAAGAGAAAGAAATGGTAGCAGATGTAGAGCACATGAGATCTAAGACTGATGAATGCAAGTGTAAAGGGGTGGGGAGAACAGCTAAGAAAAGTCAAGGGGTGGGGAACATTAAAGAGAGAATTAAATAGGTTAGAAGAGACCACGGAGTGTTCCTGCAATTCATGTTTAAAGCAGTGCCCGATATATTACCAAGTGTTGCAATTTAAATCCTTCTATCTGAAATATTTGCTGTATAATTAAATGTTTATAATGTTCCTCTCCGTCCCAATTGTTTGCAAATAAAGCTTGAACTTTTAGAATTTGAGAGTACATAATAAAGATTTTTTTTCCAGAAGAAATATACCTGCTGCTGCACAAGTAAGTACCTGGTGAGTATATGATGAAGCTGCTGTCGCCTCCAATTAGCCATTATATTTGTATTTAAAAAAATATATGCAAAGGGATAGCTTGCCGAAAACATGCATTAACATAATGGGAAACTCCTCTTTGTTTGTAATGAATTTAAAATCTTTGGCTTGTATTATAATGCAAAATAAAAATAAAGAGGGAAAGGAGTTAAAATCATCTCCACTCTAGCAGGATTTTCTTCACACATGGTAATCATGTTTTCTAAAAGCTAAATATTAAATCTGTCAAAAAGTTTTATTGTGGCATGTAGAGTTTTAATGGGCCAGATCCTCATCCAGTATAAATCAGCCTAGCTCTATTGCCTTTGGTGGAGCATTGTTGAGCAATCTTGTCCTAAGCCTTTTACTGCATTAAACCAATCAATCCTCACCTGAAAATTGGCTGTTGTGCCTGTTCGATAACTTTTCTGTAACTGTGTTTACAGGCATCCACATCCACATAATTTTGAGAAACGTACTACTGAGCTGATAGACAATGTTCACCTTAGGTGTTTGTAAAGCTGATGTATTGATTTATGTATATTTCAGTAGTGCCCAGCCCTCCTTTCGCTGTCCCAAAGACACCATTTCAGACACATCTTAGAAAAGGAGGCAATCCAAACAGTGTAAACATGCAGGGAGGAAGATTCCAGGTAGAGGCAGATCCTCCAGCTGGTGAAAACTGTTGAAGCCCATGGGGCTATGGCAATTTACACCAGTTCAGGATCTGACAAATTATAGTATCTTTTGGAACAACAGAACTTGTTTTGTCAATCAGCGTTTAATACTATGTCAGCATGGTTAGTTAATATGAACTAGACCAATATTTTTAGGTGAAACTGGGTTATAAACAGAGTTTGATTTTATGTTAACTTGTTTGTTTTGTGTCAGAACCTTACCATTACAAAATGAAATAGAAATATATGATACTATAGTAATTCCTCATATAGGTCTCAGTTTGATGTACTCAATGCACTTTTTCTCATGCCTCTGCCCTGCATTCCTCTAGATTAGTAGGATGGAATCAATGTGAATTGATCCAATTTGTAGAACACATTTCTAATATTGATAGTAATTTATATTCATTTGCTTTTACCTAATCTTTTATTAATTGTCATCTTGAAAATGTCAGTTAACGCTGTTGCCCAGAAATTGTGTAGCACAAGCTTGATAATAACAAAAGTCTACAATACATTCTAGATGCTGAAAAGAAACTAAAAAAAAAAAACTTTATATGAAGTAAAATGAAGCCATGTGCTTAGTGAAATTTTAGTATACCCTTTTCATTACAGGGGGCTTTGTAGTTACTACAATATTTAAAATCTCTCCATTCACAAAAAAAAGTTGTTTTTTAACTTTTATCTACTGTGCAAGCTAGAATATAGGGATGGAAAGTGTGGACAGAAACTGATTGGTTTTGGTAAATGTAGTCATGCATCTTGAAATAATGTGTGTTGGAAGCAATGACTGAAATGGCATTGCTTCCTGCCATGTTCTACCGTGCATTGCTAACAACATTTATGCTAATTATAAGGTGAATAAGACGGGATAATTGAACTCAGATATTGAAAATGTTTTACATAAAACTATGCTTGGGATGCACCCAAATGCTTAATTTTGGTATATGCCTAAATACAAGTGAATAATATTCAGTTCAAGCTGAATTAGAAGCCAATTTGTATTTAGAGCAATACATAAAATACTTTAGGTATTACAGCTTATCATAATGAATGATGGCTACTCTTTGTGAACAGAGCTTCCCTATAGGCCCTCCTACCTCTGTCCAGTCTTGGGGCCAATCTTAGAAATGGCCCTGCTGTAGGTACCACAAGACATGACACCTGAGGAGGCGGTACATGATTGGCATTTGGTGAGGGAGAGGCAGAAGATGGGCAGCAGCTTTGTGCTTTCAGTGAGAAGGAACAAGGAGAAAAGGGTTTGTCAGTAATTGGCACTGAGGAAGAATGGAAACCGGCAGCTGAGCCATACAGCAGGTAGCTGGGAGAGAATGAATGTGCCTCTTCCTTAAAACCTGGCCCCTTATTTGAACAGCTACTCCCTGTAACATCAGAAGGTTGGCTTAATACCTGATCACAGCCTAACTGTTCAAGTAAATATATCTTCATCAGATCACTGAAGAACAGCACATGGTACAGTATAGCTCTTCTGCACTGGGGGGAAATCTCACTTGCAGTGAACTGAAAATGGTAGAATTCAACCACACCTGGAACTGAACTTCACTGATCATCATCAGTGAATGGTGAGTCCCATACAAAGGCCATACAGTAATCTCCAATGTGTTGGTTGAAATACCTTTTTCTTTGTGACTGAATAAAAAAGCTTGCATTTCACAAAGAATGGGATGATGAATAATGTTCATTCTTGGATTAGGAATGGGGATGGCCTTACCATTAAAAAATCTGCTAAATATCATTGTTTGTTTCTAGTATTACTAGAAAAGAATGTCTAATCCACTCACTTCCACCAATGAAAATAGATGACAGAGGCCAACATTTTCAAATATGTATGACTAAAGTAATGCTCCGAAATAATGTCAGCCTGGTTATTAGAGGGGATGAGCCCCATCTCCCCCCTTCGGTTCATTCAATGCTCAGCACCTTTGAAAGTCAGATTTCTTTTACTTAGGCACCTAATTGAACTCACATTCGTTTAAAAATGTTAGCTTAAGAATTAGCATGTAGTTTTCATTACTACCCATTTTTAATAGTCTGATATACCACAGGTCCTTCTAGAATGGGGAAAAATGTGGTTTAATTATATTGTTTTTCCACATAAAGATGCGCGCTAAATTGAAACATACTTACCCTGTAGCTGAACAGTAGCTAGTAGTCCTTCACCCACTTCTTTTAATATCACAAATCCTAAGCAGACTGTGTTGGATAAATCTGCAAGAAACAATTATTGAAGTGAAAGGAATATTAGCAGGTTGGTTGTGTCAAATCACAGTATGTGTTCATTTTTGTTTTTTAGCTGGATACAGCTTTTTGCCTGAGCAGGCATAGTAGGCATGGAATCTATGCATCTTACTTCATCAAAAAGTCCCATCCTACTGTTCTTTATTGCTATATTGTAAAACTCTGACCTCATCAACCCCCTGCATGCAAATAAGTGAACAATCTGGAGTAGTAAAATTTTGATGCTCTCACTGCACTGCCATTTTCTGAGCAGATTTTAAGTATACACTTGACAATGGCCATTACTGAGCCAGCAAAGATGAACGGACCAATAAATGAACATATTTTGCCTTTTGTATCTGTCCTTAGAACAAGTCCTATTTATTTATTTATTTCCACTACCGCTATTTAAAGATGACAATATTTTAACTGATTAATTTAAAAGTCTAGAGTACTCTTAAATAGTTTGTCTCTAATTTCATTTTATAAAAAAAATTCCTTTTTTCAAGTTTTTTTTTTATCATCTGTTGTTTATCAGTGTCTTTTGAAGGAGGACTTGCATATCTGTTTTTATTGCATAGCAGAAACATGGATTTTTAAGAAGTGATATCAATGAACAAAGCAAACATATTGAGAAAACAGAGAAAGTATTTTTACTAACATATTTCTTGTTTAGTGATCATAGGTGTTTTCTTGTAACATCTGCAACATTTTCAGATAGAAATATACTTTTTAAATTAACTGTATCAATCTTATTATACAACAAACTTTAATATCTGCGGAATGTAATAATCCAGGAAGTATGTTAATAGTAAGAAATGTTGTTCTTGTTCAAGGTCTTTAAAATATTCAGGTAATGATGATACACCTGTCAACAAATACTTACAGTAGAAAACAGAAGAGAACTGTAAGTCAGTAGTCAGACATACTTTCTACTGTGCTAGTGATATTCCAAGTAATATAGTAGTAACTGATTGTATTCCAGACCTGCCCCCACTTATAAACAGCAACATATTAAATTTCATTACTTTTAGCCATTCCTAATACTTTTCAATTTACTTTGTATATAAAGAGAATAGAAATAAACCTGCATGCCATTTAGCATTATGTATCATGTAGTTGTACATAAAGATGTGATATAATGATATTGATAAAGTAGAGAAGTCCTTTGTGCACTGCAAAACCTCTATGCTGTATGGTTTGTTTTCAGAACTTGTGTGATTCTTTTTATTCCTTCTGTTTTGACTCATTATTATTAATTATTAATTATTAATTATTATTATTATTATATCCTGTGTTATTAAATTTCAGACTAGTGATTTATCTTACAAAGTATGAAAACGTGATTTCTCTGGGTTGGGATTTTTTTTAACATGTCATTGAAATTGAGTGTTTCCTTCAAGTGCCTTTCAGTCTAGGAAATGTATCTCTTTCTTATGATGATAAACTGTTGCCTTTTCATAGATGAGATCTGGCCCCTGCCCTCTCCTCCAGAGAAGGTATGGTACTTATATTAACCCTCCCCCCTGTTTGACAAGACATTGTCTCTTCCCCCTTCCTCCCCCCACACACAAAGAGGTAAAGTCTCCTGAGTCCCTAATTTCCAGGAGATGAAGCAATGATGGGGAGTGATCACAGTCAATAGCTTTGATTAACAATAAGGTAGAAAATTAGCAATGCTAGCATTCAACCACCCTGCCTAGTCTTCCCCATATGCTCACCACAGGCTGTGCTGGCTGTTTCTCAGAGTGTAGACTGAGCACTTTACAAGCTGTGAAGTAAGAGCAAAAGGTGCAGTAAAAGGATTAAACTAGGGGAATAAGGAAACAGAACAGAAAGCAATGTTACTGAAGCCGTTACAGTGTTTAATACAGGACAGGCTGTGGAAGGATAAAGTATGCTGTGTGTTGTCATTGTGTGTCTTTCTGTCATATGTGGATTTATTTGTATCTGGACATGTTTTGATGGAAATGGCAACTACTGTTACTACTGTGACCCCATCAGCAGCTCTGGTGTTGTTTCCGACAGACTCTGATGACCTAGAGAGGGGGAACGACAGCGGGACACCACTTCCCACCTCTGATAATGATGACAATTCGCTGGGCTACACAGGTAGAGTTTATCTTTCCAAAAATATTAATAGTTCCATATTGCTCACACTTTCCCACCTGCATCTTCCATTGCCACCTGTATGCAATTCTTTAACCGTCTCTGCTACTGAGCTATCATCATCATTGAATATCAGCATTCGTTCATACCATACCACTCTGCAGATAATGTTTGGATACAGCAATGCTGTTTAAATACACAACTATCTTCACTTCTTTTTTCTTTCAGTAGGTTCAGATTGTTTATACATTTGTAATCCTATGTATTACTGGGGAATGGAGCGGAAATCTCTTACAAATTGTGTAACCTATTGCATGACAAAGAGTTCATTCCCACATTTGCTCTGAAGACTGATGGTCTTTCTCCATGTGTTTATTTGTTATAAACAGCAACAAAATATACTTAAATTGAAAAAAAAACAAACCCTGATGATTAGAGAAGTTTCTCTGACTTTTGTTTTGCCTAACTACTTAATCTTTAAAGAAAAATGTCTGTCGGTCAGGTCAGGAAGGTAAAAGATAAAGTAGCACCACTGAATGCAGTGCAGCAAAAATCACTGAAGGGTACAATTCTGCCATCCTTATTCACACTGAATGGTGCCTTATTTTGGAGTAGTCCTGTGGAGCCAGATTTTAGATCGGCTACAGTGATGTAAAGGCAAAAGTGCTCTAATTCTGACCCATTTGGATTATTCTTGGGTTACTCAGCATTAGTCAGGATGGCAGAATCTAATCCTAAATTATTATCTGAAAAATGTGAAAATCAGACGTGTTGTTTATTATTTGCATTTCTCCTGAGAGTCACTCTTGGGCTGGGGAGCAGGAAGGGAAGATGGGGAAATGAGTGAGTTACACATTTAACTGTGTTTAGGGATGGACTAATAGTGAAATGTCTTACCTTGTACACTTGGCTTGTTGTTAGGTAACTAAAAAAAAAAGTGACTAAAAACTTAATCTGTACAGGACACACAGAGGGCAAGGAGGGGGCAAGAAACACTATACAACATTTACAATGATTATTGCTTGCATTACCTATCCCTGGCAATCACTTGTGCATGGTAATATTAGGTGTAAAGCTAGCTTTGTAAAATCTATTGTGTTTCTTTTTGAAATATTTCCTTCTGAAAAAGGGAAAAAGCAAAGCAATATAATTAGCCACCTATGCTGTCAAGGCACAGAAACTAAACTAAATAAAAGCATATAGAATGGCTTTAACATCCGTACAGGTTTTCTATTCTATTATACCATTATACCCTGCAGGATACTACTATTTCTCCACTCATGACTGGTGGATGTGCATAATTGAAGGATGTTTGCACCCTGCAAATGTTCCTGAGTAGACACAACTCCGTTAAATTACGTTGTGCTAATCTACTCTGAAAATTCAGAGCATAGTGACCAGCATTATAAAGTATTCAGGAATAATGAATATATCTTAAATAATATTTTATACTTATTGTAAGTGCATGTTTCTTTGGGGAAATTATTCTGTTTAATGGCTAGAGCACAGGACTGTTTCTGGGTCTGCCACTGCCTTTCTCTGGGTCCATGGGTTATTCACTTAGGGACAGAATTGAAAACGTACTTAGGTGCCTAACTCTCCTTGGTACCAGGGAGATGCCTATGTACCTTTAAAAATATCGCCCTTAACCTCTCCCTTCCTCAGTTTCCTCACCTGCAAAACAGATGAAATTATTTTACAGAGATTTTTTTGCTTATGTGTAAAAGACTGAGTTTCTATGATGAAGGGTATCAAATAGCAGTAATAATTAGCAATGTTTTACTATTTTCTATTATATGTGACATTATATTCATCAATACCTTCAAGCCGTGGCCTGCACATCACATTAGCAGATGGAACATGTCGTTGCAAAGAATTATTATTGGGCCAATTATTTAAGTACTTCTTATACAGCACCCATTACCCTGGTATCCAAACACCTCACAAACATTACTTGTTTTATCCTCACTACAGTCCCATGAGATAGGAAAAAATATTTCTCCATTTCATAGATAATCTCCCACCAAGAGACAATCCGGACAGACAGCAAAAAGATACCGAAGGGGGGGATTTTTTGGCAGGGAGAAGGCAGGGTCATGCACAGGAATAAAAATGTGATGGCTTTTGGAGGGGAACTTTCTGTGCCCCTCCCCCCACAGCCCCGATTCTGGAGAAGCTCACTCTCTTCACCATGGCCCTGGGGCCAGAGGAGCAGTCAGTTTCCCGCAGAGCCAGAGGAGCTCATTTTCCCCACCATAGCCCCAAGGCCAGAGGAGGCCAATTACTGGAGGGGTGAATGCCCCTGCTTGCTCACCCACCTTGTGCATGACCCTGGGAGGAGGGTAAAGATTTTCAGGTTTAAAGGTGTTGTAATAACTGCTGTTTCTGTCTTATCCTATCATATAACATATTCAACACCATTGTACTGGCACACTCCTCTTTGAGGAAAAGCTCTATGAAATTTATTAGGCAAAAAAGCCACTAGATATAGAAATTTAATGCTGTTCTATAGAAATTACAGTCAAAGCCTTAGAATGTAATAGAAAAAGATATCCCGTCTCTAGTTTTTTTGGGCCCATCCTATAGAATTTAACAGAAAAAGTTATTTTCTACTAAATTCTACAGTTTTGAAAGGGTAATTTGCTGTGATCTCCCTTACCTGAAAAATCTATCAACAGTACCATGTGTACTGAAATGTCCTCCATTTACCTGAAACTAAATTCATCCAAAGAAATTCCACTCCTTCTGTTGCATTTGGATAAAACAGGGTTTGCTATATTATTTATTGGGGTTTTTTATTGTTTGTTCATATAGTATGTTTATGCAAACAAAGCAAAATAAATAGTCTTAAGCACATATTATTAACAGAAATTTACACGAATCCCTACTCATGGATAATTAAATTCCAACTAATTAACTGAGCAGTGACTATCTTACATGATCAACAAACCTCCCAGCCAGCTAAAATGTCAAGTTGACCAGATACATCTTGCAGCAGATCCTTAAGTTTGCCCCAGTCAGGCTTTGGTGGAATGACAGTAGAAATGATTCAGCCACTGACAGTGTCACACCATCTATCCCTATATGACTTCAACTGTGGGGGTAAACAGGCAAAGCATTCTTGCTGTTTGCAATTGATCAGGTGGTAGGGGTGGAGGGCTAGGCATTCTCCAAGATAGTCATTCTCCTTGCCCTTTGTTTCTCTTTCCATAATAAAGTATTTCAGGGTGAAGATATGCAGCTCTTACATATTGCACTTAAGGGGGTGTTTATATATATAAAATTCATTGGAGTTGTGTCATTAACTCCAATGGCAGCAGGATAAGTTAATTACTCTAGTGAATATCATTTCCAGAGTACTTTTTTTTTTAGAAATGAAGACAGAGTAAACTCTTGTAAGGGTATCCAGGAGTGTCTACTCCCAGACACATTTTTTGAAAACACATTTTGGCAAACACTGAAGTTTAAAGTACTTCCGAAGATTTTTGTTGTCGTTGTTTTAAATGAGCAAGAGCAGGGGTAGGCAACCTATGGCACGCGTGCTGAAGGCGGCACATGAGCTGATTTTCAGTGGCATTCACACTGCCCATGTCCTGGCCACTGGTCTGGAGGGCTCTGCATTTTAATTTAATTTTAAATGAAGCTTCTTAAACATTTTTAAAACCTTATTTACTTTACATAAACAATAGTTTAGTTATATATTATAGACTTATAGAAAGAGACCTAAAAATGTTAAAATGTATTACTGGCACGCAAAACCTTCAATTAGAGTGAATAAATGAAGACTCGGCACACCACTTCTGAAAGGTTGCTGACCCCTGCGCTAGAGATTAAAGTCACATCTTTTATATGTGGTTAAGCAATATTCAGAGTGGTTGGGGGACAGACTACACTAAGACAAGAGAATTCAGTTTGCATGTTGAAGAGAAATCAGTTAAAGAATCTTTTGCAAGGTCAACAAGTCTCCTTCAACATCAGCTCTTATATGAAAAGCATCAATTAGGCCAAGCACTGTGCAATAAGAAAGGCAGCAGAATCTAGTAGCTAGCTCATAGGGTAAGAGTCAGAACACTAGTGTTGACTCTGCCACAGCTGTATACTTGAATAGAGCTGTGTGAATACTGATTTTTTTCAGACTTCTGGCAATTCTGACAAGTCAAAAATAATTAATCCTTAAACCAAAACCAATTTTTTTTTCAGAATTTTTAATGAATTGAAGTCTGGGAAAAATTGTTTTGGGTTGAAAAAAATTTCATTTTGATTTTAGGCATTTGTAACTATTTTAAAAAAATTAAAGAAAAGGAAATGTGGAAACAAAGGATTAGATTCACAAAGGAATGAAAGGTATGTCTACATGGGGATGGAAGGTCCCAGAGCTCAGGCTCCAGCATGAGCCCAAATATCTACAAAGCAGTTTTTAGCCCTATGAGCCCAAGACACTGACCCAGGGCTTTTATCCCTATGTAGACATGTTGTCAGGCATCATTCACAAAATGAAAGAAGAGGACATGATAATGCCCCCCACCCTTATAATCCATAGCCCAGTGGTTAGAGCACTCACTTGCAAGATAGCAGACGCAGGTTTGAATCCCTCTCTGCTCAGGAACAGAGATTTAAACCAGGTCTTCCCACTCCTAGGTGAGTGCCTTGGCTATTCTGGGGTGGGTTTCACTCAATCTCTCCTGTTGCAGCTGTTCTAATTTGTATCAATAATTAAATAGAGAGTGAAAGGAAGCCTGGTGGGAAGGGGAACATCCCTGCAACAAAAAATATTTATTTATACAAAGTGGAACAGTTTCAGCAAGGCAGATTGCGAGCGACCCACCCCAGAATACTTCTTAGCTCAGTGGCTAGAACACTAAACTTCAGTAGAAGTAGAAGACCTGGGTTCAGGAAGAGACTCTGCAACAGACTGATAATGAGGGCCTGGATGAATATTTTAGCTGCGTGAATATAAAAGAGGCTAGGTCTCAGAGGTGTGGTGCAGGAAACAGTAACAAGGCTTGGACACAGCCTGACTCTGTGGGTCTAGAAAGACAGTGGAATCAAAGCTGATGCCTAGGTTACGTGCTTGACTGACTGGGAGGATAGAGGCATTATCCTCAGTGATCAGGAAAAGAGTCAGAGCTTAGCTTGATTATGTTGAACTGAAGGTAACCAATGAGAGACAGGATAAGGTTTTGATTTGGACAGGCAATGTCTAGAGTGGAGTGGTAAATCCCTGAGTCATCAGTGTAAAACCATGTTTCTAAATAACATCACACGGAGTCAGAGGGGGTCAAAAAAGGGGACAAGGATGGAGCCCTCTGGATTTCCCACTGAAAAGCAGAGGAGATATGAGGAAAATCCACCAAACAAGATGCTGAAGAAATATCAGTAAAATAAAAGGAAATTCATGAATCATGAGTGAGGATAAGATTTCAAGAAGAAAAGCGTATGAACAGTGAATGGTGTCAAAAGCAGAAGAGATGGATGTCAACAATGACACTCGTTAGTGATTAGTAACTATTGCCTATTATTTGATTGTGAGGGGAAGGACCATACTCAAAATAGTACAAGCCTAGGTTATTTTCTCCATCTAATAAATGGCTGTGAAGCAATTTCTAGTATTGCAGTGTAGTGTTGTTAAAGTATGCTTGTGCCTTATATACCGGGAAGTAGCATATTTCCTGTTTAATCAGCTGTGACATAAATATTGGGGATCATATAACAGTTCACAGACTATAGCTTGTGTTAGAAGGACTGGTATGATGACTTGTTAAATTAAAACTATATGCAGTCATTCATTTTCAGATGTTTCACTAATCTTCGTTAGAGAGATGCTTTTTTTTAAAAGAAACTTTCCAAACATACTTATTTAGCATGAAGTTATTTAACCCTGATTTCACAGCTTCTCTGAACTACAACCCAAATTCAGCCACTTGTTTTCCCTCCCTCCCTTTCGTGTTTCAAAGGATTGCTGTGTGTCCCTTCCGTTTTCTCACTTTGCCTTGTCTCCTTGCTCATGGAAGTGGGTGGACTACATTCTCTCCCTTCCCCTGGCCGCCCAGTGGTCAGGAGGCCTATTCTTAATTCATTACCAATAGCTTAATATCAGAGTTAGCAAAGAGTGCAGGTTTCCATTGTCACTTCTCTAGGGATGATATTTAATTAAAAAGATCTGCTCCCTTCTTACCCATTTGTAGTTTCTAAGACACCCCCCCCCATTCCCACCAGTGATTTTACTTGGGTCGGGATGAGTGCCATATTGTCTACCTGTTTTTGAAAAGGGGCATTTTTTTAAACATATTGAGTCAGTCAAGGAGATTTTGCTTGAGATATTTAACTTCCAGGTGCAGGAATCTATTGTAATTCTTGTCCTTGGAAAACAAGGAAATTCTCTATACTCTCTTTCCCCTTTTTCTTGTATTAGGTCAGTATAGGGGTGGTTAATCCACAGAGGTCCCTTGCTCCCCTCTAAAGAGTGAGAAGAAAAGGTTTACATTCTGCAGCATCTCTAAGAAACTGGAAAAGAATACATAAAATATTAAGATTAGTGACAGGAAAAAAAAAACAAGAGGGTATGTTAGACAAAGTTTGGTGCAGATTATTTCTTTCTATATTCTCTTTAAAGAAGTGAGCAAGATCCCAGGCAAAGAAAGAGAGAGTGGAAGGAGAAGAAGCCTGGAGAAAGGCATTGGATTCAGTAAGGAAAAAGAAAAGAATAACTGTTTTGCAAGGTAGATTGCAGAGTGGAAAAAAAGAGAGGATGACTTTATTGTGTAGGAAGCTAGCATGGACCCAGAAAGCATGCAGGAACAGGGAAAATGTATGTGAGGCAGTACTGGGACTTTGTGGGAGGAGTAAAGGGTAAAGAAATCAATGAATGAAGGACTGTATGGAGTTCAGATATTCAGTCCTTGATTTGGGAGGGATGGAGAGAAGGGGCTGAGAACTGGGGGAAACTGATGGAAAGAATAAGAAGGGTGTAGGCCTGGAGGGTGTGTGCACACAATCATTCCAGGGTACAAAATATATCAGAAGGACAGAACAGGTCATGCAGGGGGAGGAGTGGCACTATATGTGAAAGAAAATGTAGATTCAAATGAAGTAAAAATCTTAAGCGAATCCACATGTTCCATAGAATTGCTATGGATAGAAATTTCATGCTCTAATAAAAATATAACATTGGTACGGGCAAATGAGTCGAACAACAATAGGTAAGAATAAAATGTCGACACATAGATAACATAATTGTTGATCAATAGTCAACATGGTTTCGTAAGGGAAATCTGTCTTACTAATCTATTACGAGTTCTTTTAGAAGGGCGTCAACAAATGTGGACAAGGGGATCCAAGGTGGACATATTTCTTAGATTTCCAGCCTTGACAAGTCCCTCAACAAAGCTCTTACTAAATTAAAGCGACATGGTAAAAGGAGGTCCTTTTATGGATGAGAACCGGTTAAAAGACATGTAACAAAGGGTAGGAATTAATTGCAATTCTCAGATGGAGAGGTGTAACTAGTGGCGTTCCCCAGAGTCAGTCTAGGACCAATCCTATCTCATTATTCATAAATGATTCTGAGAAAGAAAGGGAGTAAACAGCTTGAGGGCAAAAGTTTGCAGTGATACTAAACTACTCAAGATAGTTAGACCAAGCAGGATTGTGAAGAACTTCAAAAAGATCTCACAAAACTAAGGTGATGTGTTGGTCAACAAATGGCAAATGAAAATTTAATGCGGTAATGTAAAGTAATGCACATTGGAAAAAATAACCCCAACTATACATACCAATATGATGAAGCTAATTTAGCTACAACGAGATTCAGGAAAAAGATTGTGGGTCATCGTGGAGTAGTTCTCTGCAGTGGGGCAACAGCGTCAACAAAAATCGAACAGGATGTAGGAATCATTTAAAAAGCGATAGAGAATACCCCAAAGGTAGAGAGAGAATAAGACGGAGAATATAGTGGTATTCCATTGAATAAGCCATTGGGAGCGCCACAATCTCAAATTACTGTGTACAATGTGGTCTCCGTACACCGTCAAAAAAGATATATCTGAGCACTAGAAAAGGTTCAGAAAAGGGCGACTAGAAATGATAAGGTTGAGAAGTGTCCAACAGGAAGATAAAGAGGCTATGCCTCTTCAGCTTTGGAAAGAGGGAGACTAAGGGAATGATGAGAATAAAATCATGAATGATGTAGAGAAAAGTGATAAGGAAAAGTGTATTACTTATTCTCATAATACAGAACTAGGTCACCACAATGAAATTAATAGGTTAGCAGGAATTAATGGTAAATTCTCAGAATGGAGAGGGTAACTAGTGGTGTCCCAAGGGTCAGTCCTAGGACCAATCCTATTCAATTTATTCATAAATGATCTGGAGAAAGGGGTAAACAGTGAGGTGGCAAAGTTTGCAGATGATACTAAACTACTCAAGATAGTTAAGACCAAAGCAGATTGTGAAGAACTTCAAAAAGATCTCACAAAACTAAGTGATTGGGCAACAAAATGGCAAATGAAATTTAATGTGGATAAATGTAAAGTAATGCACATTGGAAAAAATAACCCCAACTATACATACAATATGATGGGGGCTAATTTAGCTACAACGAGTCAGGAAAAAGATCTTGGCGTCATCGTGGATAGTTCTCTGAAGATGTCCACGCAGTGTGCAGAGGCGGTCAAAAAAGCAAACAGGATGTTAGGAATCATTAAAAAGGGGATAGAGAGAATAAGACTGAGAATATATTATTGCCCTTATATAAATCCATGGTACGCCCACATCTCGAATACTGTGTACAGATGTGGTCTCCTCACCTCAAAAAAAGATATTCTAGCACTAGAAAAGGTTCAGAAAGGGCAACTAAAATGATTAGGGGTTTGGAGAGGGTCCATATGAGGAAAGATTAAAGAGGCTAGGCCTCTTCAGCTTGGAAAAGAGGAGACTAAGGGGGATATGATATGATAGAGGTATATAAAATCATGAGTGATGTGGAGAAAGTGGATAAGGAAAAGTTATTTACTTATTCCCATAATACAAGAACTAGGGGTCACCAAATGAAATTAATAGGTAGCAGGTTTAAAACAAATAAAAGGAAGTTCTTCTTCACACAGCGCACAGTCAACTTGTGGAACTCCTTACCTGAGGAGGTTGTGAAGGCTGGGATTATAACAATGTTTAAAACGGAACTGAATAAATTCATGGTGGCTATGTCCATAAATGGCTATTAGTCAGGAAGGGTAAAGAATGGTGTCCCTACCCTCAGTTCATCAGAGGATGGAGATGGATGGCAGGAGAGAGATCACTTGATCATTGCCTGTTAGCTTCACTTCCTCTGGGGCACCTGGCATTGGCCACTGTCGGTAGACAGATACTGGGCTAGATGGACCCTTGGTCTGACCCGGTACGGCCGTTCTTATGTTCTTATGATAGAGATCCGAGAAGAAATCAGTGAGAGAGAGAGGTCAGTGAGGAAGCAAGGCTCATTGAAGACAAGGTCCAATGAGTGACGATATTTGTGCACAAAACATGCTTCTTTTTGTTTCGTGTGTTTATTCCACAACTGAAGTCACAATCTTGTGGATGTCTGTCTGATGTCACAGACTGAGAAGTTATGGCATGGAGCAAGCAGTTAAAAGATATTTTTAGCATATCAATAGTTCTAGTAATCTGTAGTCATATTTGGAATTTGTATCCTGTATGCCATATCCAACAGCGTAAAGAAAAGTTAATATCTGTTACACCTGTTAACGCTGCAGAGGAAGTGAATTGGATTTGTCCCTGACTTGGATGTCAGAATTGTTAACTAAGTTAAATTACAGAATCTCTATTAGTGGTAGCGATGAATGAGCTAGAAAGAGCCTGAATTGACTTTTAGATCTCAGGGTAAGTTTTTAGGGCTGGCAGAACATTTATTTTTTCTTTCTCTCTCTTTTTTTAAAACTTGTTAGCTGAGCAAATGTGATCAGGAGTCATTGACATAATGAACATGGCACTTTATGATACCAGTGTCTCAAAGTTACCTCTCAGAGTGCATGTTCACTTTAAATCTAGGAATAGATAGATACTATGATGCTCACCTTAAAAAAATCTCCTCTGTTCTTGTCTATCAACAATGTATTTCTGTCCTCCATGTCTTGCAAAATAACCAAAAAGGTTCTTACAGTTTTGGCAATCTCTGTGCTCTTACTTGCTAGCATTCCAATCATGAATAATCATGGTATTCAATTCAATTAATATTTGACTTTCTCCCATAAGTAAAAGTGCCCCTAAGGAAGGAAACATCTATTCCTGAGAACAAGAAGTAAATGTTTCATAGCATAACACCTCCTCTTTCTTTCATCTAGTTAAAGCTTTCTGTGTACCCTGCAAGAAAGTATTGCCCTAAAAAAAAAAAATTAAACATCTTGATCTACCCATGAAAATGCATTCAGTCATAACATATCTGTCAAGTGCTTTACAAGTGCTGGTTACACCAATGGAGAAAAATCATAAAAATAAATTTTGTTTGATGTTGGCTGAAACTAATCATTATGGTACCAATAAATATATGCATTTTTGTACCTAGAAAACAATTTTCATGTTCAGTAGCTTCCTCCCTCAGAACAGAGCACTACAGCATTTGTATGTGCACTCTTTAGCTCATGTAGGGCCTGAAACAAAGCCCATTGAAGTCAATGAGAATCTTTCTGTTCACTTCACTGGGCTTTGGTGGAGGATCTCTAGTCCCACAAGTGATGCACGCTCCCTGTCTCTGAGATATCCTGCAGTACACTTCTGCAGCTGCAAGAACAAAATATTCAGATATCTGTCATCTGTCCACTGAGGTGCCCCTTTTCTGAATGCACCATGAACAGCAAAAGGCACCCAAAGGAGGCTTAAAATCATTGTTTCAATAACTTGTTTATTTACAGAAACACATTTTAGACTGACTGCTATTAAGTTGAGGGAGCAAGGTGGGTGAGGTAATATATTTTATTGGACCAGCTTCTCTTGTTACCTCAACCACCTTGTCTCTCTAATATTCTGGGATCAACACAGCTACAAGCACACTGCATACATATTATCAAAGTAGATGCCAAATTTTCTTTGAATGAGTACTATAGGAACTCCTGGGAATAATGAGAATGCTGTCTACAATATCCCCCAAAAAAACCATTGTAAACACAATTCTCTGTTGGTGAGCATATGAAATCCCCCACGGGATGACTGTACTTTTATGCAAAATTTGCCACTTGTATATGAAGTTCAGATATGCATGATAATAAAATTGGTTCTGCTATTTTAATTATTTTTCTGGCTTTAGTAAGAATTACTTTTCAATGAGATTATATCCATAACATCATCAAAAAGGGCCAGATGGTACACACAGAAGGAGAAAAACACAAATTCCCAAATATAGAATTGCATATTTTAAAGGTGTAATTAATATCGCTGCCACAAGTATCACTGCAATCATTTCTACATATTTTTTTTTGTTTATAATTAGGGGGAAAAGAAGAAATGAGCTGAAAATGAGGTGCATAAAATTAATTATGTTCTTTACATTCACAATGCTTCACCTCAAACAGCCACCTGATGGAAATTCTTCAACCTCAAGTATGTGTCCTCAGGGTGCAAAAGCCAAAAAGAGTTCAATCAGCCCAAAGGAAAGTTTTGCCATTCTAATGGAGAGGTCTCTGTGCTCACAAGGAAGCATATGCCAAAGTACAGGTGTGCATTCTTCTTCATTAAAAGCAAGATTAACCTCCACATATTGTTAACAGCTGCATCTCCATAATGATCACTTTATTTCAGTACTTTATTTTAGTGAACTACTTTTCTAGCTTATAAAGAACAGACAATATAGGCTAAAAGTTCAGCATACCTTGAGTAATAAAGATCTTACAAGTTGGGAAAGATTAACAGGTCATGAAAAAATAAGAGTCTGGTCATACTTAGAACAATTTTAAACCAAATCTTTTGTGGTTCAAAAGTGTTCTCTCCCAGAAACACACAGGGGAGGTCCAACCAACCCTGGCTTCTTACACTTACTGTTTTCTGCACTGTCCACGTGGGGGTTAAGAAGGAGCTCAGTGATCTGCTACTCCATTTTGCATGTCTTTGGTTCCTTCTTCCTTTCATGGCATATCTGCTCCTTTAGAGGCTTAAATGCACAAGGACAAGCAAATCGTCTTGGTCCCATTTTTTCTGAGTGAGTTGGAGAGCAGGCCACCCCAAAGAGATGATAAATATTAAAGCGGTGTGAGGCAGAGTGAGCTGTACTGGCTGCCCTCATTCCCTGGTGTGGAATGAGGTAATCCTTTGTGTCTCTCTCTCAGGAACACAACCAAAGATAGAAGAGTGGGTATCAAACTAGCCCTATTGATAATCAAAGGTAATGAGCTTTTGTCCCACTTTCATGTGTGCTAGAACATACATATATATTCTTAACTGATTATACAGATATATGTCAATAAGGTAAATTTGCTTGTTTCTGTATATACAGCTTATCCAGGGGTTGAAATACTGTTCCAAAATTAAATTGGAGAGTGACCTTGTGGCATGTGGGGATGGGTAAATGGAAAGATAAGGGATCAAAAGGAGCTCCTGTTCCCACTTCCCTGAGTCTGTTCCCTCATTCTGTCTCCCCTTGAGTTCTTGCCAGCAGTTACCTCCTCCTCTCTCTGCAACTCCAGTTTACTTGGGCTCCAGCAAGGAAACATTAAGAGCAGAGAAGACCATCTCCCTGCCATCAATACAGTGGTGGCTGGGAGAGATCACTTCAGGGAAATGCAGCTCAGAACCCACAGCCCAACTCAGGAGTGAGTGATCTGAAACAAGAACACAGGGAATCTGGTAGAAAATCCCAGGCACCCATTTGCATGGTCTTATTTTGAATATTATAAATAAAATAAGAGAAGATTTGCAGGCCCTATAGCATGTGAGCCTGAGAGAGAGAGAGTTGCAGGAAATGTTGTGGAGGAGAATGGTAGCTCAATGTTGCTTTGGGACGCTAGTGAGAACTGAACTGAGCTTTAACCCAAATTCTGAACTGTTGAGGTTGACACATCTATACTTACAAAGTAAGATTAAAAAACAAGGTTTTGATTAGTCTGCAGATTAACATTGACAGTATGCATGGGAGGAGAAAAAATCATGTATAAGAGTATGGAGATTTGCTAGCTAAAATGATTATCTGTGGCAAATCCTCATTTTTAATACACCATTAAAACCAGTGAGAGCAGGCAAAGCTTTAAATCACTACAAATCTTATTAAAATTAGCTTCAGTATTGGTTGAGTTACAATTTTTAAATATGAATAATTAGATTTTGCTTTTTACACATTCTTCTGCCATATTGTGAGCCAGTTATCTCAGGGTAAAAAAAAATCTCGTGTTAAGATTAAGGTATTTTGAACTACAAATAATCTGCCTAACATGACTTAATTTGAGCTCTCTGGGCCTGCTCTGGCTCCCTTTGGGACTTCTGCCACTGACATCAGTGGGAGAAGGATTGAGCCTTCCATTTGGTAGAGAAAAAATCATGCTACATTTATTTTGAGCAATGTGATTAAAATTTAGGATAAGAATTTGTATCATACTGATGCTATTTGAAATGACAATGTTAGCACATTCCTTGAACTATGTGTTCAAATGCTGGTAGTCTCTACTGTGGGTCTCATAGAGGACTGTAGTGTTAGAAAGTGCTGTGTCAGTCAAGACTCAGCTTGAACTGAATATAGTGAAAAGTCATGGTTTTGCCATCTATGTTAACTTCCCTTTAGCCATGACACTTCTGTTCATACAGAGACTGATCTAAAGCCCCTGAAACTCAGTTCCATTGATTTCCTTAGGAAGTTAATCCAGTCTGTAGTATTTATGGGGAAGCTTTTCAAAGCACGTAGGTGATATAGGAGCACAAGTCCAACTGAAAGTCAGTGGAATCCAATTATATTCTTGCCTCTTTGCCAAGGTGTAATGTATTTTGGAGCCTTTCAGTTTCCCATTTGGAGCAGACACTAGTGATGATGAGTCTGTTTTTTCATATTGTTATATTTATAAAATGATCTGAAGTGCTGTTTCGTGAAACATCCTATGAATAACAATAAATAGTCATTGGGCCAGGGAGTGAGAATGACACCTACCCACCTATATAAATGCCTGAAAAATCCATTTCAGGTTCAACAAAACATGGATTTGGGGGGGGGGGGGAACAGATTTTTTTTTCTATTTGCTGACATTTTTCATATTTCTTGAATTCAGCTCAACCTGAAACAATTTTTTTTTTTTTTTGGTTTGGAACTGATAGTGAACCAAAGAATCAATTATTCCCCCAGCTCTACTTCTAAGTGAGAGTGAGATAGTTTGAATGTTTTCTATACTTTTCATTTAGAGAAAATGAAGTCGTTAGAATGTTCACTTGACTTCCATAATTAGGATGATACAGAATAATAGGTTTTAAGAATAAATCTAATTTATTTCAAGAATTTTTGTGCTTAAACTCCTGTACATATAAGAGGCTAGATTGTGGCCTGTGCTCTCATGTGCGGGAATAAAGGTGTGTAATTCAGCCCCTTATTTCCCTATGTCAGATAGCTGTACAGTGAGGGAGAGCTCCCTTGTTGCTACATTGCATCTTCCCACATCCATCTGAGTCAGAGTGGGTGGGAAGGAGTGAGGAATGGTCACAACCTGGGTTCCACCTCCCATCCCCTCAAGCAGCATCTAGCATGATGACACCAGCATGAGAGGGAATATATGCTACACTGGGTGTAGGTCTGGCACAGAGTATGTCTCACATGCAGCTACCTAGATGCAGAGTCCCAGCGCTTTAACACTGGCTGTGTACGGGCAGGTACCGGCGGCCACTTCTTACCGGTACACTATACCAGCCCACTTTCACCTCTGCTCATCAGATGTTTTGAAGATCCCCAAATCAAAACAGGCAGTGACAATTACTTCCTCTAATAATGTACATTGTTGTGTGAGCTGCCATGTTAACTCCCTGCTGTGTTTTCAAGCACTGAACAGACCAAGGCATATTAACAAAACCATTTATTAGACCACCTTAACTAGAGAATGCCCCAGGCCATATTTGATATGGTCAGCATGGAAGAAATAGGTCACTAGCCCACTGGGATTTGATCAAAAATGTGACAAACCTCAAATACATTCAGTACTAACGATGCTAATGAGACCTAATTTAAATATTACTTTAGAGAAGATTGCTTTCTTTTGGAGATAACATGATCTTTTGCTAATGCATTCTGGGCTTTATCACATATGTATTAATGTAGGTTCTCTGCTGTTATGTTTTCTTTAGACATTTTCTTCTGCATTCTGGCAAGAAAAATAGATTAACAGATCTGTTTAAAACAGACTGCTGCTAACACAGAGTTGTTCTTTTGACCCTAGCTGTTTTTAATATATTCCATAGAGTTCAATTATATATGGACACAAATCAAAAGAAAGGTTCCTTCACCTTTCTATAAAAGGAGGTCTATTCAGATTAGCACTAACGATTGACATCAAATAATATAGTATTCAGAGATGAATACTTGACTGACCGTGGCTTATACATGAAGCTTACATCTAAATGAATTAAACATTCTTTGATTGTTTAATAAGCACTTTGTTTTCTTTCCTAAAAGAATGAATGCTTTGAGGACTTTGAAATGATAATTTAAGTAATTATTGAAATGTATAAGCTATGACTGTGAAACTACATTTAATTTTTTGTAAATTTTTATTGTAGCTAGGTTACTCTGAGTTTTAAAGACAACATAATGTAGCATATTATAGTCCACGGGTCGGCAACCTTTCAGAATTAGTGTGCCGAGTCTTCATTTATTCACTCGGATTTAAGGTTTCACGTGCCAGTAATACATTTTAACGTTTTTAGAAGGTCTCTTTCTATAAGTCTATAATATATAACTAAACTATTGTTGTATGTAAAGTAAATAAGGTTTTTTAAATGCTTAAGAAGCTTCATTTAAAATTAAATTAAAATGCAGAGCCCCCCAGAGTGGTGGCCAGGACTTGGGCAGTGTGAGTGCCACTGAAAATCAGTTTGTGTGCTGCCTTCGGCACGCGTGCCATAGGTTGCCTACCCATTATAATGCATATATTTCCTTGATTTTTCTTCAAAATGGCTAATTAAAATTCATAAAAAAATGCATCTCTTTTATTTAAATGAAACTCACAATTGCAAGGAAATTAAAAACAATGTTAGATATGTCACCTCATTACATAGATGACTCTGTGTATGAAAGGTCATATGGTCCACTTCAGAATTGTTTTAAATGTTCTTGTGTTTATAGGTTTATCTTGACAGTTAACCTTCTTTTTACACAGCCTTATATGGCTTCAGAAAGAAAGAACACCAAATACAAGCAGAGGCGGTGGGTGGGTGGAGTGGGTCAGGGCACGGGGGCATCCATTTTTCCGGATGTTGGCCCAGTAGCTAATTTGCCACTGACCAGTCCCTTGAGAGTGACCATTTTAGTGTGCCAGACCCCAAGAATCTACACAGTTCTTCAGAGGCAGACCCATGGCCTCCACAAGTCCAAAACTGGGCCTTTGGATGCCAGTGGCCCCTGTCTCTCTCTCAGGCTGCCTGCAGTGCATCCTTCACCTTCAGGGTGCAATGCGCTCAGTAAGGTAGCCTTACAGACACAGCAGGCAGTCTTTTTGAAACAAGATAATTTATTAGTCCCCTGGCATGCAGAATCTGAAAGACCTTAGGTCAGCATAGAGAAGCAAAGGTTGATACAGAATTCAGACTAGCCAATGGCAGGGCTCTCTTGAGCCATGCTGCAATAGAAATCATCTCTTCTTCCTTTCCCTCTCTGCTCCTTTGCCTTAGGGTACATCTACTCAGGTTCATGGGGCTCATGCTGTGAGGCTAAAAATCACCATGTGGATATTCAGGCTGGAGCTTGGACTCTGAAACCCAGTGAAACTCCATCCTGAGCCAAAACGTTTACACTGCTGTTTTTAGCCCTGCTGTGTGAGCCACACAAACTTGAGTCAATTGACCGAGGCATGGAGACTCATTGACTTTTTTGTTTGTTTGTTTTGCTGTGTAGAAATAGCCTTAGTCTCAGATGAGAGCCCCTGTTTCTACAGATATGTCTATACTGCAAAGAAAAGCTTGCCAGCTCATCCATGCCAGATGCCTCTGGCTTGCAGGGCTGGGGAGGGGGCTGTGGGGCTGTTTCATTGCAGTGTCGACTTCTGGGCTCGGGCTGCAAGTTTTGGGACCCACCCATTGCATGGGGTCCTAGAGCCTGGAAGTCTACATTGCAATTAAACAGCCCCTCAGCCCCAGCCCCAGCCCCATGAGCCCGAGTCAGTTGCCACCAGCCAGCTGCATGTCTCTAATTGCAGTGTAGCCATACCTTGAGAGCTTAACTCTTAACACAGCCACTGGACACCTTTCTCGATTGTTCTCCAGTTCAGGGCCTTTGCTCTGTGTCCCTGCAGAGGTGGGGAAAATCTCCTTCCTCTTGCCTGTTGGTCTCTAGGTGTGAACGTCTATGCCACTGGGGTTTCCATTGTCTTTTCTGGACCCTCCAGTCACATATATAGACTTCATTCAGTTTGTTAATGACTCTGGTCTCCACCAAAGCAGCAATGTGCATCCAGCACCTCAGCCCTTGTCTTTACTCTCTGTGTATAGCAGTACAAATCACAGAGGGAAGCTGAGGCATGCACAGGGATCATACAAATATTACCAAAAGTATCACATTCTTCACAGATATATGCCAGGATAAGTATAAAATCAATTAATTAATTATTTCTTCAATGGATTAATAGAGACTATGGAATAACAGAGCATCTGCAATTAGTGAGAGGACTGAATCTGAAATAGAGCCTGAATAAACAAACTTCCACTGCATCTGTAACTGTTGTAACATACAGGCATGATGACTTTCCAGCTCCAGGGTCTCACATTCTCTTGTTCAGAAATTTTCCTAGCCATGTTCTGCTCTTTTATTGCTATCTTTACATCTCATAATGCGGGACTGCTCCTCAAGCAGTTTTCTCACCACTAGGACTCATTGGCCACTCTCTGATGGACATTCTGCTCAACATTGACCATGTGGTAGGAGCAGAGGAAAAAAAGCATCAGTCGGGGAGTGAGAAGAAGGTTTGGAGGGGTGAAGGAACCAGATACGATTAAGGAGTGAATGGTCTAGAGGATTAGGAGGGTAATGGACAGAGAGATGGGACTGAGAACAACGAATTAATAACATAAAAGGGACAAAATAAAAGGTACCGTGTATGAGATAGTGCTAGGATTCTACCCCCGCCCAACCGCATCCACCCCATGGCATCTGCCCATCTGGGTGCTGTGGGGCATCCACATCCCACCTGACTATGTCTGGTGCTTCTGGGGTCAGGTTGGCGCTGCCACTGGGGCTTCCCATGGGCCCAGTGGATAATCTGCTCTGACAATGAGCGGCTAACTAAACCGTGTTCATAAGAAGACCATAAAAGTGCTGATGAAGATCCTGGTTCTGATATTGTATGAGACACAGTAGCTTACTAGACACTCCTTGTATAAATCTGCAGAATAATTGTATTTTCAATGAGGCCTTTCTCTAGATGGACAGAATGGGAAAGGGATTTGAAATAATTAGCTTTCCTTAAAAGGATGCTAATCTAATGAAACCCTGGGAATATAACATTAAAATAGTAAAAATGAACTGTACCAATGGACTCTAATAGCGTTTCACAGCTTTATATTTTCCAGAGGGATCTGATACATCTTGTATGCAATCTGCATCTGATTTACAGATATAAGTGCCTCTTATCTAATAAATTAAGCAAATGCCTTTTTTGTTCCGCACTGTATGCTTCTTAGTGTAATATGATGGAAAATTCTAATTCACAGAAGAGATTTTACTAAATCTCCTGATATATGTATCCAAAAGCTCTTTAAAAAAATCATTCAAGGTAATCTAAAATGTATGTGGTAGCTCTTTATCATTTTCTGAAATGATCCCTGTGCATGTTTTCATTGGATTTTAATGAGCACAGTTAAAAGGCACTTTATTAATAGTAACCACTTAGTGTTACTGTTAAACATAAGGACACAACAATTCCTCTTTAATAAGAAAGCAGTTAAAGTGTTTCCATTCCTTTTCAAATGCATTAACATAGAGCACAACCAATAAATAAAAGAAAAAATAATCCACCGGTTTGACTAAAAGTTAATCAGGCATGATGTAATGCCCATTAAAGTCAATAGAAAGAACCTCATTGGCATCATGTGGGTTTTGGCCCAGACCCATTGGCAAAATTGTTGCCAAATCCTGCCCTAATATATTCCATAATAAAATGTTGAGGCCCAGATCCATAAAGGTAGTTAAGGACCTAAATCTAGGGTTTAGGTACCTAAATCCCAGTTTTAGGCTCCACTGTGATTTTCTACGTGCCTACAAATTGGGCATTGCAATGTTCAGCATTGCAGCAGCTAAATTCATTGTGAATGCCTTATTATTGTTGTTAAAAGTCTATTGATGCTTTTAACTTGGAATTTAAAATATCAATTTGATGACCCTGCATCCTAAGAAAATATGGTTCTTCAATCCACAAAGGCTAACAAATCAGAGAGGTGGTGCCCCAGATTGCAAATCATTAACTAGGTCCTTCTCCAGTTATGACAGTGCCATCTGCCTAGCTCTTTCATTTCTATTCTGAGTCTGCATATAAAAAAATTGGCACTAGGCTCATTTATATTGATACCACCCTGATACGCTGCCAAAATAGTTGTGTTAAAATTAGACTAACCAGCTTGCCAGCTCACTAAGTGAACATCTCATTAACTCTATAGCTACTGGGGATTCTTATGTCCTTGTCTCCAGCATGTCAAATCTGTAAAGTGCACATGGGAGGGCAAAAGTCCGAGGCTCTCAAAAAATGTCTTGTGATGTGAGTCTTGCTAGCAATGTGCTTATCTTCCAGATAGTAAGGAAATTTTTGTAAGTTTTGCCATCTTAAAATGTGCTTTAAAAAAAACAAATACAAAAGGAAAAACATATGCCTATATTAATAATGCTCCCTGAGAGACAAAATCTTTAGCTCATTTTGAACCAACTAATACTCTTACCTGCTCTTTATTATGACACTGGGTACTGACATTATTGGTTCACCTCACTAAGTAAATGGAAGAGTGAACTGAAACATGGAAAATTCTCACTAAGTAAAGGGAAGAGTGAATTGAAACATGGAAAATTTTCCAAATGACTGAGTTGCGGAAATAACTTTCCATTGATCAGCTGTAAACATAAATCGATGTTGAAACAAACATAGAGTTTCTTTCATATATGGGTCTGAGCGGATATATAGTTAGTCTGGGTATATACAGCACTACAGTATGTGGGAAAGATTTAACTATCTATATTCAAAGTAGGTGGGACATTTTTCATAGTCAGTAAATAAGCTTCTGAGAGGAATAACCTGAGTGGTCCAAAGTTCCTTTGTCTTGTCTGGAACTTAAAGATCACAGATTTGCTGCTATTACTATCACAAGTGTGGATCAAATGATCAAAACTAAGAATAAATCTTTCAAGTGAAACAAACACCAAGGGTTACCTCCTGTTTCATTGACTTCAATGGGAGCCAGATTAGATTCCATATACTTTATAAATTTAATCAGTCTTGACATTTGAGAACAAACAATCTATATGAATTTTTGCTGCATTTATGTACAAAATTAGATAGATGGTTGCCAAGCTATTTGATTCACATATGTAAATACCAATTTGCGTTCACATATCTGGTGATTGCATGGTCAAAATTAGATGTCTCTTCATGATTCTGTCGTGTGTTTGACTTAGTATGTAACTGACATACTTTAGGTAGATTGTTTAACTATATAGATGTGAAACAAAATACTCATGTTTAATGAATTGGTAATTTTTCACAGATCATTAAGTAATTATTCTAGGGAAGGCTAAATAATATTTTTTTCTGTGCCTTGTTTGAGAGACTGAATTTATAATGTTTGGGTTAGACTATCAAAAGCATAAGTACTTTCAGAGCTTTTCAGTGACTTGTTTGTTGATTATATGGGTATGTTACTTTGCAGTCAAGTTCACAAGGCTTGCCTATGATTAGTTTAAGGTAATATATATCAAGACTTCTTTCATTCACTAAAATTGAGAGCCATTCTAGTGTACAAAAACTAAAGTCAAGTGGTAAAACTTTAAAAAGTGATTAATTGTTATCACATAGAAAATCTGGAAAATGTATCTGTGGAAAAAATTATGTGAGAATTTAGTACATTAAATAGTCAATTAATCACTGGTCTACCTAATTTTAAAAAGCCATCAGTATTCAGATTAGATTCAGTACTGGTGAGGCAGCCAGTAAAAGAGCTCCTCATTCAGCCACTAGAGCACAGGACATTGAGTTCTAATTAGATAGGACTCAACTCTTTGAGCAATGAACTGCGTTGGTTTATGAGAAGAGTTTTCTTATTATTTAATTCAATTATAGATACTTCAATTTTTTCTAAATTAATAACATGGATACATGCACTGGGATAAAACAGAACTTCTTTAATTCACAGTAAGAAGGGAAGACCCATTATGAATTATTAAATATTGTGTATTGGTAAATAAATGAAATCAAAATTCAAATGTAATTCTTATATCTTGATAAGCATAACTAGTTTTAATTGCTTACAATGCTTCGAGAGTAGTGTTCAGTAGCATACTCTGTTAAAATAATGAAGTCTTAGTAACATGGCAACAGACTTTAGACTCTGCTGTTAAATCTTTGCAGAGAGGTGAGTGAAGAGGGCCAGACATGTGTGTTGTGTTTCTATTGGCTTTGAGTTTTTGGTGTTCTTGGTTATTTTTTTTATTTTTTGGGGGGGTAGAGTTGTGAAGATTATAATGTGTGGATCAGTTTCTGCAGCCCATCAGGGTTTTCGATCTGGCCCCCGGGCTTGCCATCCCGGTGGCACCACGGGCCCTGTGCCACTCCCAAAAGCGGCCGGCACCACGTCCCTGTGGCCCCTGAGGGCATGGGGGGGAGCAGAGGGCTTTGTGCGCTGCCCTCGCCTGAAGATACCTCCCCTGAAGCTCCCATTGGCGGGGAACAGGAACGGGAGCGGTGTGGCGCAGGGCCAGAGTAGGCAGGGAGCATGCCCTGGTCCTGGTGCATGCCGCTGTCACCCAGGAGCTGCTTCAGGTAAGCGGCGCTGGGCCAGAGCCCGCACCCGAAAATCCTCCTGCACCCCAACTCCCTGCCCTGAGCTCCTTGCCGCACCCTATGCCTCTCCTGCACCCTAACCCCCTGCCCTGAGTCCCCGCTGCACCTTGCACCCCTCCTGCACGCCAATCCCTTCCCTGAGCCCCCTCATTCACCTTGCACCCCCCCCTGCTCTAACCTCTTGGCCTAAGCCCCCTCCTGCACACTGCACCCTCTCCTACACCCCAACTGCCTGCCCCAGCCCTACATTCATGGCCCTGAATGCAATTTCTCCACCCAGATGGGGCCATCGGGGCAAAAAGTTTGCCTACCCCTGTTCTAGAGTATATGAGATAAAATATTAACCCAAACATGTCAACCATCTTAAGCAGTGAGTTAAAAAAAACAAACCTTCATTCATTAAGATAGTACCTGCCTAAGATAACATGTCAGGTCATAGGAGGTTATATAAACACAGTGAAAACAAACTGTAAGTTCCTAGGGGAAGGGGATGTCTTTATTTTTGTTTATTCTACAGCACCAAATAAATTGACAGTACTGAAAAAACAAGATGATACATCTCAGTGACAGTATGTCATTTACCAGACATCTAAAATTTTCATCATCTTAAAGAAAAGTAAGTTACCCTGTACTCATTACTAGAGTCTTAAAATTCCTCCTAGCCTGTGATAAGACTATTTCTTTAAAGAAACTCAGTGTTACTTAATAAATTCACCCTGCTATGCAGGGAATTTTCTGAGAGACAAGGGAAATGTCAAGGCTACAGGACTACCTGCTATTTTATCTAAGCTCAGGATAACGTATTTTCTCCTCTTCCAATAAGTAAACTCACCTTAAATAACAATTTATAAATGATAAATTATTTATCACAATACAACAGCAGCAAAGTAGAAAGCTAGCTAACCTGACAGCACTAGAGATTTAATTGTGCACGTATGGACTGCTTACTGAAGCACAGAGAATATTTCACGTTTCTTCACCTTGTTGACATATTTACAAAACTTGGCTTGCCTACTGAAGGTAGGTGGGGGTTAGTTTTTTGTTTTTTTTTCCGTTGGTTTGTTGTTATTTCACACTTCATTCCACAAGATTCCTCCCAATGGAGCAGGAGGTGATGATCTTATTGTCAGTCAGTTATACATAAGATTTATGTGGTAGGAAAAATATTAATGTGGATGAAGAAAATACAGTAATTCGTAGGTTTTAAAATTAATGGAGCTCAGAACTTAATTAGTAATGCCAAAGGTGAAGAAAGTCAAGGCAGGCAGAGTTGTCCTAAGTGGGAATAATTACTTTAACAAACATATTTGATACAACACATATGGTCTGCCCATAGCTAGAGCCATCTGTCAGGATGGCTTGGTGCCTGCTCACAACTGATAAGACCCTTGTCCCTTCAGTATGGGTGTTAACAATGGGCTCACTCAGCCAACTTACTGAATCCTGCAAAGAAATCTCATCCTAAAGGAAGTCCCTCCTTTCTGCCAGCAGTGAAGACTGGGTACCTCATGATTCTTTTCAATGGATCACGGCTACTTATTTATAATAATCCCATCCTGATTCCGACTCTTCATTCTGCTTCTTTGCTGGACATTCAGCTCAGTGAGAAACACAGTCTATAATAGTAAAATAAGATTTGTGGGGCAGGAGCTATCTTTTTATTCTGTTAGTACAGCACCTATCTCAATGGGGACCTCATTTTCATTAAGTCATTTGGGTGATACTGCAATACAACAAGTAATAATAATTTCCCTTTCTCAACATGAAGGAACTATCTGAACAAAAGTTTGAAAAAATAATTCCAAAGTATATATTTTAGGGCAGTGGTGAAAAATATATTGGTATTTATCCATTGGCCAAATTTGAGTAGGTCTGAATGGACAGATGCACAGTATAACAAAGGCCAGCACGGATGTCTATTCTTGCCCTTTTAAATTGAATGTGTTATTTGTGGCTGTGTTTATATAATTTATTTTCCATAAGTGGGGTCTCAGTAGGTGTTTCAGTCTAGCATAAAGATATTGTGATAGTTATAGCAGTTACCCAAGAGGTTTCCCGTTCCTACAATAGTGAGAAAGAAGTGGAGAATGGCAGGTTAAACCTGAAAGCTGGCCATGGTCAAGGTACCTGTCATAACTCGTTGGTATACCTTTTGAGCAGGAAGAAAGGATCCTGTTATCAAGCAGCCTGGGATCACCAAAAACCAGGTCTTGAAAAGTACAATTTAAATATGTCCACTACAGGTTGCTGGCCTACCCATAGATTTCCTGGGTGCATTAACTATCTTCATGTGTAATCCAAGGCAGAACAACAAAACTGGGCTTCAGTCCTGTTTTGGGAGGGACACAAGACTACATGCATACACAGCCATCATTCATTCTCTGTCTGTAGTCCTATCTGCACATTGCTCCTGGCACCCACTTCATGTAGGGATGGTCATCAGAGGCAATGGAATATCACAAACAGATGAGCCAGATTGGAGGGGGTGCAGGCAGACCATAGCTTGTCTTCTGGAAAGGGAAGTACCTCACAAAGCACACAAGACATTTTTTCTACCTTATCTCCATATTACCACAGATCCAGGATTCATGGTTCTTATATTTGTTATGATTTTGCCATCTCTTCCCCATGCTTTCTCTATGAACTGAGGGTCTTTCATGCAATACACCTCACAATTATGCCTGGTTAAAGCTGATCATCTGAGAACATAAAGTCCTTTGTTATGTCTCTTCCTTTTTAACCTCCTGGTAATGTGTGTATTTCTCTTTCTGTTGTTCATGTAGTGGGGAAATTCTTTCCATTAGTGTCTGCCTCTAAAATTGATGACATGGCAGTTTCCAAAATGGTTAAATAAAGTTTTTAACCAACTAAGCTTCCTCAATGAAAACTATATTGCTTGAGATGGAATTACTATTTATTTATCAAGATTGAAAAATCCCATGCTAAAGAATACCTATCCACCAGAACTCAGAGCACCCTTGACATAACTCTCATAATACATGCTCTGTGTTTGTACAGGACCTAGCACAAAAGCCTGGACCATAACTGTGTCTTCTAGGAACTACCACAATACAAATAATAAAAAATTTGAAGAGTTAGATATTCAATCAACCTTATCTTAAAAAATAGCAGTAGTAGGAAAACAAAACAAAACACAACACCCCCAAACTTGAGGCAATCACAGAAAACTAAATGAGAAATCGAGACTGTCCTTGAATGAGTTATTTTCTCCCACTCTCTCTTTTCTGCCCCCCCACACCATTGAACAACATTGCAAAGGAGCTTGAATGAAAACCAGCAGATGCTAGAGAGACAGCGAGCAAGATTACACTAGCATGAAGATTTTGAACTAGTTCTTCCATGTGCTGCCATCTGGCAGCTTTGCTACCAGCTGAGATATCCAGCATGCTTTCAGGCTGGGACAATTTTATAGTTAATAACCAACACACATAATTAGGAAGCAAAGAATATCAGGATGTCGCTCCATGATCATTTTGTAGCAGTCTGGAGCCTCGTTAGATGACAAAATTAGCTTCTCAAGACTAAGTCCCATTTATGTAAGGAAACAGAATCTGATTCCTACCCAAAATGGCACAATTCATAGATTAAAGAACATTACCCATAATGGGGTGCAGTAAATTCTATCCAGTCCTTGTAAATGACAGGGAGGTGTATATCAGAACCATAGTTTGTTTCTCATTATGATGAATCTGTTTCAGTAAAGTGGTTAGTCAGGCTCTGACAAATAAACCTACAATCCTCCCTCTGACTCTACCCACTCCCCATTTTGAATATTTTATTAAGTCTGATTAGGAGCCTGAAAGTCTCTTAAAGTCCCTATGAAAGTCTTTCATCCTTGCTGTTAAAATCAGCTGGGTATTAATCAATCCCTTTCGCTATGATATATAGGCAGTAAGGGAGAGTAGTCTGAATTCTAGAATGTTTGAAGACCTTATATTTCTGTGTGTTCAGTATATAGCTATCAGATTCCAGTAGAATATCTGCTCCTGCACATGATATACAAAATGTTTAGGGGCTCGAAGTGGCATAATTAATAACTTTCTTTAAGACTGTTTGAATAGAAGGAATGAAATCAGACCCTCATGTAACAATACATGCTCCAAATAACTCTGAGCAGTACTTCATTACTCATTCACAAAAGCAATTAAAACATTAATTGACCTCTTGATTAATATTTAAGTAATAAATAGCTTACTGGATTAATGTACTGGCCTTTTTCCTCAAAGATGTAGCTGAAAACTGACTTGACCAAAAAAATCAACATAATTACATGATACTTAAATTACAAGTACCACTAGATTAAGGTTTCAGTACACACAGGGCTGTACATCACATAATTATGCAAAATTAGTGTTCAGTGCCTTCTATTTTTTTTAAATGCAAGCATGTATGGTGTGTGTTAAAAGAAAGCAGGCTGTCATCTGCCACTGAAATGCCCCACACATATTTGGTTTAAATGTAAGAAATCTGAAAACCGATACAGTTCCAGCATCACTTTTAGCTAGTTAACATTCATGAATTCTGAAAAGACAAAAAAATCTTTGAAACTGACTGTTTTCTATAAAGCACAGAAACTTAAAATTCAAAATAATTTCACATTTAGATTTGTGGGAACTAGCCTCATATTTTTGGTGGGGAGAGGGGTCAGGGGAGATATCCTTAAGTATAAACTAGCAATTGGCTGAGATAATTTTCAATGAGGTTTGGCTTGGAAGGTTAGTCAAGGCTAGAGTATTGTTATGACTTCAACAGCAGAGAAATATTGTGAGCTGTTCTCAGGAAATTTCTTCCCAAAATCTCTTGAGATTAGCTGTTCTTTTGAGTTTTCTCTGATCATGGTATGAAATTCTAGAACAGCTGGCTGAACCAGACCAGGAAAGTTGGCTACATCCAGTTTTGTATATGACCCAAAAGCAAAATCATAAGGTTCTTCTCACCTCTGATGTTTATTCCTAGATCCTCACTGTGATATCAGATCAGAACTGAACCTTTCACTGAGATTTGAATGGGTTTTTTATTCCAAATTATATCAGTTATAAAGAGTTCTGTACCAAATTCCCGCCCGCCCCCCATATATACACAGAGAGAGAAAGAGAGAGAGTTACTCCTTTGACCTGAGCAGTTAGCCAAAATTTGGGGTTTTGTAGGTTGTTCCAGTTAGAAGAAGAAGAAGGTGAAAGCCAGGTATTTTACTGATGTAATTGTTTATATTTCCAAAGAATTTACAAAGTCCCATTTCCCTGAACACAGGAGGAATCAAACAACAGGAGACAGTGTTTTTGCTCACAGCTCCAAGCCTCTTTCAGCCAGCACCCAACCCAAAACCTCTCTCTAATTTTCTCCTATGGGCATTCACCATGTTCCCAGTTTGTGCCTAGAGCTTCCGTTTGGGTAAAATCCTCACCCTACTGAAGTCAATGGGAGTTTTACTTTTGAATTCAATTGAGATAGGATTTCACCCTTTGAATTTTGCATATTGAATACTCACAGCAATAAGCTAGAGAACAAACTAGTACATTCACTAACTGTATTCAGTAAATCTTGAATAATGAATAAAATTTACAATTTTACAAACTGATTGTGGTCAATTCACTAAAAGTGGCAAAATTTATCTAATAAATTCTTTATTGTGATTAGAGTTACTTACATAAGTGACAGAGAGTAACAGAAGAACTGTGAACTGATCAAAAATCACAAGAACTTGGACTGAAGGAAAAAAATAGAAATATTAATTGTAGCAATTAATTCAACCTGTATGAAATTCCTAACATATTTCTTTGAGGCTAGATGTGTCAGATTTTCCCTGAGATAGAGGTGTTCTATAATTGCTTTTCGTTTACACTGTCTTAAACCAATAAACTATCCTTGTTTTATAAAATGGTCCTTAAACAACATACCAGTTGGAATTTAAAGATAATGTCAGGCTGTGTGAAAATATTTCCCATCAAGAATACATTCAAGAGGAGGAGACAGAAGTCACTTTCTCCTAATCCTTGTTCCATCTTCCAATGACCTAAGGCTCGACCCTGCCCCATTTGATGCCAATGGCAATACTCCCATTGATAGCCATGTGTTCAGGACCAGGCTCATAATATTAATATAATCCAGAAGGAAGGCAGGCTAGTTTTTAGTGAATAGAACTGTGCAAGACTCAGTAGTTTTGGTTTCCCGGGAGTTTGTGAGGCCTCTACCATTGTGTGCTTTTGCTTCTCTCTGAATTTTCTCTGAAATTTGTGTTGACATAAAAAGTCAAAATGATGGTGTTTCACCTGGCTTTGCACTGAAACCAGACAAGACACCGCCCCCACTGCCCCGCACACATATACATAATCACATTTCAGATAACTGTGATGAAAAATCAGAAATCAACCCAGAATCACTCATAACTGGGCCCACATCTGCCCAAAGGTTTCATCAATCATAGCCACACTTTTACTTGTATATGTTCGGCACGTCTTAGATTTGGGCCTTTATTGAGAATATTAATTTTCTGGAGATACTTATGTTAACACATTTCAATGTGTTGAACTTTTATAAGGTAAAGTAAATGACACAACCAGGCTGCTCAAAACAGTAAGCAAAACATTTTAAGGCAAAGTAAATGCATGGGAACATTTTTGTAATGCTTGTTGTTCCTTTCCCTTTTATTCGTCGTCCCTCCTATTGCTGCTTGTGCTCATGTCTAAAATTAGATTATAAATTCCTTAAGGCAGGGAACATAATTTTGTTTATTCCATAAACACGTAGTACATCTTCGGTGTTGTATATATATTAATGTTGGTCATTTTAAACTTTTAAATCCTTGCAAAGAATGCTGGATAATCTCATATATAGGGAACCTATCAACTTTAACCTGACTATTGTATACTACAACGTCTGCTTGAGGGAGTCCACAAAAAATAATAAATCATTTAAAAACTCAATTGTCATATTAACTGTAAATAACTGAAGACTACTGTAGAGTAGAACACACACTCAGGTTGCACATTTCGATTTTAGTTACTGGAACTCACAAACTGTTCGGTGTGTTCTAGTAACATTTATGGAATTATAACAACAGGTGAAAGTGTTAATTTCTTAACAGACTATGAGCACTATCTTTCACCTATGGAAAAGCAATCCTCTTTGGAAATGGTAATCAACATGCATACTTGAAAAAAATATAGTATAAGTGTTTTGGCAGAGCATAAGTGGATAGAAATCCAAAACAATATCATCCTTTTTAATCTCATGCCAAGTGACTCAGTGTTGTGGTTTAAAAGTTGCACAGGTGTTAGCTCTCTCTCTTGTGGGAACAAAGGCATCACCTTATTACTGGCTGTTTAGAATGTTCTCATCTTCATGTGATATGCTCTGTATAGTGAGAAAGATTAAAATAGGATTACATCTTTAATAAGAAAAAATATTAATGTGTTAAGGGCCAAGTAGCTTATTGGATAAAAGCACTGTAATACTTCTGGAGCTGCAGTTCAGATACAAATGCCAACTTAATTATGAAAAGAGTTCGCGTCTTGGTTAATTCATTTTGGAAATCAGTTCATATGATCAAATCACTTTATATGGGATAATCTGGCAGGAATGACAGTGTCTATTAAAGGAAGGCCAAGAAGCAGGATGATATGCTGAATTAATTTTGTGGTACATCAAAGCTGAGGTCATTCACGGGACAAAATATATAAGAAGTTCTCAGTATTGCTGCCTGCACTGTACCTCAGTGGCAAAAATAAGAGACTTCTACATGTTATATTGCTAATCCCTGTCATTTTGAGTCATATGTAAAGTATTCTCAGGTCAGATGATAACATTTTGTGAATATACAGTGCATATCGCTATTGAACGTTAAATGTGCTGCCTATCGTTTCATGACAAAATAGTGAATCTGAATATTTTATATTTACATAAGGAAGAAAAGACATCAAAACATTTGAAAAATGTACTGCTTTTACTGCTCAGCCTTCTCTAGAAAATTAGAAATATTATGCAAAATCCTGGCCCCATTGAAGTCAATGGGTATTTTGCCAATAGAGCCACAATTCAACCCTTCATTTTTAAATCATGCTGGCCTCTTAGGCCTGGTCTACACTACGCGTTTAAACCAATTTCAGCAGCATTAAACTGATTTAACGCTGTACCCATCCACACTACGAGGCCCTTTATATCAATATAAAGGGCTCTTTAAATCGGTTTCTGTACTCCTCCCCAATGAGACGAGTAGCGCTAAAATCGGTATTACCATATCGGCTTAGGGTTAGTGTGGCCGCAAATCGACAGTATTGGCCTCCGGGCGGTATCCCACAGTGCTCCACTGTGACCGCTCTGGAAAGCAGTCTGAACTCGGATGCAGTGGCCAGGTAAACAGGAAAAGCCCCGCAAAATTTTGATTTTCATTTCCTGTTTGCCCAGAGTGGAGCTCTGATCAACACGGGTGGCCATGCAGTCCCAAATCCAAAAAGAGCTCCAACCATGGAAACTGTACGGGAGATACGAGCTGATCGTGTAAAGGGGAGACAAATCTCTCTTCAAAGGCTCCGTTACAGAAGATGAAGATGCCAAAGCATTTGAAAAAAAAAAATTGCCAGGCTACACAGTTGCGCGTGACAAGCGTTAACGGGAAGCCAGAGACTCATGGATGGAGGGGTATTTTTTCTAGGACTCCATATCCCACAGTCCACAGCAGTCCCGAAAAGTATTTTGCATTTAGGCTGAGCTCCCAATGCCTGTAGGTCAAACACATTTGTCCAGCCAATGGTTCAGGAATAGCTGTCAATATTATCCTCCCACCCCCCACGTGAAAAAAGGGAAAGAAATCGTTTCTTTGACTTCTTTAAATGTTAACCCTATGTCTACTGAATGCTGCTGGTAAATGCATTGCTGCCGAGCAGGAAGAGCAGTATCCGGCTCCTCTCCCTCCCTGGTGGCAGACGGTGCACATATGACTTGTTATCTGTCGTCACCATCAGCTGTGAGTGCTCCTGGCTGGCCTCAGGTGAGGCTGGCCGGGGCGCCTGGGTAAAAATAGGAATGACTCCGCAGTCATTCCCAGTAGTTGGTACAGAACGGCTGGTAACCGTCCTCATCGTAGCAACTGGGGCTGAGCTCCATCAGCCCTCTCCCTTTCCTATGTAAAGAAAAGTTCTGTACTGCCTGGACATCATAGCAGCAGAGATGCTGGGGCTCCTCCTCCACACATTAATGTCTGCCTGGACTGTCATTGCCCGGGAGGCTGCCTCCCCCTCATTTTATCTCAACTAACAAGTCTCTGTTTCTTTCCTCATCTTTATAACTTCATGACACAAATGGGGGGACATTGCCACAGTAGCCCAGGAAGGTGGGAGAGGAGGGAAGCAACGGGTGGGTTGGTGCAGGGGCATCCCCGTGAATGCAGGTAGCTCATCATTTCTGTTGGATCTGACCAGAGCACCTGTGCTCTCTGATACACTGGTTCTATACACTTGCCCATATTCTAGGCAGGACTGATCTCATTTTTAGAAACATAAAGGAGGGATTGACTCGGGGTCATTCCCAGTTTTGCTTTGCGCCCCCAGCCGATCTCAGCCAGGGGCACCCATCCTGCAGCAGACATGACAGAGGACAGATAACAGTCATCTCATGCCAATGTCAGCCGCAGCAGACAGTACAGAACGACTGATAACTGTCTCTGCTATCATGCAAAAGCAAATGAATGTAGCGCTGGAGTATCGCTTCTGTCCGCAGCATCAGTACACATATGGTGACGTAAAAAAAAAAAAAAAAAAAAAAAAAAAAAGGCTGAACGGCTCCATGGTTGTGTGCTATGGCGTTCTGCCAGGGCAATCGAGGAAAAAGGGCGCAAAAATGATTGTTTGCTGTTGCTTTCCGGAAGAGGGAATGACTGACGACATTTACCCAGAAACCCTGACAATGATTTTTGCCCCATCAGCCACTGGGCTCTCAACCCAGAATTCTAAGGGATGGGGGAGACTGCGGGAACTATGGGATAGCTACGGAATAGCTACCCACAGTGCAACGCTCCGGAAATCGATGCTAGCCTCGGACCATGGACGCACTCGCCGAATTAATGTGCTTAGTGTGGCTGCGTGCACTCGACTTTATACAATCTGTTTTAAAAAACTGGTTTATGTAAAATCGGAATAATCCCGTAGTGTAGACGTACCCTTAGAGACATGGCTTTGAGAGAACCCTTTGGGTATGTCTACACTGCAAAAAAACCAAGCAAACAAAACCATCAAGGCAGGAATACTGGAAAAATGTGTACAGTGGGGGTGCTGAGAGCCATTGAACCAAACTGTAAACCCTGTATATGATGGAAACCACTTCAAGCCAGGGAGTACGGTAGCACCCCCAGCATCTCTAATTTCAGCACCTATGCCTTAAGACAGCAAGTCTGAGAACCCGCAGCCACAGACTCGGACTCATGAGCCTTGCACTATGGCACTAAAAGTAGTAGTTTAGATGTTTCCGCTTGGGCTGGAGCTCAAGCTCTGAAACCCAGCAAGAGGGGTGGGTCTCAGATCCTGACCTTCAGCCCAAGCAGGAATGCTTACACTGCTATTTTTAGTGCCATAGTGCAAGGTTTTACTAATGCAAAGTTTCCTCAATCTTCCTCTGAAGCATCTGGTGCTGGCCACAGTTTGAGAAAGGGTACTACACTTGACTGAGCTCAAGTCTGATTTGCTATAGCAGCTTTTATGCCTCCTAACTGCATTGTAAAATCTTAGCTGCCTGTACAGTTATTTGAAAATTTTCCTGGTAGAGAAAGGCTTCCTCTTTTCCCCAAATATGCAATTTCCCCCTAAAATTACACCCAATTTAGACACAGGAAGGGCAAGATTGATGACAGACTTCCTACGTGAAGCATCTGGATTTATAAGCAGGGCAATATGGAACTCAGGCATTCCTAAAATCATTTTTCTACAACATATGTGACATAGATAGAAACTTGCTGATATCATATAGTATTAAGGTTATATCAGCCCTCCTTTGAGCTGACCAGTATAGTGTGTTTGTGAATAATGTGACTATTCCAAATTTCATGACAATAAAACCTTTTGTACCACGCTCACCTGTCATGTACTCCATCTGATTTTTGTGAACACACAAAAAACATAAAAAAAACATATTTAAATATTGTATGTATACTGGTCTTTGCCCCTGGTATAGTCACTTACCCACTTTATCTAGGTGTGAAGAGTGCTGCCATTTTGATTAGGCAATATTTTATCCTCACTTTGCACAGGTATAAATGACTACTCAATGGGTAAAACTATGTAGAATGAAGTTCACTGTATATATATATGTATGGTACTTCAACACAAAAGGATCCTGACTTCCTTCCTCGAGTGAGAGTAAGGATGACTCTTGAGAATGTTAGAAATTTGGACCCACGGTAAAGTATAGGGATATATTATCCTCCTAATGGGAGTCATGAGGGCACATCAATAGAAGAATATATGCCTAAGCAAATAACTAAAATACATTAATTAGTGGAAGGAGTGAGTTCTGGGACAAGGCATGCTCCCAGACTGGTTTCATTGTCTCTTTTTTATTAAATATACAAACTGAAAAGAGTTACACTTATAATTTTGCATTCTTACAAATAATTCTACGTTCTAAAGCCTAATATGATTTAAATGGTTTCTTGCTATTTATATGAGCAACTACCCTCTCTCTGTAGACACTGATAATCAAGACAGGCTGAAACCAATAAATGTAGAACATTTGACATTTTAAAGTATTTCCTTGTGATTTAGAATAGATGTAGTATAACTATAAATATTAAGAGAAGGGCAAAATATCAACATGTGATACTGTATTTCTTACATTTTTAATTAACATAAATTGAAGTTTTATTATTTTTATCCAAGAAGAGGATATAAACAAATAATTACCAAACCAACAAGTCTTAATAAAAAGCAGCTCAAAAACGAGAAATCTGCTTACAGTTTCAAATATGAAAAAAACTTTAGTCTACGAAAAATAATAATAATGTGCAGGAGTTTTCTTTGCATAAATATATTGTTGTGAACTCTTTGGAAAACAGGTATAGACAGCTTTCGGTTTGATTATGATTCCTTAAACACAAAGTCATCCAAAGAGCCCTGCTTAAACAGAAATGTGATCATTGTCCTACATTTGTTTTTTAGACATTGAAAGAATGTTTATTCTGCTTTCTAGTGATCTCCCTCTAGTGGAGACCTAGAAAACAGCATATGATGTAGCACAATCCTTTTTTTTCATAACCTTGTATGTAGACATAGTCATAATACCTGCTGCACATACTGTACAAACATCTGTTTTCATTAATCCACACAAATGTTACCAGATCTTTTGCTGTGGGGAAAGCAGAGTACATGGTATTTAAAAAACACTACAGCCTGCCATTTAAAGAATCACAAAGCCTTCAAAGTCTATGGTCTATCAGTGGATGATCACAAACGTGATTTTGTTTATTTGCTAAATACAGCCCTCACTTGCAATTGCAAACAATGTGTTAGAATTTTCACCTTTTTAAGGCAAATGAACAGATACTCTCTGGTGCTGACATCAGTGCACGTGGAAGGAAGGAGCAAAGATCTGAAGAAATGTGTGCAGAGACTGCCCTTTCCGTAGTCTCTGAGCATTGCACAGTGCTCTAAAATGGGCAGGGAGGAGATGGAACCATGGTCTCACCTCCTCACTCTCCACACTACCCCACAGCATGGGCGTTCAAGGGAAATAAGCTGCACCCAACTGAGGGTTGTTATAGCAAGTATTCCTTTCCCCTTGTTTGGGAGGCTCAGAGAAGTGTTCTGCCACCCTAAAGCTGAATATCTTCCAGTGCTCACCTTAGGGTGATGTAACATTGTCTCACCAGCCCTTATCCTGGACTGTGCCTAAACAGCATGATCTAGTGCCTAAAAAGTGTGTATCGATACTGCATAAGCACAAATAAATAAATTTCAAGTGTACACATTATACAATACATCTTTATCTCTAAGATGCCAGATATATATGAACCTGAGGAGCAAATGTGATGCATAAACACACACGCTCACAGATTACACTTGCCAACCATATTAAAGAAGTCAAAGAAAATACAAGACAATAGACAGGCCAGATACTAAGAAGATTAATCACTTATTTCATTGGGAGTAGGTTATTAAAACATAAAATGATTAATGATGGTATTATTAGACTTTGCCAAATAAAACTAATACAGCTTTGGACTTTAGCCAAAAAAGCATCTTATGATTGTTACATTTAAGGGCTCTGATTTTCATCTGATTGACATCAGTGTAAACCAAGAGTAACTAGGAGAGGAGGATCAGGCCCATGTATTTACATTAAAAAGAAAGAAAACAAACACCTTTGGTCTCAGTGACTTGCCCACGCTCATAAAGGAAGAGCTGAGGCACAGCCTGGAATCTTGTTGTTACACTTTAATTATTATTATTGGTATTAAACTAATGCCTAAAGACCCTAACCGAGATCAGAACTCCATTGCGTTAGGCACTGTACAAACGCCCTGGCCCAAAGATCTTACAAACTAAATAGACAAAGAGTGGGAGGGGAAACAGAGGTCCCAAGGGGTGAAATGACTTGCCTAAAGTCACACGGCAGAACTGGGCCTACAACCCAGTGATCTGACTCCCAAGGCAGGGCCCTTCCCATAAGACCTGTGGCTAGCCTACACTTCTATCTTTAGGAGGGAGGTGACTTCTCTTTGATAAAGATGTGACAGAGGAAAAGGATTGCCAAAACATAGGTGAGATAAGCTACCATGCCACAGCGTGAAAGGCCAAGGTGGAGGGTGGGCACAGCTCCATCGCAATGGGGGTGGGGGACTTCAAACCCAAACATTGGGAAACCATTGCCTTAGCCACAAATTCACTCTTCCTCTTCCCATGCTGATTTAACCTTGCCATGTGACTTTCAGCTATCTTAACTTTCTTGACTTGTCTGTACTTTCAGTGCTCCATTTCAGCATTTACAACCGGAAGTATGCAGAGAAGCCTTATGTGTGCCATTGTGTCAGTTAAGTACTGGTGGCTGGAAGTGTTTTGCCAGGCTATGGAAGAGACTGATAGAATGTCTCCATGTGCACCAGGTCAGAAGTACTAAAGGCTGGTCTACACTTAAAATGCTATAGCACTGCTGCTGTAGTGCTTCATGGAAGTCACTGCCTGTATCGACAGGAGGGCTTCTCTCATCAGAATAGATACTCCACCTCCCCTAGAGGCAGTAGCCGGGTCAACGGGAGAATTCTCCTGCTGACCATGCACCGTCTTCACGAAGGGATATGTCAGTTTAACTGTGTCGCTCAAGGGTTTGGATTTTTCACACCCCTGAGTGACATAGTTATACAATCCTAAATTCATAGTGTAGACCAGACCTCAGAAACAGCACTTTTATTACACCTTTTTACTAGGCAGCTTGTGCTCCTCTTAGTACCAAATAGAAGTGTATGCGGGTTTTTTTTATCCAGCATTTTGAGTTGTAGCCAAGCCAAAAAGTGCCCCTTATGCGCCAATTAATTTCCACACTCTCCAATAACTCGCAAATGCTAAATAGATTGAACGTTTAGGGAGGGTAAAATCACCACTGTTCTAACTCTGCCAAAAGACAAATGCTTCAGAAAGCTACAAGAAAATGAAGACAGATGGTTGTGAGGAGTGATTGCACAGTTTCTACAAAAGTTATACAGACACTCCCTGACTTATGCAAGCATTCTGTTCCGTATACATATAATGTATACTCAACCACTACACCAACCCCCCCCCAAAAAAACCCCAAACCCACCTCCTATTTCTAGATTACAAAACTTCTTCCATAAGTGTGGATTTGCGTAAATCAGGTTTGCATAACCGGGGGGGGGGGCATCTGTACTAAGCAAATTGATCCCTCTGTGGACTGTAAATTCAATCAGCATATAATGAGTACTGTATTTAACATATTCAGTGTATCAAACTGTTTAGTATTCACACAGTATAGTTTTCCTAATTTTTCAAACTGCAGAATATACTTATTTTCTGCATATTACCTTCTTCTGAATATATTGATACTGTCTAAGGAAATGTGCTAGCAGGTGAACACTCTCCATGAGGGGGAGAAAAATATGTCTCTTTGGCCATCAGCAGAAATATGGCTTTGTTGCATTGCATCTCACATTTGACTGCCCTCCCCCCACTCCTTTTGCATCCTTCCACTGGCTTCCTCAACGTACACTGCATCCAGAGCTTGTCCTTATATAACTTTGCCCCTCCCAACTTATCTCCCCCTATTTGTTTTCATGCTGCTCCCTCATCCCATCTACTCAGCCAAATATGCTATCCTTTACATGTCCATTCACTTCTGTCACAAATATCTCTTTCTGTACATGGAGTTCCCTTTCTGAATTGGTCTGCAATGGTCTGAATTCAGATCCCTCCCGACTAGAACCAGTTCTGACTGTCTACTACAAGAAAATAACTAGCTGCATATGGCAAAGATTTGGGTATCTGAGGGCACACGTGTGTATACACATTCAAACACTGTTTTTTTAAATGTCTTATTGACTAGTTTTACTAATTTTCAAGTTACCTGGCGATATCTATCTAAAGAGATCACAACATACAAGTTACTATGCTTTCTTAAATACAGCTCCAGATAATTTAAAGATAATGACACCACTGTAAGTTTCCCTGGTTCCCATCATTCATGCTGCCATTGATTTCCCTCTATTCCTTCTCACATCATTGTTCAAAAACACTGGATTGTGATACCACTGAAGGGAATCAGTCAGGAGGAGCAGGCTAATTCTAAAGAGGAAAGCTTTTGATTTGGCAAAAAATGCCTTTTAGTAAGCCCTCCATGAGGAGGGAAATGCAGACAAAATACAGGATCTGTGAGTGAAATTTAAACAAAATCATATTTACAGAGTGAGGCAATAAACCTTTAAAGCTAAAGAGTACCATATAGTGTGCCTTAACACCCTGGAGAGATGGGGGAGGAAGGAAGATAGACATTATCCATTTCATTACTTTACACCTTTTCTTTTACATTAGAAAAGAAAACTGTGAATTCTCAGTGCTTGTAAAAGATGTCAGTTTGACAGAACTAGAGAGTGAATTACTGTTTAACTACAGACCAGGTATACCACAGGCAGCCATAATACTAGCTTCCCCACAGCCTTCCCTCTCAACCCTCTGTTTGATGGTGCATAGAGAACAGCCATGGAGCTGAGATCCACAGTGGAGAAGCTGCCCTCTAGTCACGCACTGCTCGCTGCACCAGTTCCACCACCATGGGGCCCTACACACCTACCAATGAGGGGTCAGGATTTGCTCATCATTAAACAATATAAAATCAATGTTTCTCCATAAAAAGGCAATCTTCATGTAATTTGAGATGGGTAGTTTAGTTTCAGTTCAGTCTGATGATAATTCATAGGGTTCTAGGACATATACCGTATTATAGTATGTTTTATAAATCTGCTGTAAAACGTGCTGCTAGAATGATACTTCTCCCATGAAAGCAGGTGGGGTGGCAGGGGGTATATGGTTGGCTACTACTGTTTCATGGCTGTATTAGTGTATGTGAAATGGTTCCACAGCTGCTTCACAGCTTCTGAGGGGAGGGCGGAACAAGGCTGGAGGAGAAAGAAGGTGGATTCCTTCCCTGGATCCATCCACAAAGATACTGAATGAAACAACTTGCAACGAATTCCCTAATTCACAAAACTGAATAATTCACAATGGGGCTCTCACTCATTCTGAATGAGGGAAGTTCCACTGGAGTTGTAAAGTTTCCAGAAATTATGTATTTTGTATTCCTGTAGTACTGAACAGCTCTTGCTGTACACACAAAGCTCATGTTGCCCACGGGATTGGAGCCCTAGCACTAATCTGTGGAGGCAGGGTTAACCATGTCAGTAAAGTGAAGTTTGCTTGTGACTAGCCCTAAGAATATTATTTATTTATTGGTGGAAATGATAATACTTGTTTTGGCAACCACTGTTCATTTAATAGGACACAGATGTGTGAATGTAGCTATGTTTACATTAGTGCAGGGATCTCTGTAATTTATAACTACCAAGAGGCTCTCTCCATCCACAGAAGTCAGAGTAGGTTGCAGAATTTGGCTTCACGTGCAGCCAAGCCACTGAAGCCTTTCTGTTCTGATGCACAGATTTGGGCTTGAGAGAGCCAAATGGGGAGGGAGATTTCGCATAATGAATCTTCCTATCTCCACTTCCCCACTTTCTTGCCTGATTCATGAGGATCCCAAACCAGCTGTCTGAGGCCAAGTAACTATTTTTATGGCATAAATTATGTTGTAAATGTAGATGAATTTCCGTCTTCAAACCAAAAGAACAGATTCCACTTTCCACCCTTGGAGTTTTCTCTCCTGCTTTAAATACCCCACACATATTAGGCTCTATGTCCGGCCATCTTTCTGACTGAGAAGACATGGAGTCTGATCCTTCAGTCCAACTGAGCAATGCTCAGTACAAGACCTAAGCAAGAGGGACAAAGGTGGCTGCATGCCCCCTTTATGCCATGTGATCCTGGGACTATTTAAACCCAGTATAATTTAGAGTAGTCTCAGGGCCAATTTATTCCTAGCTGCCATGGCCTCCAAAGGGCCATTCTAGCAGCAAGGGAGCACAAGCGTCCTCCAGTCACATGCACTTCCCCTTCACCAAGCACATGACACACCTGCTATATGGGGCTGCAAATTCAGAAGGCATAAGACTAGCTATACCAGACCTTTGTCATTTGAGGATTTTCTTACCCAAGTGAATCTTCAGATGTTCATTTGCTTCATTTTGTCTGCTTTGCACCCCCCAAGCATCACAAAGCAGACTTGATTGAGGAACAAGATCTAGTCCCTAAGCCAAGTTTGGAGCTCATCAGTGCTGCTTCCTATCCAGCTGGAGAAGTCACTCTTGGGTAATACTAGGTATTCCTTTGTTCTAGAGGCTGACGACTCAGCTTTCTGCAACACTGTTAGCTCAGGCTTACCTGGGGAGTATTAGGGTTTGGCCCCTTGGCCAGCCTGAGTATTTTGTAAATTAGTATTGTATTCCATCGTGTGTGTGTGGGTATTCATCCTTTTTCTCCAACAGCAATGGGCCTTAAATCATTATTCATTATTGTCTTTTTAGGTAAACATATATTGTTGATTTCAGATAGTGCTTTGAATATGCTGAGTGGAGTGGACCATTTGTCTGCTCTATCATACACATTCCATAAAACACTATGGAAGGTTTGGCTTGAGCCTCCATGTAAGGACTGCAGGGGAAGAAGGGAAGTGTAGAGCAGTTGAATTCCATGGTTTTGAATTGCATGGAATTGCTGCCATGATTCCTGGGGAAAATCAAATCAGTTCACTTGGCAGCATAGAAAATCTCTGAATGCTGAGCCATAATAAAAGGAATTGTAGTTGAACAGAAATACAGGGAATTAGCCAAACAAAAATTCTCTAGAGAACGACTGAGTTGAATTTGCTCTATTGGCTTCTGGATCTCAGCATCTGCTGGGTTTATTTCTGACTAAATAAAACCCACTTGTTAGAGCCTGTAGAATACTGACTGTAGCCTTTCCCTTTTTCTACTCATCCTAACCTTGCTCACATGAGTCCTTTAACTTCGTATGGGTCAATATGAGGTGTGTAGATGGTAAAGGATATATAGTAAAAGATATGCTGATACTTAGATACTATAAATCTGGTTCTCTTCCAATACCAATGTAGCTCCATTGTCTTCACTGAAGCTACTTATGATTTACCCCACTAAAAATGAGAGGAGACTTGGGCCGTATTGATGTAGGTTTTCATAACTTTATCAGGCCAATTGGTAGCCACAAGCCATATACCAAGGAGTCTCAGAAGAAGGAACCCCAGCCATATAACTAAATTACCCTTCTTGAAAAACTCTGCATCCAAAGCATGTTAACAAGAAACATTATCAGCATTTTACTAAATTGGGTCATGAATCTAGCTCATGACCCATGGGTGTAATTCCAACCTCTCAGCATAAATTCTCACCTGCATGGCTATTCTCAAGAGGCATGAGCTGGTATGAAAGCACATTTGTTGTACAGCAGAACATGCTTCAGAATAAGTTAAACCCAGGCAGATCATTTTAGCTAGAGAGGGCCCAAAAGTACTCTAGCAGGTTTAATTTAATGCTTCCAAATTAACCACAACATACATTTTTCATGGCTTTAATCTGATCGTCTTGTTTTTGTTTTGGTTAAATGAGTAAATATGTGTGATTCTTCATGAGACTGACACAGAGTGCATTCACAAAGGAGAGAACAGACAACTAGTGTGCTTTGAAACCTGCGGCTGTGCTGGAGCTTGTAGAATAGTTGATAGTCTGTTATTTATGGTTCATACAGTATTTGATAAGAACTGCTAATATGAAGAGATAAATGTGCTGCTTACTCTTAGCTACAGCAGGAAAAAGCACACAACCTGCAGCTCTTGAACCTGTCCTCTTGTCCTGGGTCTCTCGTTAGCACTTTGGCCGCAGTTGTCGTGCATTAATATTTGATTTTTTTAATACAAAAATTGAGGAAAAACAAGAAGGACGAGTGAGAGAGTGATAAGAAGTGATAAGGAGAAAAGGAAGGATGGACACACATACAGCCACACACATATTGGGGTTCAGTCTCCATTCCCATCACTATAGAAAGAATATCATGTGACCTAGCAGAAAATATGATTTATGCTCGTCATGGCAAAATTATGCTACAGAATGCATGACCAGTAAGACTAAGTACATTAAAATACTTTGTTAGGTAAAGGAAAGTCTTGTGCTTATAGCATAGTACTTTCATATGTTAAGTTTTATCTTGTTCAGCAATCCCACACTTCTCTGAAAAGTTTTTTGAATAGAGTTTTATTGTCTCATTTAAATGTTCCCATTAACAGTAACATGATAGTCAAACTATTGGACCTATACTCTTGTATTTGTATTACTGCATATGTTTTAATATCTCTATCCCCACATTTACAATTTTGTATTTTTTATGCTTACAAAAGACTTTGCACAACGCATAACAGAGAAAATGCCAGATTATTGAAAATATCCATCCTTTTGTAGAAATACAGAAAGCAGCAGCTCTCATTTATCTTCAAACTAAGCATTAACAGTGTCTTCTCCTCTAATTTTTACCAGTTCACAGTGATATAACTCTACTACATATGAATTTACCCCTGAGTATTAATATGTACTGACCTTTTTAACATACTTTCACCAGTAGTAGTCCTTAATTAAAGTGTAATATATTTTTTAAAGTCATCAGGAACATACAGGTTTCTGTCTGTACTGTATATTAAAAGGAGAAAACCCAGAAATCCCACAGTTCATTAAAGATGCATCAGGCTTTATTATTATTAAAAAAAAAAAATGGGTGAAGAGGCCATCCTCCACACTGTGACAGAAGCTAGACTGTTATAAAACAAGCCAAATAATTAGTTCCTTCACCAAAGAATGGCATGAAACCCTAGCCATGATAGCTGTAAAAACAGTTAAAGGTCTTCTTTGTGCTCATTAGCACCACTGTGCTAGCTTTCTGTGTTGGCAGCTTTTGGTTTTGCCGATGTAGTCCTAAAGAAAGTTGTTACCAGCCTATATTCTCCAGCTCACAGGCTCTCAAAAAGGACACATTAAAACAGTTAGAATCCCCTGGGCAAATGAGGAGATTAAGTAGCCTTCTCCTTCAACAGTAGCCCCAAGCAGACAAAGCTTCGTATTGTGCATTCAGTACACTATCTCTTTCTAGGACTGAAATTTACTATTGTCCTCCCAGCTTCTAGTTTACAAAGTGTTTGGGGGGCTTTGAGTAACGGTTCACTGACACCACCATTGACAGCCATCTGAGTGTGGGAACTTTTTTTAAAAAAGGACATGATGCCCCCAAAATGATTGGCCTATTATATCAGTCCTTAAGCAGACGCCAGAGGCAATATTTTAGTGTGGGGTGTTATGTCTGAGTTTTCCTGGAGTCTCATCTTTCAGAGGAATACAAATTCAGGCAGGGAAAGCAAACATGTATTACTTGTTTCTTAGCAGATCAGTCCTTGTATTTTTTTAACCATTGCACTGTACTGCTGAAGATAACATCATACAAAGAACACCACTCACCTTTGAGCTGCAGAGGGTTTAAAGGGGTTTTTGAAACCAATTTTTGTGCTAACTTCTTTTGAAGGATGTAGGTTGTCCACAGATTTCACATTTACTTCCCTTCATTTGTGTGATAGATTTTAAGCTGATTGTTGCAATCCTCCATTTAAGAATTTGTTGTATTGTTCTGTGAACGAGCATCAATTTCGCTCCTGTAAAACAAGAGATTTTCAGTCTATGATGAAAAAAAGAAGTATACCAACTGTAAATGTGTAGGCGTGTGTGGCTCTCCCTCACTGTCTTCTCTTAGGGAGGCCACGCTCCTTTGCTACACTCACTTCTGAAACAACAAGCTAAGTAAATGGGGAAATTAGCAGTCTCTGCCCCCCCAATCCATAGGCAGGGTAGGGCAGTGAATAGTTCAGGGGCCCAGGCCCTCCGCCAGGGCGGGGCACCCACACAGTCAAAGATTGACCCTTAGACAGAGTAGCTGTGGTTCGGGGAGGCCCAGGCCCTCAGCAAAGGTGGGGGCCTCAGGAAGCAATCTAGGGCCCCAATAGGGCAGTGAGCATCCAGCAAGCAGTCTAGGGCGCCAGCAGTGGGTTGAGTGCCAAACACACTTTATGGGGCTCAGGCAAGGGGTGAGCACCAGCTACAATCTATGGTGCTCTGAGGAGCGCCGGCCTCCTAGCCTAAGGAGGGGGAGTATTGCCACCCTAGGGGTGGAGTGACAGGGAGGATGTGGGCCCACCCAACTCCACCATATCCCAGCCCAGGGCCCTAACACCCACAACACGCTGACCATGTCTCCGCCGGCTCCACAGACGGATGGTAGTCTGGTTCCCCTGGGTGCTTCCTCTGTTTCCCTGGGGTACACTGCAAGTGGCAGTCTCACCAATTCTTCAGTGTTGGGCATGTCAGGCAGTCCTGGTACCTGGGCAGGCTCCTTGGGACAGCCGAAGTCTTCCACGGGTTCCAGCTCCAGGAGCAGGCTGGAAGCATCTGTCTCCCTCGGCGGTTCCACCTCAATTCAGCTGCACAACCCGCCTCTTATACTTCCTGTTCTGCTTCTGGGATGGTGGCCTAGGCCTTCTGGGTTCCACCCACCAGGAGGCATCTGGCTCTACCTCACTGTCAGTCTCTGAGGGAAACCACACCCCTTTGCTATACATCTCCCCCCCCAAACCCAGCCCCCAGTTTTCAGAACTGGTCAGGTCCCCTTTCCCCAGCCACGACAATGCATCTGTGGGGGAAGGCAGCCCTGGGAGGCACTCTCTGTGGCTAGGAAGTCTTCTATAAGGCATACCATTGCACTCAAGGTGGTGAGGTGTTGCCGCATTACCCATGTCCTCCCATGAGGGGGAAGGATATGTAGGAACTGCTCTGTAACGTTCTGTTCAGTTACCTCTGTGGCAGAGCATCGCTCCAGTTGCAGCCACCACCAGCATGCATCTCTCAGTTCCTGGGCCATGATTCGGGTTCGAGCCCCTGATGGATAGGTTTTTCCCCGAAATTGGCATTGGACGGTTTTGGGGGTAATGTCCAATGTGTCTAGGATTGCCGCCTTTACAGCCTGATAATCATGTGCCTCCTCGTCGGAGAGGGCACAATACATGGCATGGGACACTCTGTTAGATAAGGGACCAGCAGGGTGGCCCACTGAGTCAGGTCCCAGCCTTCGGCCGAGGCGACACACTCAAACATAATTAAGAACGATTCTGCATAGTCCTCAGATACTACTTCTGAGAGGCAGAGTGGCATTGAAGGGGTCGCTGGCACTACCGGACCTCCAGTGGTGGGACTGGAGAGGCTGGGCAGTAAAGTGGCCAGTTGCTGAGCATATTGCCCTTGTTGCAACTGCTGCTGGGCCCTCTGCTCCCATATGAGCTGCTGCTCCTGACCTCTTGGGGTTTGTAGCAGTTGCTGCTGCTGGAGTTGGGCAGCTTGCTGCTGTTGTTGACTCTCAGCCCACCATTTCACCAGCTTGTCTAGATCCAGGGCTGTCTCTGCAGGTTGTGGGTCAACAATGAATGCAGTCCCCCTTTCCATCATATGGTGGGCCTTACCCATGTTCTCCATGTATAAACGTGTAGGTGGGTGTCGTAGCTTCCTACTCAGATTTGAACCTTAGCATTCATAACCTGAGAAGCTAGCATGAACCCCTCTTAAGTTTACAATACCGAAGCTCAGATTTGATCTCGCTGCCCACCATCCAAAAATTCCAGGTTTTGGCTCCCTCTGGTCTCCCAAAAACTCCTGGGAGAACCCCAAGATCCAGAGATCTCTGATCTCAAACAAAGGGAAATAAACCCACTTCCCTTCCCCCTCTCCTCCCACCAGACTTTCCTCTCTGGGCTAACCTGAGGACGCACTGATGCATCTCTTTACATCAAAATACCAAGAGGCATGTCTCCTCTATTCCACAAAGAGACAAACCACAATACAAGGAACAGAAATGATTCTATCTCTCTTCCCCTCCAACCAATTCCCTGTGCTGCAGAGCTACACCTCCGTAGATCTAACACAAAAGAGAAGTTCCTTTCCCTTCGTTCCTACCCTACCCAGAGAGAAAACTCAAACCAGTCTTAAAACGAAAGCTTTATATAAAAAGAAAAAAAACACATGAACTCTGATCTTGCATTAAGTTGACAATACAACAGGGCTATTACTTAAAAGAAAAAATAGAATAAACAGACTTATTCAAAAAGAGATACAATTTAAACATTCCAGCAAACTACACCCATGTAAATACAAAAAAAAACATATAATAGCCTATTGTTTTGCTACCTTTGTACTCACAACTTTGAAACTGAAGATTAGAAGCTTGAAGATAGAAAGAAGCCTCCCATAGCCGAGAGACAGACAAAAGACTCAGACCCCAAAAAATTCCCTCCCTGACTTTTAAAAATTCCGGTTTCCTGATTGGTCCTCTGGTCAGGTGTTTGGTTCTCTTTGTTAACCCTTTACAGGTGAAAGAAACATTAACCCTTAGCTATCTATTTATGACAGTGGGTGTGGCTCTCCCTCGCTCTCATCTCTGAGGCCACACTTTTTTGCCACACCCGCTCCTGAAACCTCAGGCTAAGTAAATGGGGAAATTAGCAGTCTCTGGTAGTAGGACAATGTTAACATGAGAACAAATAGTAAAAATTGGCCAGGAACAAATTCACTCTGGAAATTAGAAAAGGTTCCCAACCATCACAGAGGTGAGGTTCTTCTTCAACTGTTTGTTCATGTCCATTTCATGCTAGGTGTGTGCGTGCGCATGTACTGTTGCTGGAGATTTTTCCCTTACTGGTATTTGTTGGGGTTGTCTCTACTGCCTTCTGGAATCACACGCATATGTGCTGGTATAAGGGGGTGCCTCCAGCCCAGCACCCTCTCAATTCCTTCTTACCATCCATAATGGTTGCTGGAATGATCCTTCTTGCTGTGGCAAGGCGTCTTCCCCAGTTGTTTGGACTCTCCTCTGTTCATATTTAGTATAGTAACTGTACATGGTTCTTATACAGTGTTAGTGTATATATAGTAGTGTGAATAGTTAGCCCCTGTGTCTAGGGACTCTTCACCCCAGGGGCCCTGATTCCCAGGTTTCAAGTCATGTGCCTTCTGCAGTAAACCTATGGCAGTGAGTGACCTGCAAGCCAGCTGCTTTGAGAGTGTGGGGGAAACCCACGTAGAGGACAACTTCCAGATCTGCAGGGACTTCAGACTTTGCACTAAAAAGACAGAGGCATTCAGCTGAAGGCCATCCTCAGACCTGCATCGGTGCCGAGCCGCTCCAAATCAGCACCAAGCATTTTGATACCCTGGCACCTTGCTCTTCCAGACACCATTCTCAATCTCCAGTGCTGAGGAAGAAGCACAGGAAACAGTGCACTAAGAGAGGGTACTCACCAGTGCAGAGAAAGGACAAGCAGGAAGATCCCATTACACTGAGACCTATGTTGGGCCACTTTTCCTCCCTGAGCCAGAGATGGCACCGTTGCCTGGGGTGTTGAGTCCAGTGTGGAACCCTCCACCAACTGCCGAAAGCTGCCACGGTGCCAGCGGTCTGACAGTCCTTTCGATACCAGAGGCTTTCCAAGCAGTGAAGGACCTCTTCTCTCTCCTGTTCCTGACTACTGCAAGGGGGCACCCACCAGCCAAGGCAACTGGAAGCAGAAGGGAACAGAGAGTGTCGGGCTCCTTCCCAGCACTGGCACCCCCACCTCCCTCTAGGTGTAAGTCTACCATGATCCTGGCATCGCAGTCATTGACTCATCACCAGACTCTGGAACCCCAGCACTGCGTGGAGGCAGAAATGGGTACAGTTCCACCATGTTCTTCAAGAGACTCCTCTTCAGAGTCTGAAGGAGAATCTTTTGCTCCACCCAGGGCACATCATTGGTACCTAGCCTATGCGCCACCAGACTTCATTACCAACTGCGCCCCCCATCCAGCCTTCCTACTAAAGATTGTGCCACAATTCCACAACAACCAGGCCATCTTTCTACTGCCTTCTTCCCAAAGCCTCATAAAACCTCTGAGGAATGTCAGCTTCATACGCCTTCGCCCTTTTATATTGAGAGAACTAAAATCTTCTGCAAGTCCGCACAGCTCTTTGTAGCAATAGTGGAAAGGATGAGAGGGTACCCATGTCGACCCAAAGAATCTCGTGCTGGATAACTGCTTGTATCTGAGCTTGCTACGAGCAGGCAAACCTTCCATCTCTGGCCATTGTGACCACACATTCCAGAAGAGCCCAGGCTTTGTCAGAAGTGTTCCTTGCACAGGTACCAATCCAGGACATCTACAGAGCCACAACCTGGTTGTTGGTTCATACCTTCATGTCCCACTATGCCATCACCCAACAGGCCCATGACAGTTTTGAGAGAGCACTGTTGCAATTAGCACATCCATGGACTCCAAGCCCACTTCCAGGGATACTGTTTGTGAGTCACATAGCATGGAATGGACATGAGCAAGCACTCAAAGAAGAAAAAACAGTTACTAACCTTTCAGAACTGTTGTTCTTTGAGATGTGTTGCTCATGTCCATTCCATGACCCACCCTCCTACCCCCATCAGAGTTACTGGCAAGAAGGAACTAAGAGCGTGCAGAGGTGGCAGTACCCCTTATACTGGTACAAAGATCTGCAGTTCCAGAGGTTCCATGAGCCAGCCCAAAGGCGTATCACTAAGGGGAAAATCTCCAGCAACAGTGCACACACTTAGCATGGAATGGACATGAGCAACGCATCTTAAAGAACAACAGTTATGAAAAGTTAGTAACCATTTTTTTTCTGGAACAGCCTCTCAACAAGAGTTGTGGGGGCAAACAACTTAATTAGTTTTAAGAGAGAGCTGGACAAATTTATGAGTAAGATTGCATGATGGGTTTGTTTGTATTGGTGAATGGCAGGGATTGACAGCCCTGGGGGGTTTCTTCTAGTTTATGTTTTATGTTCCCTATGCTCAGGCTTCAGGGTTTCAGTCAGGATTCCTCCTTCCTCCCCCAGCGTATTCTGGGGTTTTTCTGTGATTTTTTTTGTCTCTTTGCTCTGAAGCATCAGACATGACCACAGCTGGAGATGGGACACTGGACAGGGGCAGGTCAGTGCTCTGAGGTGTCACCAAGTATGCTCTCTCTCATATGCTTACCTGGCTGGATCTAGCTCACATGCTCTGAGTTTAACTGATTCCTGGGGTCAGGGAGCAATTTTCCCCCAGTCCATATTGGCAATGACTTGGGGAGAAGGCTTGCTTTCCTTTGCAGCATAGTGTTCAGGTCACTTGCTAGGATTATCTGGGTATATCTCACTTAATCAGGTCCCTGCTATTGCAGGGGCCTCAGGCATTGGTGTACCTCGGTCCCTCCTATGCTCCGCCTATGGACCAAATTGGTTTAGCCTCCTGTGGCCTGTAATATTTTGGCTTAATTTTGGTTGTTCGGTTTAGTGTGTGGGTGCTGGGTGGGAGGTCACACTAGATGATATGGCAGTCCTTGTGGCCTTAAATGCTCTTACTCCCATTAATTTAGGTGGACTCTGTTGGGATCAGAATCCTGAGAGGGCATAGAATGTGAGGTGAGTAATTCTGAGGGAAAGACCCTCGAAGTAGCCAAGATTGGGAAAAATGCTTCAGATGGACTTAGTGTTTCATTCTCAGTGCCTTTTGTGCACCAAGCCAAACTCCAGAAAAACTGTGTGGATTGTGTGTGGAGCAGCGAGGGGAAAGCAGACACATTAGTTCTTACATGTAAAATAAGTTTCTGTGAACTACTGTGATCTCCATAGTCATTCAGTTAGGTTCATACGTAGGGTGAGGGAGGAGAGATTTGGGACATCCTAGTACTTTAGGAATGATTTTGTACATTACATTTGAGACATGGATTGTTTTGGGAGATACTGAAGCTGATGGTTGCTGATGAAGGATTTGTCTAGGGCATAGAGCTGGGTGTCTCATAGCTCTGAGTTCCAGGTGAGCCCCAGAGAAGTTATTTCACCTCTCCCAATCTGATTTTATATAAGACAATAATACTTAGCTACCTAGCAGGGCTGCTGTGAGGCTTAAAATAATTTTTGTAAAGTGCTCAGCATAGCCTGAAACCATATTATCCTGGGAAACAATGAGAAATCGAAGCTCTCTCACTGCAGAGGGGCTGCATTGCTCTCTTATGGCCTCCTTCACATTAGGCATCACTGCTTCTAAAGGAGCCATGCTGCCAATAGAGTGTATGGAGTAGGTTTTGATACTGCTGGTGGTTCTGCTGACAGGAACATGCAGTGTAAAGTCACTATTCCTTGCCTCCCTCCAGTTTGCCACAGATCCCCAAATTCCCAGATGCTGTGGTACTTGGAGGAAAAATAGTACATTACCATTGAGAATATGTACTGGAGAGCACAAACTGGCTGTATGATTTGGGGGAGGACTAACTCAAAGTAGTCATTTTAAGGCAGGTGGTGGTATTGTGGACAGAAGGAAAACCACCAAATGAATTCTTTCTTAATATATTTTGAATGAATTAACCTAAAACTTCCCAGGCATCCAACCATTATGTTCCCTGCCTTTACAAATTTTTTGACTGTGAAACCTCCATATACTCTTGCCTATTGCTCAGTTTTAAGCAAACTATGGTTTCTATATAAAAGTGTTTGCTCTCCAGAAAATATGTTAGAAAAAAATGTCTTGGTCCTGTCTGTTGACATCCCTCTTTTTTTGTACATGTTCCTTGTAGGCTCATGAATAAAAGCTTAAACTAGTGTTAGTTAAGGGGAAAAAAAATGTCACCTCTGATCTTGAAACTAATTGCTTTGTATGGGCCTTGCTTAATTTGCATAAATTTCCTCAGCATGATGTCGTCTTTCACCTTAAAGAACATAAAAAAATCCTTTCAATATTGAAAAGACTTTAAAATAATATTTCAACCAATTATAGGAGAGAGACAGTGAAAATTAGATATTTTCTGCAATGCACAGTGAGGGCTGGTATTATATTGTACCTGGTATTACAGCTTGGTTAACTGAGCACGGTCTTTGTCTTATCCCATTCACCTTGGTTCTGTTGGACCTCATCTTCCCTAAACAATAAGAAGAGAAAATAATCTGAGTTCTTTTCTTACCCTGTTATCTCATCCATATAAGCCTCTCTCATTACGGCTGCATTCACTAAACTGACCCTACAGCTGAGAAAGTATCCTCCACCAAGACTGCAACAAAATAAGACATTTATACTAGATTTACTTTGCCTTGTACATATAGCATTGCCCACCATTCAATGAAAGATGCCAAAACTTCTCATTTGCATAGGAATCAATCTGTGGCCTTGCAGTAATACTTAGCAATTCCATCACACTTTTCATCTTAAAATTACTGTACAAGTATTAACTCGCTAATATCTGACTGCATATTTGTGGAATAGGGAAAAAAATATACCATGTTCCACTTCAGAATTCTCCCACAGGTCTTTACCACTTGAGTTGAAAAGAGATCAGTATTTGCTACCAGTAGTAATAAGATAGGTATGTGTGCTCTTTCTAGAGCAATCCACTATAGGATGATATAGTTAAACCCTCTTAAGTACTGATTCTATCCCACAGAGAGTGGGCATAGTCAATTACAGATGCCAGTTCCTTTTACTGTCTAGTGAAGATGCTCTTTTAGCTAGCTAAGAAGAGGCCTTTGTTTTGGGCAATGAGCTCTGTTCCCAATGTTACATATTTGTAATTAGATGAGGACCATGGTGTCAATATGATTGCTACACTGGAAACATTACACTGCTCATAAGCAGCTGAGTATTACTTTGCAGTTATCCTAGATTTCACTGGTCCAAAGGGCAAATATTGTCTCTTTTACACCTGGTTCCTTGCATTTTAAGCATTACACTCTGTCATCGCATAGCCCTGAATGAGATCATCATTTGTTTTGTTAGTAGGCAGAAACAAGATATTGAAGAATGTGTATTTTTTAAAAAGACACTTATGGAAAATAGTTATTTATACACAAAAATGGTGGGTATGAAAATTGCAATATATTGTTGTATATGGTGTTGAGAGATCTGATTAGAGCATACGACTGAAAGGTAATCCCAGCTATAATCCCAGTTCTTAAACTGACTCCCTCTTTGGCTTGGTAAACCATTTAAAATCCGCTACACTCTCCCTTTTTGTAAAATTTACCTGCGTCATTGGGATGTTGTGAAGCTGGATTGGTTAATAGTTGAACAGCATTATGTAAGTTCAAAGTATTACTTTTACAATTTTGAAATACAAGCACAGGGCTTTAAATATTAGTCTACCAAAATGACAGAGAAAGTTCACTGGTGTAAACCTGACTTGGTGTTTCTGTTCAGATATCATATCTTCTGTCAAAAGGGGTAACAGATATTAGAATTTACCTTGGATGCAATGAAAAAATGATGATCTTACAGGCGTTTCCTTGCTATGGATAGGGAGTTTTGCTGGCTCTGTAAAACAGCTAGGCCAAAAAGGGTTAATGTGTCACATATCTGGGATTTTGTTCTACATTAGCTGGAAAAGGTGACGTTCATAGGCAGCCACTCAGAGATGGATACATCTGCATATCCAAACGTATTCTGTGAATGTTCTGATCTCACTAAAAATATTGGCACTCAGAACTTTATATGGATTTAAGACACTTCTTGCAAGTTATCATTCCTATTCAAAGTTGTTTTGCAATTTGGAAGAAGGATAATTTTGCTCACAGAAATTTCATGCTACCTGACCAATACCATGAAATTTCAGACACAATGGATCAAAGCAAGTTCAATATAACACGGTTTTACCTATAACGTGGTAAGATTTTTTGGCTCCCAAAGACAGCATTATATTGAGGTAGAGGTGTATATATTAATTTTGCACCATCTTTTCAAATTGCAGACTGAAGGGTACAGAGTCTTTTTACTGTTTTGAAGACCATGTCTGTGCAAACAGAAAAGGCAGTTAGTTATCCATACAAGAAACAAAGGGTTCCTTCAATAATTCTAGCTTTTTACATTGTATGCATGTCGGTGAAGTGACAATAATGCAGCCATACTTTGGTGGTTTTTCTTTTTATTTGTTTGCTTTTTGTTTGTTAATTTTTGTTCTTCTATTGCATGATACCTACTATATGCCATACAGTCAACCAAAATTAATATCATGTAACATAACTCACATTCTGGAGCTGAAAAACATCTGTGTGAGATGTGTCACTGTGCTGGGACACATGCATGATGGTGTGATAAGCATACTACAAGTCATTTGTTAAGCCAGTCCTTACCCCCAAGGAATTTATAGTCTAAATGACAAAGATGCACCTGGTGACCAAAAGTTGCTGATAATTTACAACAAATGATTTTTCGTTGCTTCCACTCTTCTCCCCCTATCTTTCACTCTCTCTTTTATAATGAGGTGGAGGATCGGCTAATGTGGAATTTGTGAGTTTTTAAGAGCAATTTCATTGCGGAGAAGAGTGATGGATTGGCACTGGGATTTTTTTTACAAGATGGGCAGCATAGAAGAAAGAATGACAATAATGAGAGGAGGTGATGTTGGTACTTCTCTTGTTAGAGGCCCAGTCTTTGTGAGGTGGGAAACACACAACTCCCATTCAAATAAATGAGAGTAGACTTGCTCAGCACCTCCCATAATAGGGCCTTAACTATTGAGTTCAGGAGGAATAGTGTTGGCTGCTAAGAGCTGTAATGCATTTTTTAGTCGCATGCTTGATGGTGCAGATTTCTGATGAGCAGTAGCTAACATTTCATAAAACTGGAATGAGAACTCAGACCAAGCTGTTGCTAAAGATTCTCTGCATCCACTTCCCAGTTCTTAAAAACCCTCATGAGCTTCTATTGAGAGGACCAATTATTTAGCTTGATGGCATCCAGTCTTGATGTGAAGTCTTGTTTAAGCTCCCTGATGTTATTAGATTTCTCAGTGTTAGTCCAATGCTGCTAAGATTTTCTCACTTGTTATAGCTAGTCTAATGCTCTTCACTTCTCATTAGTGCAGCCTTGTCACATTTCATCAGCCTCTCCATATGTCTGTCCCTCCAGTGTATTTCATCCTAGTTGTCTGCTTCAGTGTCTCTTTGCCTGAGTGATTTCTTTTCCTGGGAGGAGTTGTGCTTCATGGAAAACCCTTAGACACCTGGTTCGGTTTTATCTTTTTTGCAGATGGCATACCTTGAAATATCAACTGAGGCACAATTTGTTTCCTCCAAGATCTCCTTGCCAATAATATTTGTTACAGAGGGGAGCACTGTCTGCATGGGAGATGCCTACTGTAGTTTTTATATTAAATTAAAATATAGTGATTGATTTGCTCTTTCCTGAATATTCTTTTTAAATTACCAATGCTTACAACACAGTTTTTTAGAATATTCTCATTTACTCTGATTGACTGGCATCCTATCTTGAGGCAGAAATTAAAGTTTACTTGCCAGAGGAGTCAGTATTGACACTTAGCAGAATTGCAGTTGAGCATACTGGTTTTCTATTTCTCCTGAATTTCCCTAGGTTTAATAAAGGGAACATTGGTTTCATGAAGGGGAAACAAAGTGTTTACATCTACATTTTAATATTTCCTAATTGCCATTTGACCCAGCAACTTTTGATCTTCTGTGCCTGTACTAATGCTGAAATCCCCTAGCATAATGGAACGCATGTTTTAACATGACAGATCCTAATCCTGCAACTTCTGCCAACTGGACCTAACAAGAGTTATATTGAAAGCAGGTAGGTTAAGTGCAGGCACAAGAGCCCACCTCATAGACTCATAGGTCAGAAGGGACCAATATGATCATCTAGTCTGACCTCCTGCACAAGGCAAGCTACAGAACCCTACCCATCCACTTTTATAACAACCCCTAACCCATGACTGAGTTATTGAAGTCCTCAAAATTGTGGTTTGAAGACCTCAAGCTGCAGAGGGTCCACCAGCAAGCGACCCATGCCCCACGCTGCAGAGGAAGGCGAAAAACCTCCAGGGCCTCTGCCAATCCGCCCTGGAGGAAAATTCCTTCCCGAC